>NC_068567.1:61000704-61313204 GCF_025698545.1 Gossypium raimondii | reverse complement strand
ACTATGCATGTTATCTATTGCTTTGAAACTAAGGAACATCATTGGATGCATAACAAGAGTGCCAAATCTTATATTTATTTGGAAGTTTTCTTTCGATCAATTATGTTGTTGTCGTTGGTCAGATAAACCTCTCCTTTCTGATACAATTGATCTTTTTACTGCAAAAATATGCAATATATATACAAATTTATCAGACTAAGAAACTTTTATCTGTTTAAATTTGTAGTAAGCTGTGATTGATACATTATCTTTTCATGTAACATCGTCCATTCAATCCGTATGATCATACATTTGAGCAAAATGTCTAGTTGGTTCGTATTGAAATATTTATTGTAAATATCAGGTTCTTGTGGAGTACAAAACTAAAGATCCAAACCATGTTGAGTGGGCAAAAGCATTGAAGGAGCTGTATTTACCAGGTCTGAGAGGTTATGTCAAAAGTCATTATCCTCTTGGACCAGTATGGAATGCTTCTGGTGTAAAGGTATCTGCTGCTCTATCCAAAGCTCCACAATCAGGTGCCCCTGCACCTCCTTGTCCTCCACCTGCTTCTCATTTCACCTCAGAACCTTCTAAAGCTTCTTCATCACAACCAAAACAAGGGATGTCAGCTGTTTTTCAAGAACTCAGTTCCGGGAATGTCACTGCCAGTTAACCTCTTACCCCTCTCTCTCTTCTGCTTTCCTGTCTAAATTTTATGTCAATGATTGAGCATATATGATCTGATTCTCTTAATATCTAGGCCTGAGGAAGGTTACTGATGATATGAAGGCGAAGAACCGTACTGATAGAACAGGCGTTGTTAGCACCAGCGAAAAGCAAACAAGTTCTACACCCTCTACTACTACCCCTACTGTCAAAAAAGTCGCACCACCAAAACTAGAGCTGCAAATGGGTCGTAAGTAAGTTTGCATATTTTCTGTATTACCTTTTATTTTGGTGGTTGTGGTATTTGATTTGTTAATTGACTATTACGTGTAATATTGGCAGGTGGGCTGTTGAGAACCACATAGGAAACAAGAACTTAGTTATTGATGATTGTGATGCCAAACAATCTGTGTATGTTTTTGGATGCAAGGATTCCGTTTTGCAGATTCAGGGTAAATTTATTATCTCTATGAATGTTTACATGTATGGTTGTTTGCATTGGCTCTGTGAACAACTTAGCGCTGTTGTTATATTATGCAGGGAAAGTTAACAATATAACACTTGACAAATGCACTAAGATGGGAGTGTTATTTAAGGTTTGTAGGAGAAGACCTACTTTTTACATATATATCTTCAGAAGCATAATATTTACTCATTATGCTGCTTTTGACTTAAATTGGCAGGATGTTGTGGCCGCTTTTGAGATAGTAAATTGCAATGGCGTTGAGGCACAATGTCAGGTAACTTCTTCATCCCTGATGCTGATCTTGTTATTGTGGTAAATAAATTAGTATAGGGGCCCTTTTCCCATGCTCTTTGATTGATAATTCTACCAATTACTATGCTGTAATTAGTGATCGACAGTTTTTATACTTATGATTATCTACTTTGCGGATGTTCAAGGGTTCGGCTCCAACAATTTCAGTGGACAACACATCCGGAGCTCAGTTGTACTTGAGCAAAGATTCTTTAGAAGCAGCTATAACGACAGCAAAGTCAATTGACATCAATGTATTAGTACCCGGTGCTACCTCTGATGCTGACTGGGTAAGTTTTCAAGTTTTTGAACCTTTTGGCTTTAAAGGTTTTATTGATCACCTTAATTCTCCTTCCTCTTGTTTGGAATCCTTTTGTTTTACTTATGGATTGTTGAGCTTGAACTATGTTAATATCGATTTGGTTGCCATGTCTTATAGAATAAAAGTTTATTCTGCATATATATTGAAAGACCGATAACATGAAGCGAATATACCGGCCAGGTCTCTTTATTATAAGAATAGAATTAAATTAGTCCCTTTATTATTAAATGGATCAATTTATTCTTGCATTATTAAAAATAAAATAAATCCAAATTTCAATAAAGTTAACATTTATTATTTAAAAATGACTTTTATGGATAAAAGAGTTAATATTTTGAAATCTTTTTATGATTTTGCAAATAAAATTTTTGTTTAGAGTTAAACTACAAATGAAAAAAATAGTTTTCATGTCAAATTTTTAACATTAAATGTTAGCTATGCTACAAGTTCGCTTTATTTGTTTCATTGTAATAGTATAAGAATTAAATTGAAGCATTTAATAATAGAGAGACTAATTTGATCCCGTCCTATGATAGAGTGACTTGACAATTACTTTCATTGATAATATCATTAGTTAATTTAAATGGTTAATACTATTAACTATAATAGTTAAAATGTTGATTTCAATTTCTCATTAAAAAAATCTCTTCCAACTCAGCATACTAACACAAGCTTTTCCAATGTTCAAAGATATTTTTTATTATAAAAATTCATATCAGCATTTTAATCGAAATAGTTAAAAAATTAACTAATAACGTTAGTAAAAAGATTAAATTATACTGAATTAAAGTAGGGGACTAAATATTAAATTAAAGTATTGTAAAGGGATAAAAACAAATTTCGACCTGCATTATTCCATGATTATATGCTTCTTATGTTTCCATTATTATTTATGTCAAGCATGCTTTTCAATGACATGTTGGTTTATATATTTCTTTACCAAGAAATGGATGATGGCTTAACCATGTTTGTTGTGATAGGCGGAGCATCCATTGCCACAACAGTATATCCATGTATATAAGAATGGCCAATTTGAAACTAGTCCAGTCTCTCACTCAGGAGCATAAGTAAGACTAAAATTTAAAATCCACAATTTTTAGCCTTTTTGTTCTTCTAATTTTTACGTCAATTCTTTTCTTTCTTTGGACAGTGCTTTTGATCTCTTTCTCTACCCTTTGATCAATTTATGACACATCATTATTTTTTTTATTCCTTCAGTTTAATTTTTTTTTTAAAAAAACAAATTTTATTCTCTTTCAATGAGCTTTTTGCAACTATTTATAGTATGTTGTAATTGGAACTTCAATTTTCTTTTCAATTGTTCTTAAATAAATTGATCTATTCGGTTTATTTATTTTATATTGACAAAGATTTCTTCAATTTATTTTCCTTAGATTTAAGTGGCTTAATTTATTAATTTATTTGGATGTCCTGAAAAATATGTCAGGTGATAAAAATATAAATACATGAAACGAACGTTTTCCAATAAACGAGTCAATGTAAAGAAGAAATGAAGAATAGTAGATTGGTACCCTTAAATCTATTAATTCTGATACAACTTTGAAATTTTAATAAGATGACTTGAAATCTAGTTTCATCTAACTTGATCTCGGATTCGAAATAATCTAAATTTAAACTTATTTGAATTACAAAAGAGTTAATTACAAAACATCCTAAATTATGACACTCATTCTAAATTGATCTTTAAAATTTAAAATATTCTATTTACATCTTTAAGCTATTGATCTTATATTAATAAGGTCCTTTTGTTACTAAAATAGTTCATTTAACTATTAAGTGACATAATTGAAAATGAAAACTTTAAAGAAAAATGAATGTTGTAAAAATATTAGTTTTGAGGTTTTTAAAATTTTACTGAAACTATCATTCACTTTCTTCTTTTTTTATTTTACTTTATTTTTAATTTTAAAAGTTATGCGACAATATTTTAGTTTTCTTTAAACTTTTCATTTTAACTTATGTCACATAAGATTTTACATATCATTTAATAGTTAAATTAACTAATTTAGTAACGGAAGGACCTTATTGATACAAGATCGATAGTTTGAGGATGTAATTAAAATGTTTTAAAGTTTGAGGACAAACTTAAAATGAGAGTCATAGTTTAGGGATGTCGGTGTAATCAACTATTAAAAATAAGATTTAATATATATTTTAGCATCTAAATTTAGTAAATTACTTTTTAAAAATTAATTAAATTTAGCAATTAAATTTATTTTAATTTAAAAATTTTAATAATGTAACTAAAACTTAACGAAATCTAAATTTATTAATTAAAATAGATTTAATTATCAAATTTAAATATTAAAATAAATAAATACAAAATACAAAAGCTAAAATCATGAATAAAACATTTAATGATTTAATCCAAAAAATCCGAATCTAAAATGGGCCCAATTGAGAGGCCCAGGGTACAATTTGATTGAACGAAATTTCTTTACCTCTTTCACCCTTTGCATTGCCCCTGCCTTGGGGAAAACGGGCGTTGGTCGGAGACTTGGTTGGTAGGCCTATCCATACACGTGCTCCTCCAAATAAGCATGACGTCTAGTTTGCTGCGTTTTTCTATATTTCAATGGGTTAAATTAATTTTTAGCCCCTGAACTTGATAACTAATTTAATTTTAGTATTTCTTTTTGTTTACTTTAATACTTAAATTTGATAACTAAATCAATTTTGGTTCCTGAATATAATAAATGTAAATGTTTGATTACTTGACACTCTATATGCCACATCATCAAATCTAAATAAAATCCAAGTTTAATTATTAAAATAGGTTTCGTTGCTAAGTGATACTTTGAGTGCCAAATCATTAAATCTTGACGCGATATAAATCAGAGAATTAAAATAAATTTAATTATCAAATTTAAATACCAATGTGGACCAAAAAGACTATAAGTATTAAAATGTATTTAATTATAAATTAAAAAATTTAAAATAAAATAAAATAATTCAAAAAAGTCCACCAATAAAACAAACTAATGGTACTCCTGTTTTGCCCCCACCCTCAAAAAAGAAAGGGAAAAACACACGTTGCGGGTCCCTAAAAAATGCAGTGATGTTACATCAATTAATTGAGGAAAATATCGAGGATGTATAATGATTTATTTAGTCCTTCAATTTTAATAAAAAATTATTTTAATTATTTATTTTATTTTTATACTTTTAAATTTTTAAATTTATGTTTTTTTGTTAAAATATCTCAAAATAGATGAAAATTTAAAAATATTAACTTTGTTAATATGAACATATACGTAAACTATCACATCAACAATTAATTATTTTAAAAATTTAGAAAAAAAGTTATTAAAATTATTTAAAATGTTGTAAAAACAAAATATATATTATAATTTTTTAAAAAATTGAAAAATATTATAAAACAATTAATTGTTTATGTGGCAGTCCATGTGTATGTCCACATCAGCAAAATTAACGTTTGTTAACTTTTTCACCTATTCTGAGGTGACTTGACAAAAGAATGTAAATTCAATAGTAGATGAAGGGCTAAAATGAGTTCTTTTATAAAGTTGGAGGGCTAAAAAATTTATTATGCGGTAGTCAAATTTATTTCAATAATAATTTTAAATTTCATTCCAATGCAAATTTAGGTCGATATCAACTATGTTGATGCATACCGATTAATTTCATCCATATCGACCGAAATATGGTGTACCAACTGGAATAAAAAATGATTTTAAAATATAGGGGTGAAACCAAAAAAAAAATTATTTGAGGGGACCAAAATTAGGTTTTATATTTTTATGATAGCTAAAATGAAATTTCACAATTTTAATAACTTATATCTTGATAATTTTTGGAAGGCCAATGCGTAATTTTATCATTTATTGAATTAAAATCTTGTAAAATTTAAAAGGTCAAAAGTAAAATTATTCACTTTAAGGGGTTTGGGGCCCCTACTAGCCCCTCTAGCACTGCCCTGCTAAAATATTTTTTATTATTTATAAATTATTATCTGCATAATATGGGATTATCTTCTTGTTTAATTTATGAAATAAAATTTTTACTTGTTTATTTTGAGTTTATTTAACGATGAATTGTATTTGTAAATTTTATTAAAGAATATTTTATCCGACTGAAAACTACTTTATATTTGAGACTTGATATTTACAAATATTTTTATATACATATATAAAAATATTTTTAAAAATTACAATAAATCCGAAATAATGCATCAAAACAGATCGATATCAATATCAATAAAAAAATATGTGGACCAAAATAAACAGTTTAAAAATAACTCACACTACTTTTATGAGTTTACCAAGACCCACTTTCCTCTACCATTTATTCAATCCTCACTCTCTTTCAACCTTCCAAATGTTTGTAATATTTTATCATATTAGCTTTGACACTACTGTTTATTGTCTAGAAAGTGTTTCTTTTTAAATAAATACGTTGACTCAAACTCGTGTTTTATATTTATAGGCGAAGTGGATATCATTTCAGCTGACTACTTGTTGATCGATTTATTACATTATAAATATAGAGAAAAGTTTAATTTGATACATGATTGATATTAAATTCTTGGTTGAGTTGGCGTAATGCATTAATCGAGCGCCAATTTAGTTGAAAAATTACTAAAATATTTTTTATGTTTTTAATAAAATAATATTAAGATGAGATTTGAACTCGAAACACACAAGTTTTAACCATTTAACTTAATATCAATTCAACTAAAGATTCATTTAGTTTTGATATAAAATTGTTATAAATATTTTATTTATATTTTTTTTCGCGCACATTGTGAGTGCACTATAGTCTAGTATTTATAAAGAATCATATGCTTTTTTATTGTTTTAAAAAAAATCAATATTTGATAGTCAAATCTGATCTCAACTGTATCCAAAGTCAAGCCGTATTAGACCTCTAAATGGGGAGAAGCTCTCCTATAGTTGCTTTCTCTATCAGCAAACTTGAAAAGGGTATCGAATTTTTTGTCCTTGAACTCGGTAAATGTAAATGTTTGATGACATAACACTTTGTGTGCCAGATCATTAAATCTTGATGGAATTCAAGTTTCAATGGCTAAAATGAACCTCGTTACTAAGTGATACTTTGGGTGTCACATCATCAAATCAAGTTTAAAAATCAAATTAGACTTAATTGCCAAGTTTATGTACAGAAACAAAATAAAAAATATATAAATATCAAAATAGACCTAATTACCAAGTTCAAAGACTAAAAATATATAGTAACCCTATTTGGAATTTTTTATACAATTCTTGCTTCTACCTATTACCTCTAACTCTTAAATCGAAAAAAAAACACACACAATTAAATATCTCTAATCCACGTCTCGTTAATTATTGCAATATCAATGACCTTATTTGAAATTTGAAATAAAAGTGAATGGGCCGGGAATTGACGTTTCGCCATACCAAGAGCTCTTTCTTTCGCAATTTAACCTTTTTATTGTTATTATTAAGGACATGTTTTTTTTTTTGAATTATAAAGGAGGGTAAAGCCCAAACATCAACGTGATTAGTGCGATTCGAACTTAAATTTCACTTGAAGCGATAAACATTCTAACCATCAAGTCAACACACGAGGTTATTAAGAATTTAGATAAATAAGAAGAGATAACTTTTTTTTCATTTTAAACGTGGGGTTAAAGCTTGAGCTAAGGTGCCTGGAATGGCAACCCAATCCTTGGGTTGGTGGCTCAAATCTAGCACACTGGATTTAACTTACCCCATCTTCTTCTATGCCTTTATACATACGTTTGGTTCCAATAAAACAAAAGCCAGGTCACAGAAAGTGACACCAACTTCGTCCTTTAATAGAAAAAAGAAAAGTTGGGGGATTGCTATTTCATCAATGGAAGAAGATATTGAAATTTCACGATCGGTCTAGTGGTTAAGAGATGTTCAATTATAAACTTCATCCGGATTTGAGTATTCCGAGGAGCAAGTATTAAGTATTTATTTGAACAACTCCCTTTAGACATAATGTGTGGGTGAGTGGTGTAGGTACGTCCTGACTATGTGTGTGAGAGAGCACTAATTCTTTTATTGTACAATACCAGAAAATGAAAGAAGATATTACATTGTCGTTGCAAGTTTGGCTAAATAATTAAAATTAGGGAAGGTTTGGAATAGAATATACAGGGGATTTTATTACCCTTTTATTTGATGGTAAAATGAAAAGGAAATTCGTAATTGAGAAAATTTTAAATTGATCTAATAATTAAAAAAATTATAGTTTTAATAAATTTCATTTTAAAAGTTGTTATGATAAAAGTATCATAAATGTTTCCGTGTTAAGAATCAAATTGCATTTTGTCCCCTTTACTCAAAACATGGGTAAACTAGTCCTTATACATTAGGTCAAAGAATAAACTGGTCATTTCTGTTAAAAATTTCATCCATTTTTACTGTTAAAAACTGATGCAGCTGACGAAATAACCAATCAGTTACACATGGCGTACCGCATGTACCTTATGCTAACATCTAAGACCAATTTTTAACAGTAAATTTGAATAAAATTATTAACAGAATGATCAATTTTCTCTTTAATCTAACCTATGGAGATTAATTTGCCCAATTTTAAATTGAAAAAGTAAAATACAATCTAACCCCTAATAAATTCTCACTATAATTGCCACGACGCTATCGAAAAAAATCCAAACTAAATTTAACCCTAACTATAAATGGTCCACCTCTTATGCCCCTACACTCAATTGTAAATTTAATATAGTAGAAAAAGAGAAGAGAAAGAAAGAAAAAACACCCGAGGGGGTCCCTACGAAATACAGTAATATGCTACATCATTTAATTGTGGAAAATTTTGGGAAAATAATATAATTTATGAAAAATTAACAATTTGGTCCCACATCCCAGCACGAGGTAGTTGAAATGTTAAATTTCTCACTCAAAAAGATTTAAAAAAAATTAATTCACACTACTTTTTTGAGTTTTCCACAACCTTTTTAACCCTTACATCATCCATATGGGATAGTACCATACACTATTTCCAAATCCCACTTTCCTTCACAATTTCTCATATCCTCCCTCTTTGACCCTTCCATATGGTTTTTAATCGGATTAAATCGGTTGGGTTCGGAATTGATTCGATTATCAGTTTGGAGAGAGATCAAATCGGGTTATTTGCAAATTGGTATGAATCAAGTTAAGAAATTGATTGAACTGTTTTTGTTTATATTTTTATAAATTTTTCATGATTTATTTGATTTAATCATATAGAATAATTGGACCGTCAAAGTGGTGGCGTGATCGATTTGGTCATCTATTTTTTTTATGAAAACTTTGATTTTATCATATGGAATATGAGACCATTTTATATCGTTTCAAAAGTATTGAAATTAATAAGTACACTTATCAGAATATGAATTTGTGTCTTTTCATTTATGAGAGACGAGGTGGATTTCGCTTCAATCATCTACTCGTTAGTATTTATCACATTACAGAGATAAAAAGGTTATGTTTGATCCATGATTAGTGTATAAATCTGTACGTTAATAATGAATCATATTTTTTTATTCAGAAATTTTTAATAATCGATAATCGCATTAAACTTCGATTAAATCTAAAATCAAATAACATTAAACTTCTAAATGAGGAAAATTTTATCATAAAACTGCTTTCTCTATCGATAAAACTCGAAAAGTGCATCAAATTTGTTTGCACTTAGCCTAATAGTAATTGGTAATGAAATCTTATTCGAAACTTTATAACTGTTAAGTGTTTTAGTGTGTCAATTTCTAAAGAGTATTAATTCTCTATTTATATGATATGGTTCTTAGATGTGACGTCGTAAGTAAATCCTCATGCATGTCAACACTTACCTTATTCTAGGATTAATACGTATTCTTAACCTAATTTATTGTGTCTTAAATATTTTTCAAGATAAAATTTATTAATTTGATATTTAAAGTTCATATTTGATATATATAATTTTATAAAATATCAATAAATTATATGTTTAATTATTATTATTTGATTCGTTCAAAATCGATAAAAATTTAAAATTTATAATAAAAAATTAATAATTGTTCAAAATTTTTTATTTAATTATTATTAACCGAAAATTAATGCGTTGGCTATTAAAACAATGAGCTCTTATATAAACTCATCCCTTGCAAGCAACAGACACTCAGCTTAACAAATAAGCAAACACACACTCTCATTCTCTCTCTGTATTTCCTTTGTCTCTTTAATGGCTACTTTCTTCTTCTTCCTCCTCTCCTTCCTTATCTGCTTTCACTTCTCAAGTAAGTTTCTTACTCTCCAAAACGATACCGTTTTCCCTTTCCCTTTCTCAATAAAATGAAATCTCTACACACACACACAAAAAAAAAAAAAAAGAAACTGCATCACTATCAGTTACTTCACTTTCAAGTTCCATATTTCCAATTAATAATTTCGGTTTTTTTTTTGTTTGTAAATAGGTGCTGAGCCGTTTATTGGAGTGAACTACGGCCAAGTGGCGGACAACTTACCGCCGCCATCAGCCACCGCGAAGCTTCTAAAATCGACGTCGATTGAGAAAGTTAGATTGTACGGAGCGGATCCGGCGATTATCAAAGCTTTGGCTAATACCGAAATTGGGATCGTAATCGGAGCAGCTAATGGAGATATTCCTTCTTTGGCTTCCGATCCAAACTCAGCAGCTCAGTGGATTAACTCCAACGTGTTGCCTTTTTACCCTGCTAGCAAAATCATCCTCATCACTGTTGGCAACGAGGTCACTTTCTAAAAAATTACCCATTCTTCGCTTTACACTCCCTTTTTCAATTTTTTTTTAACTTTCTAAAAACATTCTTAAATTTCAGCAAAAGTGAAACCTTTTTCTAAAAAAAAATTCAGTTAATATTGTTACTGGTTTGGGAACGAGGTATTAAATTTTGGAGTTTAATTTAATTTTTTAAAAAAATTTGGGAGTTTAGTTAAAAAATTTCAAAAATTTTGGATTTAAAGAAAAATTTAAAAAAAATTCAGGGAATTTAATTAAATATTTTAAAAAAATTCAGGGAATTTCAAATTAGTTCATAAATGTTAAAATTATTATTATTTTACCCAGGTATTGACTACAAATGACCCGAATTTAATAAACCAACTGCTACCCGCAATGCAAAATATGCAAAACGCCATTAACGGTGCTTCACTGGGTGGAAAGATCAAGGTCTCAACGGTTCATTCAATGGCGGTGTTGGGTCAATCCGACCCGCCATCTTCCGGGTTGTTTAGCCCGAGTTATCAACCCGCATTGAAAGGTTTGCTTCAGTTCCACAAGGACAACGGGTCCCCTTTTGCCATTAATCCGTACCCGTTTTTCGCTTATCAAAGTGACTCCAGACCCGAAACGCTTGCCTTCTGCTTGTTTCAACCCAACGCGGGACGAGTTGACTCGGGGAACGGAATCAAGTACATGAACATGTTTGATGCTCAGGTTTTGGTCCCTCCCTAACTTTTTCTTTTGGTTAAATTTGGTTTTGATGCTTTTATTATCTTTAATTTTAAGATTTAATCCTTGCATTTAAACCTATTCCAATTAAAATATTAACATAATTTTTCTTGAAAACAACTTTTCGAACAACAAGCAAGGTTTAGTTGTTAAAATTGATAAATTTTCCCAACTTAATTTCTATTTTTTTTTCAAATTAATTTAGTTGATAACATACAAAGTCTCAAAATTTTACATCTTTGAAAGAGTTGTAAGTTCAGGGACTAATACGAATAAAAAAAGTTAGGGACCGAATTAAAAAAAAAGTTGTTAGGTTTATGTTACCTTATCCAAAAAAAAGGCAGGTTAACAGGGTGTCAACCTACAACTCTATAGCTTTTAGAGGGAGTGAGCCATAATTTTACCAGCTTTTGCTACCACGTTTAAATTTCAAATTTGAGAATATGATTAAAATATCAAAATATAATTATATATATAATTTTTTCTATTTCCTAGAAAAATCGGGATTATAAAAATTCCGAAGTAGTAATCGTTTTCAAGGAATGTTTCAGATATTATATTAATAATATTTTTTTGCTGTAAATATTTAATTGTCGGTGGAATTCGTCGCTCTCATTCACGTGTGAGCTAATTATTCACTATAAAATAAATATTCTTGTAATGGGCTGAGTTGAGTTGAGTTGAGCTGAGCTGAGTTTGGTTCGGACCGAGCCCAGTTAAAAAGTGGAATCTGAGTCAACACAGACAACAGTGTGGAAATAAAAACGTAGGACATACGTTAATATTAGTCACTAGTCCACGACATTGACGTAGACTGTGTTGTGGGATTTGATCACATGGATTCTTTTTTATTTATTTATTTATTTTTAATTTAATTTTTAATTTGTTTGATTTACTTTTTTGACTTAGCCCAGAATTTATATATATATATATATTTTATTTCTTTGCCTAATCCAACTTCTTTTCCTTTTTAAATCAAGGTGTTATATATAAGAAAATCTAGTTACATGTAGAAATTAGGGTTATCTTAGTGCATTTAGTACTTTAGGGGTTTCTTTATACATTTACTTGAAATTAGATGAGACCGCAACAATACGTCGGTTGACTTGTAAATTGGTGGTTGAACCGAATTTCATAACTTTTTAGTATTTTTTAATAATTATATAATTTGAACTAGACAGATCGATTGGATTGAGAATCGAGACAATAGTGTTCATGAGCTATTTGAGTTCGACTCAGAAAAACTTTAAACTCGATTCGGTAATTATCGAGCCGACAATTATCGATCAAGCTGAATTTAAGCTTAGTAATACTTGATTCGAACGGCTCGGGAGTCTTATCGAGTTTTTCATGTTTTTATAATGTTAAATTACGTTATTGCTCTTAATATTATATCATCAACTCTAAGTTTAATTATTGAGTCGAGCTCGAAGTTCGAGTACAAAAATTGGTAAATGAGCTAAAGTTTAGTTTGAACTCGTGTAGTTCAATTATCTTTTGAGTTGAGCTCAAACTTAAAAATAGATATTTGATCGAGCTTGAGCCGAGTATCGAGCTTCGAATTTCGGGTCGTACTCAAAGTTCGAGTACAAAAATTGATAAATGAGCTTAATTGAGTCTGAACTCGAGTAGTTTAATTATATCTTGAGTTGAGTTTGAACTTAAAAATAGATATTCAGTCGAGCTCGAACCGAATATCGATCTCCAAATTTCAGGTCAAGATTAAACTTGGTAATATTCAGACTCAGCGTAATTATACTCTTAAGCTTAACTAGTTGAATCATAAATCTTTAAGATATAAATTTAAGAAATAACTGGTGACACTGACCCTTAATTAGCTGATTAATGAACTTTTTAAGACTAACATTTGTCATTGTTTATCCTGTCTTTTCTTCCATGATTTTGATGGTTTTTTTGAACTCAATTTAAAATCTTATCCAAGAACTGGATTTGTTGCAAAGTTTGATTAAAATTCATTAGCTTGCTGCAATCTGTCTTGTGTATATCATTATATTCTATGGAATTAATCACTTTTAAAAGATAAATTACCTTTTTACCATATTATTCATGATTTTTAAAATTATTTAATGATATTTTAGTTATTGATTCTTAATTTTAATATTTTTCTACCTTAAATTCAGAATTTTGAACCCCAAATAATAAATTCTAAACTCTAATTTTAAACTCCAAATCAAAGTTCAAGGTTTAGATTTAGGTTTAAGATTCAGGTTTGAGTTTGGCGTTTTGTGTCTAGAGTTTTCATGATTCATGATAAATAATTATTAAAATTATATGTTAATGACATAAAACAAATTATTAAAATATTAGAAATGAAGGCAGGAAAAATTTATAAAATAATTTCTCAAATGGTAGATATTAAAATAACTGAAAAGGAAAACAATGTGCATATACACACAAAACCATGTCATTCTATAGCTTTAGTATGAGAAATAGTCAACTCTATGCCTCAGTTGACTCGGTTCTATTTTTATTTTTTAATATTAATTTTGAAGTTTTGGATTTATTTTAATAAAATTAATATTATACTTTTAAACATTATCCAATAAAGTTTCAATTTTTAAATAAATATTTCTAAAATTAATTTTTCAAGTAAATAAAAAATAAAATATTATTTTTACATAATAAAATTTAATTATTTTTAAATAAAAAGTAAAATTTTGGATAAACAAATCTTTCAACTGAGCTAATGTCTCCCTACTAAATCCTAATCACATTAAATGCATCTTTGGCTTTTTTCATGAAATAATTGGAGGCACTAATAAGCGTGGTTGATGGGTGACTTACTGTGCTTGGTAACAGGCTGGCCATTCCAATAATTCTAGATTAGCCCCTCAATTGTTTTGTTAACTGTTGCAAGTATATAGATGGCTTTCAAGTAAATCTAACCTATTTCTTGAATTATATTTTGTTCTTTTTATTTAAAATACGGGTAAATTAGCTTTTATATATTAGATCAAAAAATAAATTGGTCACTTTGTTAAAAATTCATTTTATTTCTACCGTTACAAATTAATTTTTGTATATCATGCCACATGGCTCGTCATATATCGCTACTTGATTATTCCGTTAATCACACTAGTTTTTAACAGTACAAATTGATAAAAATTTTAATAGAAAAGATTAAATTATTTTTGTTCTAACGTACAAGGGCTAATTTGTCTTTTTATTAATAGAGTGGACAAAACGTAATCTAGTTTCTAATATAAGAGTTTCCATATTACTTTTAACAAGGTAAAAAAAAGAAGTTTATAATGCAGTACTTTATTACGAGATTTAAATGTTGATAGTTGGTCCTAATGGTTGTGCAGGTTGATTCAGTGCATTCTGCTTTGAGTGCTATGGGGTTCAAGGATGTCGAGATTATGGTTGCCGAAACGGGATGGCCATATAGCGGCGATAGTAATGAGGTCGGACCTAGCATTGAGAATGCAAAAGCCTATAATGGGAACTTGATTGCTCATTTGAAATCGATGGTCGGGACACCGTTGATGCCCGGGAAATCTGTGGATACTTACCTCTTTGCACTCTATGATGAGGACTTGAAACCCGGTCCCGGTTCTGAACGGGCATTTGGACTTTACAAGTCGGACCTTTCCATGACATATGATGTTGGCATTTCAAAGAGTAGTCAGGTAAGTGAATTAATTTATTCATTTGAACCGAAGAAAAAGTTATAATAATCAATTTTTCCTTTTTTATGTTCTAGACTCCACCGACTCCGAAAACTCCGGTGACTCCTCAACCAAAACCGACTGCAACTGGTTGGTGTGTACCAAAGGCCGGTATTTCTGATGCTCAATTGCAATCGAGTCTAGACTATGCATGTGGCCAAGGCATCGATTGCAGTCCGATCCAACCGGGAGGTGCCTGTTTTGAACCGAACACCGTAGCATCTCACGCTGCTTATGCCATGAACCTTTACTACCAAAATTCCGCCAAGAATCCGTGGAACTGTGATTTCTCGCAGACGGCAACACTAACATCCCAAAATCCTAGTAAATATACTTCACTCAAACTTTATCTCAGTTCTATAACGGACAATTGGTTTAATCGGTCGGTTCAGTCGGTTTTTTTTTTAATCTATTTAATCAACTTTAACATGAGAAAACTAATATGATCAACTTTAGTTGAAAAAACTAACCAAATCGAGATTGTGACATGGTCGATTTGAATGGGTTTTGTCGGTTAATTGAACTTGAGTTATTGGGTTGTGTTATATAGTTATATATTTATTATATAATAAAATATAAATATCTTTTAAATAATTTAAAATTAATATAAACGGCTTTTTCGGTCAATTGGTTTAAAAATTCTAAAATTAATAACCAATTGAATTAACCGATTAAACCAAAGTCAAAACCTACCAACCATATATTCAATCCTTCTAGTCCAAATCCAAGTAATAGACCCATAGAAATGGATATTTAGTAAAAGATTATGCTCTTTTGTGGTATTAGTGTCAATAACTTTGTGATATTGAAACATCTAAGTAACTTTAAAATTAGGCCCTAAATGATTTTAAAGTTTTTAGTTAAAAGTAATATTTATGTTACTAATGTGGTCTCATTTTATAATATATATATATATATGACATCCAATAAAACCATATCATGTGTCACATTCTTTTTATTAAAACTATATTTTGAGATAAAATGAAACAAAATTGATAATTTGAAGACTAATTTTTACATTTAAGCCTTAATAATAAGCATCGATGCACGTGTTCGATGCATACATAGACATGAATCTGAAAATATCATTCTCTAATAATATATATATGGGTGAACTATAAAAATAGTCACTTTTATTTCTCTTAGATTACATTTTAGTTACTTATGTTTGAAATGTTACGTTTTAGTCACTTACATTAACGTGTTTTAACATTGTAGTCATTGAGCCGTTAATTACCATTAATGTTGTAATGGTAAGCTGACGTGGCACATTAAATCATCATTTCGAACAAAAATTTTAGGTTAAATTATACAATCGGTCTCCATATTTCTTCGTTTTGAGCAATTTAACTTTTAACTTTTTTTTCTTTTTTTTTCATTCTCTTCTGCTTCTCTCTCTATTTTCTTCCCTTCTCCATCTCTTTTAACGTAAAAGGAAAAAATTAAATTGCTCAAAACAAAAAAAATATAAGGACCAATTGTATAATTTAACTTAAAATTTTTGTTTGAAATGATGATCTAACGTGCCACGTCAGCTTACAGTTACACCGTTAACGACAATTAACGCTCAGTAACTAAAATGTTATAACATGGTAACGTAAATAACTAAAACGTAACATTTCAGACATAAATGACTAAAATATAACCTGAAATAAACAAAAATAATTATTTCAATAGTTTACCCTATATATATATATATAACACCCATATTCGACATTTATATCAAAATCTCGACATTTATATCAAAATCTTAATTTCCATTTTTTTTTCTCTAAAAGAAAATTTTCCTTTGATTGCAGCTTATAATAATTGCATCTACCCTGGCGGGAGCACTTAGAAAAGTAAGATAAAATGTGTGGGTCTTATTTTAGAAATACAAAGTAGCTTTGACTGTAAAGTTATTCTCCTTTGATATGGATTTGCTGTGGTCTGTGTTCTTTTTTGGGTAAATTATTTGATGTAATAAAGTTAGGGTTGGAATATTGATGAACTTTTGTGGTTAAAAAAAATGGGTCATGCTTATAATCTCTTGAACATAATATCAAAATCAGTATGATGAAGGTATGAAAGTTTAGATTTTCTTCCCAATTATTAAAAAAATAAAATCATATTTCGCTTCTTGCATGTTCTATGTACCCTATCTTCTCTAAATGTATTGTTTTATATATAGTCAATGAATTTTGGCCTGTTCTTATGCCTAAAATATAGGTTTCATGTCCAAGTTTCTGCTGGTTCTTTACTTGTTCAAATGCTTATTATATGATTATGAATGTTTGAGGATTGAATACTACTCAAACTCATTTTTGCAATGGGTAAAACTAACATTAGCTTTTGTATTATGGATTGGATTGTATTTTACTTATTTTTACTTAAAAATAAGAAAATTAGTCCATGTACATTAGATTAGAGAGTAAACTAGCACTTTCTATTAAGAAATTTATCCATTTCTATCATTAAAAATTGGTGCGGCTTACAGAACAATTAAATTGTTATGCATGGTGTGTCACGTATACTTCATTCTAATTTTTAATGTACAATGATAAGTTTTTAACGGTAGAAACAAATTAAATTTTTATAGGAGGATTAGTTTGCTCTTTGATCTAATATATAGAGATTAATTTGCCCTTTTTTTTTGTAGAAGGAACACAATACAATCAAACTCCTAATATAAAGAGCTTCATGGTACTTTTACCGTTTGGAGGTTAATTTCTTCAGATGAAAAAAATTAAGTTTGGGCTTCAATTTCTTACAAAACAAAGACTTGAAAAAGGGGAATAACTAATGTAAGATAAAAATACAAATACCAATGGATCTAAAATTGAAGCCAGACAGAAAACCGGTTGAGTTTTAGCTTAATTCGCATGGATAAATATAATTCGAGTCTGTATAAAATTGTTAAAAAAAAAAACCAAAGTCGTTATGAACTATAAAAAAATTATTCTTAAAATGAACTCGTTAATGTTTAAAATTCAAATTAATTTAATCATTTGTAGTAGGGAGATTTATTTAATATTAAAATAAATTTAATTTTGAAAATTAATTTTTAACTACCTTAATTTAAAAATAAAAAATCAAAGTAATGCATTTCATATTTTTCATTAAAGTGCAAAATTTTAACTTATTTTAACTTATGGACATGATTTTAACCATATTGACTCAATATGGTTCATTCAAAAAAAGGATAATTTAAAAAATTTCATAAAATTCTATAATTTTTTTATTGGGTTCCATTTTTTTTCCTTTTATAGTATTGACTTTGGATCAATATAATAAATATATATACAGAAGTAGTATTTTTATATTTATTAAATATGTTACCATTACATGTCTTGTGACTTGGTCCAAATGACAACCCGATTAGAAAAACTCAAACATGGCGACTTGATTAGGGAAACCACAATAGTTTGCCTTTTCCTGCGTCCACAGCTCGCCATCCCCTTATCTGCCTGATACCAATAGCTCGTCATCCTCTTGTCCACCAGATGGCTACAACTCGTCATTTCTTTATTCGTACATCCGCAAGAATGCCTCTTCGAGGAATCCCTTAAAGGAATAACGCGTCTTCATGCATGACACATAATTATCCCCCTACCACGTCCCATCAAAAAATCATTTCTTATAAATACGATGAGTATTAATCTATGACAAGGAAGGAAGAGAACCACAAAAAAAATGATATTTTTATTGTTAAAAAAATTAAATGGTATTTTTAAAAAATAACTATTCTAAATAAAATAAAATAAAATAAAAACCTTTCATTTATATAAAATCTAGTTTAGACCATTTCAAAACTTACTTACAAGAATATTATATTTATTAACAAAAAGAAAAAGAAAAATTGACAAATACAATGTCAACTCTTCCTCTCCTGTCGTATTCTTATGCTGCCCAACCTTTTCCCTTAGTTATATTATATGATTAGCAGCCATTCCAACTTCTAATATTATTAATTACTTGTTATTTTAGTAAATTCCATTATATTGAAGACAGATTCTCCTCTAGTTGTTGACTTCAATGTTGAGCCATTTTTCTTTTTTAGGTTTATATTTTTCAAAATATTTATCGGAATGAGTTTAGTAATTAATCATTCGTATTCTGTAAGTTTATTAAGGGGTAGATGCTAGCCACGAATTTTAAAATTACTTCATATTCAGGATCAGACCCTCGATTATTGATTAAGATAAAAGAAATAAGGAGAACCAAAAATTGATTAATTACCTTCCAGCTATGCTTCTGCTAGTGTTTATAAGAGAAAGAAAAAAAAAAAAAACATGGTAATGGAGGAAGATTGGGAAAAAGTTAATTCCACTAAAAGTCCCCAAACTATTACCCAAAATTTAAATTAATCCTTAAATTTTAAAAATTGTAGTTGAAAATCAGTATTCTATGAATTTAGTCATCAATTGTAAACATTAGTGTAGATGAATAATCTATTATTGTATAAGAATCTTGAGTAAGATGTGTTAATACAATATTTAGTCCTTGAACTTGATAAAAAATATTTAATTTAATTCTTGAACCTTCTTCTTTTTCACATTAGTTTCAAATCTGAACAATTTTTTAATCTGATTATTGAATTTGGATTTCATTAATATGTGATAATGGGATATTATTAGAGTGTCATGTTATCACCAGCACGATCTTTAGGTGATGATGTAGCTAATCTTAAAGTGACATGTTATTACACTTTAATAGAAACCGAGTTTAAGGATAAAATCAAGAAAAGTTGTCAAGTTTTGAGACAAACGTGGATAAGCAGAGGCTAAGACGAGAAAAGTTTCCAAATTCAGGGACTAAATGTTTTTTTATCTCTAAAAGAAAATCATCTCTATAAAAATTAGGACCTATATTTTTTAACATGTCATATCTAAAGTATTTGTGTGGTAAATATATACGTGTTTATAATTTAATACACACATTTAAAATATATTTTACATCGCTAAGAGTACCATGGAAGTCTTTGTATTAGAGTCAGATTGCATTTTGTCCATTCTAGTAAAACATGGATAAATTAGTCCTAGTATGTTAAATCAAAGAGCAAGTTAGACATTTTTGTTAAAAATTGACATGGTTGATGAAATAATTCAACAATAACACATGATATGCCACGTGTACCTCAGAATGATGTACAAGGACCAATTTTAAACAATAAAAATAGATAAAATTTTTAACAGGAAGATCAATTTGCTCTTTGATGTAAATTTTAAGTAGAATAAAAAAAATACAATCTAACTTCTAGCATATAGGCCTCCATGATACTCTTACCATTTTACATCATATTTGAGTTGCATTTAACCTCCAAAAGCATCTAGCTTGAGACCGATTTAGAATTTGAGTCATAGTTTGAGGACTGATAATGAGAGTAATCCAAACAAATGCCGCAGTGGAGATCCACGTGGAAGGGTAAGTGGGGCCGGCGGCGACAGTCAAAACACAATCAAAACCTTTACCGATCAGCCATAAACCCCCCTTTTTATTTTATCTCTTTCAGAATCTTACAAAACCATCAATCATCACCTTCACCATAAAAAACCCTTCCCTTTATTTTGGGTTCTTTTTCCTTCTAAATTTTTGGGTTTTTTTTTTCTTTTTAATTATGAACCCATAGCAGAGAGATCATAGAAAAAAGGCTTGACCTTTGATCGATCTTGCAACAAGGAAGTTTACTTTTTTAATTTTAAAAAATGCTTTTTCTTTTTAAGTTAAAAAGATTTTAAAAGACCCAAAAAAAGTATAAAAAAATGTCTGTTGCAGAGCTGAAAGAGAAGCACGCGGCGGCGACGGAGACAGTGAATAATCTAAGAGAACGATTAAAGCAAAGACGTCAACAGTTGCTCGACACTGATGGTAAAAAAAAAAAATCAAAGTTTTTTAATTTTGTTGGGTAATTATAAATGATTTTTTTTAGCTTCTAAGATCTATTTGGGTTTTTTTTTTTTTGTGTGTAAATCATCATGTGTAGTTGCTACATATGCAAGATCACAAGGGAAGAGTCCAGTTACTTTTGGTCCTACGGATCTGGTTTGTTGCAGGACCTTGCAAGGTCACACTGGCAAGGTAATTTAAAAAAAAAAAAAAAACTTTTTTATTGCAATTTTTTGAATTGATTATTGTTTTTTTTAAGGTTAAAGAAGGTGAAAATTTGCTTACTTTGTTTGAAATTGAATTGCTTTGGGACATGTATATATATATATATATATATATATATATGTATGTATGTGTATCAGATTTCAGTTGCATGTGTATTTTCTCTAGGAGAAAGGGACTTTTTTTTTTTTTTGCTATGTTGATAGCTTTGTAAGTAGAAATGCTTTGTTGGAAGACAAAAATGGTGGTTTAGTTTATGGATTATTATCATATACGCCGCCGCGAGTGGAGTATAAAAAACTTCACAAGCGGGTTTAGGGTGATGCTATTTGTTATTAAGGACACTTGGCATCATCTTAGAACGTTTGTGGAGTTTTTTTACTATACTGGGGGTGGATGGAATAATTGTCGTTTGTTTAAGTGATGCATGCTCCAATGGCAAGAGAAGCTCGGATAAAGATTCGAATTTGGGGTAAAAATTGACTTAGAATGCTTCATTTAAGATTTGATATTTTTGGGCTGATTTCGCTTTCATTCAATTCTTTTTTCGTTTTTTCGAGTCTTGGGTTGCACAAATGAATTATATACTGAAATGGGGCTAAATAGTTGCTAAATTGAAGCAAATAGTCATTTGGATTGTTTTTGAGTTCTGCATGATGATAGGGAAAAACTCAAGTTAATGATAATTTGTTTGCGGATCACTTGTTATACTGATGGCTATAGATGAAGTTGAGTATTTGAACTTAATTTCCAAGGAAATATGCAGGTTTACTCCTTGGATTGGACTCCGGAAAGGAACCGGATTGTTAGCGCGTCTCAGGATGGACGATTAATTGTGTGGAACGCTCTAACTAGCCAGAAAACTCACGCCATAAAGCTGCCTTGTGCGTGGGTTATGACGTGTGCTTTTTCTCCCACGGGTCAATCAGTTGCCTGTGGTGGTCTCGATAGTATGTGTTCCATTTTCAACTTGAATTCTCCGACTGACAGGGATGGAAACCTACCTGTATCAAAAACCCTTAGTGGACATAAGGGTTACGTCTCGTGTTGTCAGTATGTTCCAGATGAAGACATTCACATTATTACCAGTTCCGGTGATCAGACCTGTGTTCTATGGGATATTACTACTGGCCTTAGAACATCGGTTTTCGGGGGAGAATTTCAATCTGGACATACTGCTGATGTGCTAAGGTATCTTAGTGTTTTTTTACCTATTTTGATTACCTTATAAGTCCATTGATTTGCATTAATGAAGTGTTTGATATCTTTGTTTAAGTGGCTCGGGTATGAAGTTAATACAGAAAAGTTATGATTTGTATAAGGTAAAATATGCCATAGGTCCCTGTACTCTTCACAAATTTTGGATTTAGTTCTTGTACTTTTTTTTCCCAGAAATTTAGTTCCTCTACTTTTCAGATTTTAAAATTCAAGTCCAATTGTTAACACTGTTAAATTTGTTGGTATAACATTTTGAAATTAAAAAAAGAACTCAATTGATAGCAATGTAACTAAAATAATACGCTGCAATAAACCTAAATTTAACAAAATAATCTTAATAGTGTTAAGCGTAACAGTTGGACCTGAATTTTAAAATCTGAAAAATAGGACTAAATTTTTAGAAATAAAAGTATAGGGGCTAAATTTCAAATTTTCAAAGAATAGAGGGACTTCTGGTATATTTTAACCTTAGTATAATGTTTGTTTTATGCACATACTCTGTTAACTACTGTGGATAATAAGCTCGAGGAATCCTGAGCAGACTTTCTGTTGCTTCTGATCAATCTGTTCTCCTTTTATTGGTATGGTGGAACCTATGTCCGGTGATATTTGTGTTTATCAAAACTTTTGATGAAAGATAATAAGTCTTCTTTTATGTTCATTCTTTCAGTGTCTCAATTAATGGATCGAACTCAAGAATGTTTGTCTCTGGTTCATGTGATGCAACTGCCCGATTGTGGGATACTCGTGTTGCAAGTCGAGCAGTTCGTACATTTCATGGTCACGAGGGCGATGTAAACACCGTGAAGTTCTTTCCAGATGGCAATAGGTTTGGAACTGGATCGGATGATGGAACTTGTAGGTTGTTTGACATTAGAACTGGTCACCAATTACAAGTATACTATCAGCAACATGGCGATAACGAGGTTCCACATGTGACCTCCATCGCATTCTCCATTTCTGGAAGACTTCTCTTTGCCGGATACTCAAATGGAGATTGCTACGTATGGGACACGTTATTGGAAAAGGTAATAATAACCCATCCTCCATCCCCCACCCCCCGTTTTTGACTTACTTTCATCTTTCCAACCCTTTGATTCCCAAACACGAATTTTTAATCCATTCGTAAACCTATTTTCCCCCATGTGATGTTTTGTTTTGGATTGTGTATTGGTTTAGGCATAATGTTACCTGTTCTCATTGTATTCTTTCCCTGCTCATCACCATCGGTGATTAGCAGGCTTTTCTTTAGCATTAGACTTTTTGATGATTTAGACCAGCATAATGCTCACATCGTTGACATAGATGTTTAATGAATACTTAAGCTGAAAAGCATAGGACTCAATGAACCCGAGTTTTGTCGACTTTCCCTCTCTTCGGGTTGAATACGGTTTGTGCAAATGCAATATATGAAGTGTCAAATGTAGTCAGCTTTGGAACCTTGCAGCCTAAACTTTTTTATTTTTCGTTTTTTATCCCATTCTTTCAAGTTTCAACTACTTGTAATTAAACTTTAGCTGAAACTATTTATAGCTGTCTCGGGTTTGGCACATAGTAGGCAGTGATTTTCTAATCACCTTCGTCTTTTATGTTAGGTCGTTTTGAACTTGGGATCTGTCCAGAACTCACACGAGGGACGGATTAACTGTTTGGGTTTATCAGCCGACGGTAGTGCCTTATGTACAGGAAGTTCGGATACAAACCTCAAGGTTAGTCTACATTCTTCATTTTATCATACTTGCATTTGCTACTACTAGAAATGAAAAACTGGCTCTGCATACCGAAACAACTAGGAATCGGTAATGAAACGAAAAATGGAAATTCAGAATTTCTTCTAAATGCAAAAGCGATATTTGAAAATGGCAGATTTGGGCATTTGGAGGGCATAGAAAGGTGATCTGATTCATCAGACCGAGAAAAACAAGTTACGGTATCTCCGGCAGGTGCCCCATTTCTTCAAACTGCAATCTTTCATGGCATTATCCAATGTGGGAGATTTCCTATGTATTTTAATGCTTCGCACTGTTGCTTGTAAACTTCCATGTTGAAAACCCAATTTGATTAGTGCATAAAGAAAGATTAAGGAAAAAAAACTTTGTATTAGGCAGAGATGTTCATTTGCATTTTTCTTATATAGCTTTTGCTTGATTGTGATTTGTGATAAAAAAAATTTTCATTTTATTTTTCCCAAATTGTCTTTGGACCGTTTTCATTCCTATAATGTAACTTTTGTGTTAAATTATAAATCTGCTAATATTGTTCTTATTAATAAACTAATAAGCTTTGTGTAATCATACCATCTTAAGCAGGACCAGCATCAAGTTGAGATTATATTGAGAAGTATAATTGGTTAAAACCAACTTAGGCTTTGTATTTTTATTTTTAAGAATTTAATCTTTTCTTTTTATATTTCAAAACTCAAATCAATTGTCAACACAATTTAAAATTTATTAAATTGGTTGGTATAAAAAATTCTCACTCAATCACTTGATAGCAATAGAAAATGACTAATTAACTGTAGTAGCAAATTTACAAAAAGTATAAAAATTTATGAAATTAATTTAATCAAATGTCTAAATTATCGCTTAAATTTCAAATTGGTTCAGTAATTTCTAAATATTTTAATCAAGTCATTTCATCAACTGAATTTCTACCTATTACATAAATATTTTATGTTTAAATTGTGAAAAGAATATTTAGTCATTGGGAAGGAGAATAATCTTCCTTAATTTTAATAATTCCTTGTTTTTAACACACAAGTTGTCACAAACTGACAATTAAGCAAAAAGACTACAAGACTTTAAAAGAAAACTTCATGTCTACACCCCGGATCCTAATATTTATAAAATTGATTGATAATCGGTAACCAGATTACCAAACGTTTTATTAGGAACAGGAAAATTCATGATTAATAATAAAATAAAAAATGAAGCAAAGCTTTGATCCACTACACTTGAATCCCGACATAAAAATAAATGTAAAAAGAAAAAAATCATTCCTATGAGCCTGACCTGACTGATACACGGTATTATTGGCAGCATTAACACAAGACCATTTAAATGTAAACGAAAATCCCGGAATAAGTTTGCATGCAATTCTCTCTACACAATTATTTGCCTTTGGAACTCGTACAAAACCACCCCCAAAAAATAGCTTAGAAGCCAGATTAGAGCCCCCAAAAAATGAAAAACTAACCGCTAGCTACGATCTCATGAATGGCGTCACTAACAGTTCCATCCTCGGATCTAACAGCAAGTTTCATGGCAACGTCCTTCGGACCGTCAAGTCCGAATTGCAACCGCACAAGCACTTTCACATTGCCTATGTATACCCCAGATAGAAGGCAAGTGTGTGACCTTGAATTTGGAGGGATAACCTCTGTGCCCTGCATCGCAAGGCATGTATAATAATATTATATCAATAGCAACAGTATAGAGCAAAACAAATGAAAAACTAAAACAGGTACGAACCTCGCAGGGTTGCATGCCGAGAAGATTAATGACAGCATTTACAGCTTCGGCTAGGCTATCCCTTGGGCCAAGGCCATATTCATCTACGTGTTCAAAGTCCACACCCATGCTTTCCCATGCATTCCTGAAATTAGAGACACCCACCTTCAACATGTAATCGGCTGCAACAAGTTCAAGGTCCTCCAGTTGGTACTCGTCCTCAACTCCATCGTCCTCAGCCTCGCCAGTACTTGGATCAACCTAGCAGAAACATTGCAAACATGAGATAGGAAAAACACCTAAAATGTCTCCAGTTCATGCCAAAACATGTTATCATTCAGAATCAATTTAAACACGATGTCCGGTCTTTGCAAAATTTGTTACCATCGAGAACCAAGTTATCATTCAAATAGTTCAGCAATGTAAAAAAACCACACATTCTTTGGAGCAAAAGAGAGAAGAAAGCGTACCTCTTTTACGATGAACCTCAGCATATTTGAAAACTTTCCAACAGCTGAGACCCCCTCTGGCTTTTCAAATGCCACGAAGGTCTGTCCGGGTGAATCATATGGAAGTTGTCTTAAAGGCTTTGAATCTACTTCAGCAAATTCCTCAGCCTCTGAAGCATCCACAATAACAGTGACCTAGTAACAGGCAGATAAAGTTATCAAAATAGTCTACCAGATTTTTTTAAGTATTTATTGATGGTTTCATGTAATTTGATCATTACGTTCTCCAATAATTGCTCTGGAATGGTATTACGGCAGTTGTACTGAAACACAACATGACCGTCAAAAATATGTTTGACAACATTAACTGCATATTCCGTTTCTGCTTCTGTCAACTCCACAGGTGCAGAGGACTGGCCAATCGAAAAACAAGGAAAAGTCACACGAGGCAAAATTGGAATACCGTCTAAATTATTATATGCAATTATATGAAAGGGACATGCAAGGCAAAGTCAATGGAAGTACCTTGAAGAGCTTGCCAAAGCTTGCAAACTCGGGAATTGATGAAAGCAGCTTCTCGTAAGCATCAACAGTTGATGGAGGGCCAGGGGGAGGAGCACCAAGACCGGTTGGTTTTTTACTTGTAGCTTTCTTCTCAGCAAGTGGCTGAGTCTTGACATCCTTTGGCACGGAATTAATGTCAAATGCCTTCTCTGACGGATCCTGCACCCAAATTAAACACATCAGATTATGTGACCTGAAAAGCAGAAAAGTTGAAAGAGAAATTTAGAAACTTACATAATTTTTCAAACTGTTCTCCAAGTTCACCAGAGGGACATCTAGTGAACCAAAGAGAAACTCCTTTACACCTTCATCAGTTTCAACAACTGCACCATCACCACCAAGTGTATTAAGATAGAGTGTAGCCCTGTCACGAACCTACAACGCAACAGATTTAGAAAACCTATTTACGAGTAAAAAGAAAAGCACATTTGACTTGCTAGAAAATCCGATTAACAATGCAACTAACATAAATAACAAAATGATGGGACAATAATGCATGCATCAGCAAGTAATACAACTGTGCACATAAAAAGAAAAGTATGCAAACCAGCAAAAATGACATTATTTATGATAAACTGACCTCATCATCATTGTCAAAAAGACAGCGCCTTAAGAGAACAAATATGCGGGGCTGCAAAAGAGTGCAAAATTTTCAAGCTTAAGTAGGTGAGCAATGAGTTGAAAGTTTTGGTTACTTCAGAAAAACGAAAGAGAATCATTAACATTTCATACCTTCAATCCATCAACCATAGCGCCAAATTTTGCTAGGGTGCTCACTGCACCAGCCCGGACAGTGGCATTCTCAAGATGCACACGGTTGTAAATGTAGCGTATATATTTGCTTGGATCAGATGTTTTTGGGCCTTCAATCCCCAAGAAATGGAGTATCTATAATACAATGTTCAGATAAATTTAACTGTACTCAAAGATGGGAGAAAAATGGAAAATAAATAAATAACATGACAGAGTTGATGCAAGATAACAAATGAAAATGCTACCTGTGTGGAAAGATATGTGAATTCACAATCTTCAATGAACTCACACAAATGAAGCAATCCACTCTCCTTTGCTTCAGGGATATCTCTGATTAGAATCACAATTGAATCTACAATGGCCTTTTTGTACTCAAATCCACCTTCCTCCCTTAAAATATTGCTTAAGAAATTCATCCTGAAGATAACAATGGATAAAAAACACTTTAAGGGAAGCATTTACCATAGCCTACTGACCAATAATACAAAGCAAAGTATCCCTTACAAAGATCTGTGCTTCAATGGAAACTTTAAGCATAGTGATCTTATGGCGTCCACCACAACAATTTTAAATTCATCAGCAATATCAGACATAAAATTAGTTATCTGCTTCATCAGGCGATCCACACTTGACTCATTTCCAGTCTTGAGAAGGGTAGTGATTGCAAGTGTGGCAATGCTTCTATTTTGGTCAGAAATTAAACTCTCCATGTCAATATTGCAGTTCGTAACAGCTGTTGGATGAGACATTGCAACCTAAAGAGAAATTATGTCACACAGTCAAAAAGTCAGGATACACAAAAAACTGAATGTCTGAATCATAAAGAAACAACAATCACTTATCATTAATTAAATGTTTTCCCTAAACAATATAGTAACAGACCTTTCAACACACCCCATAAGCATGTTTTAACTTCTGCAATTTGCAGAAGAAACTACTCTAGCCCTTCCCACTAAAGTGCATGGCTATCATTTTTCTGAGCCAGTAATAGATCTAATAATAGCATGAAATATTAATTAGCAAAGGAAAATAAATCAACCTTGTTCAGCGTACGAACTGCAGCAAACCTCAGCACTGGCTTAGAAGAGCTTAAGAAAAGCTGAAGAACAGTGATTGCCGGTGTCAATTCTCGGCTTGTCACACCATTGAGCTCTGTGATTGCTCTAGCAGCCTCAAAAATCACCATCTCAGCCTTGTGGCGCAGGCAGCCCTCAAGAAAATCATAAAAAGGGCGATCCCCTGTTTGAGTGTCATTGGTTGACTCCCGAATGACCTGCAGACTCAACAATTACTTAATGTTTATGAACAAAAAAGGTTGGCAGAAGTAAGAAGATATTTTGGAGATGAAGTACCTGACTAGTATAGCGTATCAACAGGCATTGGGCTAAAGGTGAACGGACACTTCCCCTTGTCAAACTACTGACCAGCTTATTAACAGCTAGTCGATCATTTTGCCGTATCTGCAAGTATGAAATCACATACATCCATCAATAATGTGAATCATAACAAACATTGCCCCAAACCCAACCATGCAAAAATACCATGGATTTATACTGCGTGAAGTCACTATACTTTCCTTTGTTACATGCATTGTAGTTTCAACTTGTTGCAGAACTTTTCTAACTAGGATGATGAGCATGCTGTGTGTTAAAATCCAGTAACCAGAAATTGATAAGATGCTAAAATTAATCTAAAGAAACAAAAAATCTTTGAGAAGCTATATGACACAACCTATCTTAAGAAAAAACTTGTCTTCAATTACCAGATAAAACCCCAAAACTTTCCAAACAAGGAATGTAAATACCTGGTGGAGCAATGCTAGGGCATGAAACTGCACAAGGGCTGCTCTTGATTGAACAGCTTCTTGGACCTCATTACTCCATCTTTTAACAATCTCAGGGTTTGTCTGCCCAAATATTTATGACAAGTTAATAAATCATCAGAATTTTGATAATTAATTTAAAATTTATATATAAAAAAAGAAACCTTGAGACAAAACTGTTACCTGCAGCAAGTGAATACCACTGACTAGGGCTGCACTTGCAACAACTGGATTTTTGTCAACAATTGCTTGTTTCAAGTATCTCTCAATCTGGGTAAGAAGAGTTCCATCTGTTATCCGGCAAAGTACACGAATAGCATTTGCTCGATACATATCAGTCTTGCTAGTCATGTCCTTCATGAGAGAGCTTGTAACAATAATAACCTATTACCAACAAGAGTAAGTATTAATTAGTATATAAATATGAAGACATGCATACACACACGTGAAAGGTTATTCAACAAGCATGGAAAATTCAAAACATATAACCTCATCTGCTGATGGAGATAGTTCCTTTATTATCACATAGACCATTCTCCTCAAACCCATATCCCTTGATTGGAAGAGCTTCGTCACAGCGAAGAAAACTTCTGTGGCTTCAACCTATACATATAACACGAGAAAATCATCATTCAACAAGGTCAATTTTCATCAGAATAGAGCACACTTCCTTCATTATACATGCTTAACTAAAGTAGAAATCTAAACATTATTGGTCAATTGTAATTCAGCACAGAAGAAAAATGGATTTAGTCCTTTCCTGTACAATTAGAAAGAAAGACCGACCTTAGTGAACGTTTCTCCTTGGTTCAATAGATAAAGAAGCTTTGTTATAACCTGCATTAAAAAAATTTATAAACAAACATTCCTCTACAAATTGAAATAGCAAACACAGAAAATAGAGAATCAAGATAGCCTAAAAGAAGAAACCTGAGAGCATCTTCGTGGATCAAGCTGAGGGTCATTAAAGACCCTCGCTTCTTGAAGAACGGCACCCTTCTCAATCCCCAAAAAGGGAGAGTAATCCACTGTTTAACAACAAAATTGCAAAATAAACAATTAAAAAAGACCTTCACTGAACACCTGAAAAGCTAGAAGAACTCAACAACACTATAAATAGAACTCGAACAAAACAGATACATAAAGCCTCGAGATCCACATCAAAATCAACTAAAATCACAGGCATCCATCGAACCAAACAAGCTACATTGCTCCTTCAGAAACAGAAAAATATAGTAGAGCAATAATTTGGATAAGATCAACTAGAACAAAACAATATTTCACTAAAACCAAACCGTAATCCTCAAAATAAGATCTATAAATTACGCAGTGCATCTCTAAATCAATCGAAATGAATCAAAACCGCGCAGATCTAGAAGCTAACGGCTTATCTAACAACTCGCGAACATAATAAGATTTACAATTAAAAATTAAACGATTCCGAATAAGAAAAAAAAGATACATAAAAAAGGGTGAAAAAGAGTGGAGTGAAGATGAATCGAAGGAAAATGAGAATTGAACTTACCTTCATCGTCACGATCATCGTCTTTCTTCACCAAAGGCTGTGCCATCGCTAATTAAGAATTTGAATATTCGAGATCTAATAATAGTTATATGAATATCCTTATTTTATATTTACAGGCGAGTCAATTTTTCCCCTCTTTATTTTTCTCTCTTTCTCGCTCGCTTTTCTCTCTTTCTCGCTCGCGGGGGTATAAATAACAAAAAGGTTGAATTTCATTTCGATCCATCTAACATACTTAAATTTTAGATTTAACTTTTTATATTTTAATTCATATAATTTGGTCCCTCTATTTTATTCATAAGATAATTCAAAATCCATACCATTCCTCCTCACACAACAACATAAAAAGAGAAAATAATGCAAAATACAAATAAATTAATGTAAAAAATTATACAATCAGATAATTCAAAATTCATATCATCCCTCTTCAGTCCCTCTCATACAACACCATAAAAAAAAAAGAAAATAAGAAAATGGACCTATTTTTATTAAAATATATGTATTCTTTACATCCTCAACCAAGAAAATTTTGACAGCAAAACAATCACTTTATTTCAAAAGAATCTATGGCCACAATATTGTAAGGAAATTTTCATACAGCCAATTCATAATTAACTCTAGCATTCAAATAGGTGAAAAAGAAAAATTATTAACTGCTATTTCATTATCAACTTTAGCCTTCAAATGGGTGGGTGAACAAAAAATTACTATACCAACAAATAGTATAACGCATCCACGATTTGAAATTTTCAACAGCTAATTCATAATGGGTAAAAGAAATTAGTTATCTAATGATTAGGGTCCATTAAAACCTTGTTTATTATTTTGAGAAGGTCGTGGAGGGATAGCTGGATATAAGCTTCCACCTAATCTCTCTTCCTTCTTCAAGTAAATAAGGTAATATATGTTAGTTCTTGTGTCACTTGTCGGGACTTTAGCTTTGGTCACATGCGACCTTGGACTTGGATTTCTTGCCCACAAGTCTAGTTAATCTTCAATCCTCGCTTGAGAGAGGCTTGGCACACTTAGCCTAAGCAAGTAAATAAGGAAAAGAACACTTAAAACACAGAGAAAGAGAGATAATGAGAGACTATGGAAGTGTTTCTATTACTCAAAGCTAGCTTGGATACAAATGAAGGAGGGAGCCTCCCATTTTATAGGCAAGCCCTATTCAATCTAATGGTTACAGTTAATCTCAATGGACAATTAATATCTAATTCTAGAACTTTCCCATCTAACTCAATATTGAAGCATTCTAAAATTTTTAGAACATTCTACACGGGTTTGGTCCTAGAGTTTTCCGGGACACTTTGAGAAATTTGTGGCTAGATACTCTCGTGTTTGCTCGATTTCGGGCTTGATGAGTTTTTGCTCACTTATGAGGCATGACATTCATCCTCACTCAATCCAACAATGCCCTTGTTGCTAAGGGAGCATTGCTCTTGATTCTTTGGTCGTTGCCTTCTTCGTGAGTGACTCCTTTGGAGCCTTTGCGTCAAGTCTTCTACCCTCGGCTTTGCTTGAGCATCGCTACTCTTGGAACCATCGTTCTAGGTTCCTTTACTTCCACATTGTCGGTGTTATCACCACTCTTTTCGTTGCACTCTCAAATGAGAGGGGTTGAACTTTTTCTCACTTGGTTTCACATTCTCCTTCGGTGCTTGATTGGACTTTGCCTTGAAACACCTTTGGATAGCACCCAACCTTCACACTTTTAATATTTAAACTTCAATTATTTTATTATAATTAATAAAAATAGTAATTCAAATATGGTGAAAACGCATTCAATTGTTAATGTGATTCATTTCTTTATCTTTGTCATTTTCATTCATTTTTGTTTATTTGGTTTTATGTGCAATTCGTCTATGGTTTCAATAAACTAGCGGAGGGACCGATTGAATATATTTAATTAGGGTTCAAATAATTTATAATTAAGTTTCAACTTTTTGCCTATTAATTAAAAACATATTTAGTCACGAAGTCATTTCACTATAGTATCATAACTGAACTCTCTCTAATTATATATCATTATGAAAGCTACCTAATCAATGCTCATCCAATGACTTTGTCATAAGTGTATTACCCTCATAAGATATTATTAATCTCTTTGGAATAAATCTATTCCCCCAATATAATCTTATTTTATCTTATAGCAACAATTATATCTTCCTTAATGAAAAGTCAATTACTATTAGATAGTAATAAAGTCATTTGTCACAAAGACAAACGACCCATGACCACATTTACTTTTTATCTATCATGTAATGTCGACGAGAAAATATCATTTACCCATTAGTTAGGTTATGAATTTCACTTTTGTAAATGATGCTACATACTACAGAAGTCGTATACCCAACACACTAGTTTTCAGTTTCTTATCTATTTGAACTCAATTTTTTATTTACATTAAAGTATATGAGTCATGCGTATTTAGTCCATCTTCTACTCAGGATTAATGTATGTCACACTATAAACATCACAGATGAATAAATCCATAAATGTTATGAATCTAAAACTTTTTTCAAGAATATTCAATATATCCGTTTTACATATATATGTTTATTTTTTGTACTGATGAAATTATTGTGGTGACCACCTTTTACTTAGTTTCGCTGATGAAATTTTTGTAGGTTATAATCAGTTAAATTAGTTTCATCAAAAAAATTCGACCGAGAAAACCTAATAATCTTCCCCGCAAGTCATACAATGTAGAAATCGGATCGGATCAACATAAATTTTCAATCGGGTCGGTTAGAAAAACCCAGCCCCACCCTGGTCCGCCCAGCTCTATTGTAAATTTGGTCTAACAGGAGCAACAAGGGAAGATAACGTTACCTTTAAATCTTTTTCCATAAATAACAGACCAATCAACAAGCTACCACCAAATCAGTTACTCATAGGTTCACTCATGTTGAACGAAACAAACAATCAAACAAAGCTGTCACCCAAACTTTCCCTCAATTCCTTCACAAATTACAGGTCATTCCAGCTTTTGCATAAGAGAGAGAGAGAGAAAAAAAAAGCTAGAAAATACTTTGAAAAACACGCTAGAAAGTTTCAGCCAATTTTCCTGCCAGACAAACAAGTCCACCAGTCCTCTCACTAGGTTTCAATATAGAAATTTTTTTCTCCTTTTTCTATCGATCTGTACATCCGCCGATTCCTTAGTGTTCTTTACGATGCCTTCTCGCCGTAGAACCCTCTTGAAGGTCATCATCCTCGGCGACAGCGGGTTAGTGTTTTCTTTTTTCTTGTTGCTATTATTATAAGCCTGTCCGTTCAATTTTATGCGTATATATTCGCATGTATTTTGAAAGAATTCGTTTCTAGGTTTTCCGTACGGATCTTTCTATTCGAATTACTGCTCTCGTTTGTTGTCGAATGATTATGATTTGATTGTGATTTGTGATCTTTAATTTGCAGGGTAGGGAAGACGTCTTTGATGAATCAGTATCCTGCAGCAGTCGTTTTTTACTAATTATTGAGAAAAGCAGAGAAATGAAGTGTTTTTTTTTATATGTAAATAAGAAATTTACTTTTTACTTTTAGATATGGTTTTGTTTTTTACTATTAGTTATGGTTTTGTTTGCCTTTACATTTTACTTTTAGATATGTAAATAAGAAATTTAGCAATCAGTATAAGGCGACGATTGGAGCTGATTTTTTGACAAAGGAAGTGCAGTTTGAGGATAGGCTTTTTACCTTACAGGTTAGATTTCACACTGATCTCTACTTTTTAACATCTCGATGAGATTGTTTTAGTTGCTGTATTTGTTTATTTTTTTGAGATCTTAATCTACAATGAACGACTATGGTGTGCTATTGACTAGTGCTTGGTTTTTTATACCTACTCCTTTGTTCTTGAACCAAGTTCTAGCTTTGCATCCAAGATCTGTGACAAATGCATCTTTTCTCTATGATATTTAACTCATAACTGCCAATGCTAACTTTTTTCTTTTTATTCATTGAAAAACTCCATGGCTGCTTTTTTCTTTAGTTATATCATTGATCAATTGACGAGGAGCGGATTTGTGGTTATTGACTAGGGAATTATGTTGCTCCACTTGTTGACTAGACTTCTGTGATTTAGCATTAGACAACCTCATGGATCACTATTGAGTATTTTCTAGCAGATTGTAGCATTGCATTCTAAAATTATCTAACTTTTCTTTTAGCCTTTTTGTGTTATTTGAGTGACCACTTAGCTCAAAATTCATCAATTTTCCCCCTCAGATCTGGGACACAGCTGGCCAGGAAAGATTCCAGAGCCTAGGTGTTGCTTTCTATCGCGGTGCTGATTGTTGTGTTCTTGTATATGATGTCAACTCAATGAAATCGTTTGACAACCTTAACAACTGGAGAGAAGAATTCCTTATTCAGGTATATATTCTGAACTTCTGAATACAGATGAAAACCATCTATCAACTCTCTGGGATTTATTCGGTAGAGAAATGACAATTTGAGAAACCTTGCAGGCAAGCCCTTCGGATCCTGAGAATTTCCCGTTTGTTGTTTTGGGGAACAAAATCGATGTTGATGGTGGAAACAGTAGAGTGGTATGTATTTTTCAATTCTTCCTTTACAGTGTCACTTGATATTCTCTTTCTTCCTAAAAGATACAATTATCCACATTGTTTTGACTCTCTAGGTGTCTTTGAAAAAGGCCCGAGCATGGTGTGCCTCGAAAGGAAATATCCCCTATTTTGAGACATCTGCCAAGGAAGGAGTTAACGTGGAAGAAGCTTTCCAATGCATAGCAAGGGATGCTCTAAAGAGTGGGGAAGAGGAAGACATGTAAGTTAAAAACCATAAAGTAGTTCTACTCCTGCAAACATAACATTCAGCACTTTCGAATTATGAAAAAAAAGCCCTCGGTAACACCAATCAATTGCTACACATAGATATGCAATACAATGGTTTAGCTTGTACATTCTCAAACCGGGAAGTAGCAATATTTGCATGGCAATATTTAATATTGAGGACACATAGTTGCAGACTGTTTAGTTTGTGAATTTATTTTTAGCATAATGACTTATTTGGCTCTCCGTTTAATTTTTTGTTTTTTTAGCTCTTAAACTTGCATTAATTAATTTTTGAACATTTTCAGTCATGTTAATACTTTCTTATTTTTTCATGTTTTTGTTTTCGTTCATGAAGATACTTGCCCGACACCATAGATGTTGGGAGCAGCAGCAGCCAACCAAGGTCAGGCGGATGCGAATGTTGAAAGATACCATGCATGTTCATTATTTTTTCCTGTTCCGCCAATAAGTACGGTTAAAATGTTTAGAATGATTTGGTGTTTCCCAACCATTTTATGGGATTTATGGTGTTGGTGTGAGAAAAAAAAAAGGTCTGTTAATGCTTTTGGTTTGGCTGGATTTAGTTCTGTAATGTTCTCATTTGTAAACATTGTTTTTTGTTCTGCACTGCCTACGCATTGTTTTTAAAGTACATTTTATGGTATATTTCATAATTTCAAACTAAGATTATCTTGTGGAAGAATTAATTTTCATTGTCCGTAAAATGAACATTATTTATAAAAGAAAACCCAATCTCAGCTTAGCAGCTTGTGAAAACTATTCTAAAATCATCGAATATTTGTGAAATCAATCCAATCGGCTACTAAAATTTGGTCCATTTTTTCCATGATTTATCCATTTACTTGGGCGTTGATGCAATGATATAATAAGGAAAGAGTACTGAGGAAGATGTGGTGGTATCAATCAGGTTGAAGTGTTGTGAAGAGTCGGAAATTATAAAGGGTAGACGTGGAGAGAGTTTGAATGTTACGTGTCAAGGGTAAGTTGACAGCTTAGGGGTCAGGGTTTTTCTTTCAACGGCTCTGTACCTTGTATCAGAATGAATGATAAGATATGTCCCATAATAGATATCATTGTCTCATCAAAGACATCTACTCTAGACATTCCGCAATTATAACTTAATTACAAATTCAACACGTTAACGTTATTGTTTTGGAGTATTTTATCGGCTAAATAATATACCGTCTCAAACCTTTCTAGTATAAAACATTTTAAAATTGTCTTGCTCTTTTTTTAAATTTCTTCCAATTTAACTTATCATTATAATATTTTAACCTCCTAACTTTTTGGGAGCTTAAGATTAGACCTATTCATGAGTTGGGTATTTTATTTGATTCAATTGATTTGGGTTGAGCTTAAACAATGAATTTTTGTCTTCGGGTCTAGCTGGATTAACTCAAGTTTAAATTAAATGATTTTTAAAAATATTTTAACGAAAATTTAATTATTAAAATATATAAATATTAATATAAAAGATATTCTTTTGTTATTTTATTAGTTTTAGAAGAAGTGTATGCTTTTTGGACAAGTTGGGTTAAGCTAGGCTCTGACTTAGAAATTTTTTTGATATCGAACTTTGGCATAGCCCACGAACACTTCTAATTAAGATCCTTCAATGCATAATGAAGTTAAAAAAATCATAATTAGTTTTACTATCGCAAACATATATATATTTAGTACTTTTGAATTTAGTTAAATTTTATTATTAAGTTGTGGATTTATTTCTTGTGCTTTAATTCAACCAATTTTAAGTCTTATAGTTTTCGAGTTTTAAACTTCAATCTTCCAAATGGTAGCCTTTAAATTTGTTATGTTATATCCAAAATCTGATTTGACAGATATTATCACATATGTGAAACCATGTTAGTTTCTATTTCTACATACTAAAAAAAAAAAAGTTAGATAATGAATTTAACGATTGTCGTTAGCATCAAAATTGAAATTTTCAAATTCGAAAATGATAGGGAATAAGATTGACCCGATTATGCTTAATACAAGACTAATGCCGGAATTTAACCAAATGGATTCAATTGTTATCTTTGGATAATGGTTGGAATTTTAGAATTGGAAAAGTAAAAAAGTAAAATTGATTAAATTTTATGGATTCAGGATGACAATTTCTATTCACAAGTAAAAGAGTCTGCATTTGCTTTTGCAAATAAATTACCTGCTTTTCTATTAATGATGTCGTAAGTTGCCGGATTTGATCCTCTTCCTGGTCTGCAAGAAGTTTTGCCTTCACTGCTGCTGCTGAGAGTGCTGTTTATCAGTGGATAGGCAATTGGGTGAAGCTGATGTCATCTTTTCTTGAGGAAGAGAAGTTTCAGCATTTTGGTCAGCATGGTTGCTGGATGAAGTTTTCTGATCCCAAACTGGGGTGGACTTGTCCTCCTTGAGGCTTCTGTTTTCTGAATTTTCAACATTCTGAGCATCCTGATTACCGGCATCATTGACAACACTGCCAAACTCTAACTCACATCAGATATAAGAGCCACAAAGTGGTTCAATACTTCCGGATAATGCTTTCAGTGAAAGTTAATAAAACCCCAGTAGTCCAAGAACTCCAATACTTCCTGCCTTGCATCCAAGTCGCCAACTTCAATATCTGGCACTCAATTTGTACACTCGGATTTGCATGAAATTTCTTCATAATCCTATTACGTTTTTCATAGCGAAGGATGCTCAATTTATGCATACAAAGATATATGTACGTTTTCCATAGTGTACAAATCCGAGTGTTAACGTGGAAGAAGCTTTCCAATGCATAGCAAAGGATGCTCTAAAGAGTGGGGAAGAGGAACATATGTAAGTTAAAAACCATAAAGTAGTTCTGCAAACATAACATTCAGCACTTTCGAATTGGAAACCTTTCAGCTGTTCCAAACAAAGATTATCCCCTGTTTCCTCTGCACCTTTCAGCTGCTTTTAAAAGTTTCATCACTATCTTATTACTCAAATTGGAAGCCTTGGAAGGCTTGTTATTGAATGTAAATCAAATATGGAGGACTGACCAGAATAGGGATTCTTTTCTTGATAGACATTATAACAGTAGTTACTTAGGCATAGAAAAGAGATATATACCTAAATATATGGAAAAATATATAATATATTCCTAAATATAATATCCCATAATAATATACAGCTAAAACACCAGCACCATGGAAAGCACCTAAACATTACTGATATGTGACTCTGCCAATTTATGATTACGTATGTAATGCATCTTTTTCATGTTTTGAATATCCAAGCAAATACATAAAACCCATCATAATGAAGCTTCAAGTTCCACACAAGTCATAAAGGAGAAAACTGAACACAGCTAAAAAAAATCATCAATCAGTAGGAGATTATAGTTTTGGAAACATATTAATGTAATATCTTCAATAACATTGCTTTTATGTCACTAATCAAAAGAGACATAAAAGAGAGTATAATATTTCATCCTATGATTTGAACTAGCCCGTATAATGCTAGAGGACTCAGTAGTATTTGATTCGCCTCATTCCATTCAGATTCAAAAATTTTCTTACTCTTGAGCTTCATAAAACATTGAAGCATGAGTAGACTGTCCGACCCGGCTTGATGACTTGATCCGACAATACGAGTTACTTTTAAAGTTTGAGCTATTTTCTCTAAACCACCCAGCAACCCTAATAGTTTGAATGTGTGTTTGAGGTCGAAAACATTGTAGCCAAAGAAATAAGCCAATTGATGCACGAATGAGTGAAGATCCAAAGGCAATGGACTTTGAGTAAGCATCTTTAGCATGAATCCAAAGTCATAAGCACCGTGAAAAGTAATCCAAGTAATACCATTCAGACCATAACAATTGAAAACCAAACCGTAATCCCAAAGCTTCTTTGCAAAATCTCTAGAATCAATCCCCTTCTCTTTATTCTTCTCAAAATCTATTCCTTGACGTTTGAGCAGCTCGATCGAAGTGCTAGCATAGTGGTCTCGATTGATATTGAAATCTTTAAAATTAAATTCCCAAACATAACGAAAGGGAGAATCAAAATCCGGCAAATTACCTTGAGCATCCGAAAGACTCAAGCCGAGCTGAATAATTTGAAGCGCATCAACATTCGACTTCATATAATGATAATTAATAACGGGATTGTCTTCAAAAACCACTTGCTTACTTGGTTTAAAAATCGTCCCCGGAAATTCAGTATCCATAAATACAAAAGGATACCTCAAAATTGCTGCCCTAATTAACCAGAGTTCATTGTCTAAATCTTCAGCAAACACTCGTCTCACAACGATTGACTTATTGCTAGAAATCGACATCGTTGCTTTGTTTTTGTTGCCGTAATCTCACTCTGTTTTGTGTCTGCTCAATATCGTAATCTCTGTCTCTGTTTTGTCGGTAGAGTGCCGACTTTTAAGAACTGCTTTCTAATCTTGTTAGTTCAACATGGAAGCACACGTAAGATGATATATAAGCCCACGATTACTTGTACAACAAGAAATAGGTTGCTTGAGGAGTCATATTATAATCTGTCTATTTATTTTAGTAGATAAGTTTTCATTAATGGTTTTATATTTTCTTACGTTGGTGATAAATTAATTTATTAATATAATATTTTATTTTATGTAATATATATATAAAAAAAGTGTCCCAAGTAAATCGGAAGACTTTGTAATATATAAATTTAAGCTTCTATTTTATTTATATTAAAAATAAATAGTAATAATAAAATAAAATAAAATAAAAAGGAAATAAATAATAATAAAAGAAAAGAAAAAGAAAGGGTCACGTTAAGATTTCACTTCTTTCACTTTGAGGTAAATTACTTATCTAGTCCCTGAAGTAAAATAGTTAGTCAAACATGAATTTCTTCTCTCTCTTTTTTAAAAATAGTTTTAGTAGTCAAATAATTTAATAAAGTTCAGTGACCAAAATGTAAATTTACATAAACATAAGTGATCAATTTTATAGTTTACCCTTTTTAATAGTTAAAACAAATTAATTTATTATTAAAATGGTAATAGTTGAAAATAATAATTTAATTTAATAAAATTTGGAAATATATTTCTATTTTTTAAAAAATTATAAATTTAGTAATTGTTTTAGTTTCATTTTAATATTATTCGTTTTCTTAGTATTATTATGGTTTCATTTTAAAATTATTTTTATTAAAAATCCCCACGCGAATCCTAGGGATTATATTGATATATTTCGTAAGAGAATTATTATTATTATTATTATTATATAAAAACCATTTTAAATTTAATAAAAATCCAATTAAAACTGCATATAATAAAGATATTTATCTACTAAATAACATACCTGTTGAGCCCTCCTAGTATACTACTTCTATAATTTATCTTACTCTTATTATAATGAATATTTCATTTTATCTTCTTGATAATTACAATATCATTATCAGATTGTCATAATAAAATGCATAATCAATAAATTAATAAATAGTTTTATAGAAAAATTAATACATAAATTTCAAACACATTAAAGATAAATGATTCTTATTATATTTTTTAATAAGTGACTTCTTGTGATTTATTTACTGACGTATAAATTTATATATACGATCTTTGCATTAAATGTAAATTTTTATTAAGAAATAAAGAAAATCTAAATATATGAATGAGGAACACTATTTAACTTTAAAAACAATTTATTTTTCTTTTAATTTTAAATTAGTTAAATCTAATTATTTGGATTATTCAATTTTTCAAGTTTGATTTTTGATGTAAAACTCATTAGATCCTTCGCAATTTTTGAAATTGGCAAATTGATCCTTTATAAAATCTACAAAATTTCAAAACTACCTTCAAAATTTCAAAATATTTATAGAAGTCTCAAAAATTTATAAAAGATATTTAATTTTTAAAAATAAAAATGATAAATAATAAATTTGAAGCCTTAAATACACAAAATTACCAAATCAAATTTATTATACTAAGTTATCTTATTTTACTTTGAAAGAGTTCATAAATATATAATTCCAAATTTATGTTAAACTCGAAAAAAGTTATTCAACTCGATTTAATCTCTTCAACTCAATTAAGATCAAACACTCTGCCCCTAGAGCCAAGCATTTCACCTAAAAGATCAAGTTCATGAAAACAGGGAGCTTTTTAAAAGTTTCTAGAGAACAGCAGAGATGAAAGGAGGTCCAATCCAAAGATTTACAATCATTTATAACATTAAAATATCATAACATTAAAATATCATAAATAAATAGATTACATGGGTTACATCAGCCACACTTGCACCTTAAGACAACCAAAGAGTTCTGTAACCAAGGTTATATGAATGTTTAATTTTTGCACTAAATTCAGCAAGAGTACCCAAACTACCTATTATCCTTACAAAATTCCAGACACAGTAAAAAAAATTGCAGGTTAGATGACTTAAACGTTTTTAACTCGAGTAGGGACGAAGGGAGAACAATAACCATCTGCTCCTTCCTCCCAAGACAATGAGATTCCAGCTCCATTCGGTCGGTTGGAGATAGTCAACGCTCTTGATGCTGGCGCTGTAACTATCACAGGGAAACATCTTAAGTTCTTAAAAGTTCCTGAAACGAATGGCAACGCTTAAGCGAAAGAGGTACTCACCTGGCAAAACCTCATGATTGGTGACCGTCGTATAAGAATGGATGACAAATTCTATTCACAAGTAAAAGAGACTACTTTGTTCTGACTGAAGAAAGGTTGTCTTGGCTAGCACGCCGGATTGAACTTCCTGCAACTGTTGTAGATACAAATGGGTTGGATGAGGTAGGAGCCATAGGCCCCATAGGTCTTGACATTGGTGGTCTTGCGGCAGTTGTTCTCATCGGAGGCCTTGCGACTGAATTTGCATAGTTGGTTGCAATTCTATTTGCGGTATTTGCTGGTGGCATTGCTCTAGAGGAGGAAGCTGGTAGGCCCAGTCGAGCTGCAATAATTTGAGTTCGTTCATGGTAAAGCTTTTGCCTTGATCTGTCTAATTGCTCTTTTACCCTCATCATGAGACCCTCCATTTCATTGAAGAAACCTAATTTGGCTTCCATCTTAGAAAACTGCATTGAATTAAAGCCTCAAAGAACTCAAATTTTTGCTCCAGCTGTGTAAATCTTAAAAGGAGTCTGCATTTGCTTTTGCAACTAAATTACCTGCTTTTCTATTAATGATGTCGTAAGTTTCCGGATTTGATCCTCTTCCTGGTCTGCAAGAAGTTTGGCCTTCACTGCAGCTGCTGAGAGTGCTGTTACGGCAGCACGCTTTACTTTGTCAATGCTACTATCATCTTTTGTTTCTGTAGAGGTATGGCTCTCACTTTTACCTTCTTTAATCACATCTGCCAAGAATAATAAGAATAATGAGAAGATAAAAAGTACCCGTTTTTCCAAAATGCAGTTTTTATAATAAACTTTTTATGTTTTAGTAGACACCATAAAGACATTGCTCTGTATCAAAATTCAAATTTCCAAGCTGCTATGCTTAACGTTATAGGACCAATTATTGCATCTAGCCCTCCATGTATATTTTCAATCTGACTTGCGAAATATTTATATGTATTCCCACAAAATATTACTTAAAATTTCAGTACAATCAGCTTCTGAACAAAAAGTTCAAGGGAAAAAGGAGAGAAACCTGTGATTGTTCCATTTTCATTTACTGAATTAGATGTGACTGGTTGCTGAGGTTCACTCCTTTCTGATGGCTGTGAATCAGACACCATTTCTATATCATTTGATGCCTTTGTAGGCTGAGAAATCTCTCCACCAGAACTTGATTTAACTGGTTGTTGCTCATTCTTTGCTCCAGATGGAGAGCCAGAAACCGTCTCTACATTTTTCAATGCCTCTGTTGGTTCAGATAGCTCTGCCACTGGCTCTGATGCAGCTGCATCAGAAGGCTCATTCTTTTCTAATGGAACAGACTCGGACATTTCTACTTCCTTCACAACCTCTGTTCGTTGAGAAGACTCTTGTGCTGAGGTTTCCTTCCCACCAGTCTCCTCCGCAGAACTTGGTGGAACCTGGGATGCCAAGTTATCTGATCCCCTCATTACACCTGGTTCATGATCTTTTGATTGATTAGCCTTTTTAGCTTCCTTACTGGTTGCAGAAGTACCTGGCTCTTTCTTATCAGTGGATAGGCAATTAGGTGAAGCTGATGTCACCTTTTCTTCAGGAAGAGAAGTTTCAGCATTTTGGTCTGCATGGTTGCTCGATGAACTTTTCTGATCCAAAACTGGGGTGGACTTGTCCTCCTTGAGGCTTTTGTTTTCTGAATTTTCGACATTCTGAGCATCCTGATTACCGACATCATTGACAACACTGCCAAACTCTAACTCACATCAGATATAAGAGCCACAAAGTGGCAAGGAAATATAAGCTTGAGAAAAGGTTTACATACCTCTCAGAACCAGTTTGTTCCTTCTTGTCATCTGGTGGATCTTCCAAAAGAAAGCAGTTCCTTGCAGCCAGTTGAATGTTGGGAGAACTACCAGATAATGCTTTCAGTGAAGCCTGTGCTGAAGCAGCACCAATTTTGGGCCCAGCAAGGCGTGCAAAGAATCCTGCCTGCAGAGGAAGTAAAATTAGTTGTAACATATCAAACCAAATCGATAGATGAAAATAATGAAAAGTGGAATATGTCAAGAGAAAAGCTGCAAAGTCTACTTGAAGCAAAACATCTAGACTGAAGCAATGAAGATTGTTCATCATTAAGTATAGCATGTGCATAAGATAAAGGACTTTGTATGGCATAACAATCATTCACAAAGAAGTGGATTCAGAAAAAGACCTTGAAAAAGCTACTGCAATGGAGCAGAAAAAGCAAAATGCAGCATTTTGTGGTTCTGTCCTTCATTTATGACCAAGCATGGAAAATATGAATGTAAATCCAAGGACGCTTGGCACCAATTTCATTAAAATATATATATAAACAGACACATAAATAGAATCAAAAGACTAACATCTTTGGGGGTTAAGAAATCAGGTCAAAGTGTTTAAGTAGGACCACATCAAGTCACGTCCTCAATCTTTTCCAATCAGCTTATTTAGCACATTGAAATAAAGCCATGTACATGCCTTCTGATTTGAATCAAACTTGATAAAGCCATTAAAAATTATTCAAACACAAATACATGATTCCCTGATATGCAACTCACCAATGCCATGATGGGGTTTCCCACATCAGCAAATGAGAGTGTACTCTCAGATGTTAAATTATAACCAACAGCTTCGAATGCCTCCCTTAGAGCCATAATTGCACAATTTTCTTTGGTGTCTTGTCCATCTTTTGCTTCATCCATTTCTTCTGGCTTTGATGTTTCTGGAGCACATTTTATGTCGGTTCCTGTTTCAGGTTTTGACATTTCCTCACTCTCTCTCTTTTCTTTCTCATCTTCAGGTTTTGAAGCATCCACGGGTGTAGTCTGGGTCTGGTCCTCTTGAGGAACCTGATCTTCCTGAGAAGTAGTCTTAGTCTCTGTTGCTTCAGAGACATCTTTAGGGACAGATGTTTCATCAGTCACTACAGCAGGTGCAGATGTTTCTTTGGAATTAGTGTCTATATTATCATCAGAATTAAAGAATACATCCTCAATTGGCATTTGAAGAAAGTGCAGTATGCATTGAGCTTTGGTTTTTGTCGCAACATGCTCTGCAATCTCATTCCAGTTTTCTTTATAAAGTTCTAGTGCCTCGAGAAGAAGGAGAGTTTCCTGATCTGTCCACTTCCCGCCGCTAAGGCCAGAGGCCTCACCAGGCTCCATGAGAATAAAATCAGAAGAAGACATGCCAGAGCCAAACTTCCGGTTGTTAAAGCAATCAGTACATAAGTCAAAATCTGCCTGTCAAATACAAACATAGTTAGCATCATAAAGAAATGTAAGAATAAGTCAATAAATAAACATAAACCAATTTACTAAATTAGTTACGTTTGCCATTGTGATCATCCAATTCATACAAAGCTTCAAAGCTCATTACATTATTGTTGCAAGTAGAGCATCAAACATAGAACAAATTGTACAGATGGTGCAAAAGATTCAAGTTGATTTCTTACATGCTGAAAACCTATTTCTACAACAGTCGGATGAGAAGCGGAAAGGCTTGTGGATTTTTCGTTACCGTTTGGCCTAAACAGAAGATGCATAAATTGGTAGAATTCCCTCTTGCTCTCTTAGGAACATAAAACTGAATATAACATGCATATGTAGATACAAAATACATATATCAATTCCACCCAGGCATGATTTAATAACAATATAGGGAGAACCTGAACAGACATAATTGGTGCAGTTATTCTCTTGCATAGTGCACTAAATATTTTAAGGATAAGACTTATTAGTCAAGTCACTATTCACGAACCTGCTTCTGGCAATGGTAGCGCTTCCGAGAGCAATCAGCTGAACAAGAGTTGCAATGGTAATCAACAGATGGTCCCTCAAGTCTCAACAAATCATCAAGAACTGCAGACTCTGGAAGAAACCCAGATGGCATAGATGGAGTTGAAAGGTTAGCTTTGGGAACAACTGATGGGCGCGATTCAATCACCTCAAAATGAAACAAATTTTCAAGCAAAGAATCCTTTTTCGCTATCCCGTCACAATCACCATCAGCACTGACCACGGCAGAATCACCTGGAGGGAATGGATGAAAGTTAATCAAACCCCAGTAGTCCAAGAACTCCAGTACTTCCTGCCTTGCATCCAAGTCGCCAACTTCAATATCTGGCAGATCTTTAGACTCAATTTGTACACTCGGATTTGCATGAAATTTCTTCATAATGCTATTACGTATCTCCAAGTACACATCAGGGGTACGCACTGGGGATTTCCCATTAAAGAATGAAGGTAATATACATTCCTCCACATGGTGAGCTTTTTTCCATGAAAACCATCCTGTGAGTACAAAAAAGGATGAAGACCAAAATTGACAACAATATCAAACACCAAAGAGTCTAATATTTCATTTTCTTCAATATTTACAACATCAAATTAAGAGGCTTCCATGAAAGCCAATTTATTCAGAGCCCTGGTCTGCACTCTGTTAATGAAAAATGTGAGCACAAGAAACTGTCCCGAATACTTATTATCATTTCCTTGTGAGAAAACCATAATATTAAAGAATTTAAAAAAGAATTAACATTTTCACATTTCATCCATTTCAAATCTTTCTGTTTACCGATCAAATGTATGAATAGCAACCATTCAAACCGCATTGACATTTAAGACTACAGTTGAATGAAAGCACTCTCAAGCAAATAAACATAATAAAATCCTTATTATATAAGGACATTATCGCAGCATTCATAATATCATATAAGTCCAAACAAATAAAGAAAGAAAACTCTCTATTTAAGCACTCAATAAAACTTAAGAACTCACTATTTTTTTCCCTGTTTCCATTTAATTAAGATTCAAGTCAAACTGAATTTAACTTCTAAATCAACAGGAAAAAAGTTCAATCTAATTTCACCAATTCACTAGCTCCCCAAAGAAGAAATTCAGCTCACTTGAGTTCTAAAAGTAAATCTTCGATTTCCCTCCCGTTTCGTACCCATTTTTTCCCAGCAAACAAACAAAGAAAAAGAAAATTCACCGCAATGATTAGGAACCACGTGCGCATTACTGTCACGAGACCTAACAGCTTCAAACTCAGCTTCAATCTTAGCTTCCAAAGCCTCCAACTCTTCACTTGCCTTATTCAATTCCTCCAAATCTTCAGCCTTCACACTCTCTTTAACCAAAATCCTCTCCTCAAGCTTCGCGCCACCGAATCCGGAGCCCAAACCCAAGGCTAGGTTTCCACTAGGCGCTCCTTGGCGAGCCCTAGTTAAAGGACCGTTATGGTTGATCGAAGAGTGGGAGATCAAGTTAGATGACTTCTCCCGTGTAGCCCGTTTCGACGGCGTCGATGATGAGCTGGACCCGGAAAGAGAATTAGCTTTCCTCTTTTGTGCTCCAGCTCGACGGCGAGTTGTTGCCGGCTCCAGCTCGGCTGAGCTCGGTCCAGCCGGTGAGTTCCCCGCGTCCCGGCGTTTCTCCTCCATCACCACGGGTCAGGAGATTAGTTTTCTAGAAGGCAAAAAAAAAATGGACTTTGAGTCGGTTCAGTGTGAAATTTGTTGCTGTGATTTTGCTATTGCCAGTTTAAGGTAATTGCTTCTTCCACGACTAACAACAGATAATTATCTGGTGTAGTAGCGGTTCAGCACTAGCCATAAGATCGCTAACTAAACTTGTAATCGATGCCGTTGAATGATTCGTCTGCCTTGAATTGTTAGATGATAAGAGTGTTCGAATTTCGGTTAAAATTGAATTAATTTAATTAACCGATTAAATTTAGTTAATTGGTCTGTTAATCGAATTGATTTGATCGGAGTCAGTTAATAATTTTTTAGAAATTCGGTTAATAGTTAATTCGATTCAAAACTGGTCAGTTAACTAAATTAACCGAACTTAATAAATAATATTATAATATATAACTATTCGGTCGGTTCGGTTAATTCTTTGGAAGTATAAATTAATTGGTCGTTTAATTCAATTAATTTTTTATATGTTTTATACTTGTTTTAACAAAAAAAAAACATATAAATTTCGATTAACCACCGAATTAACCAAAAAAGTTTGGTCGGATTTTTTTTTTGAAAAAAATTTAGTTCGATTAACGATTAAGGGTTTAAAAGGGTCAGTTAATAGTAGTTCGGACCTAATTGAAGATGTTGAAATTATGAACTTTTTTCGTTTTAAGCGGAATATATTAAAACGACTTGAATAACGCATTTGATTCCACCCTCCCTCAAAGTTAAATTCAGCTATTAGTCTATGTACTTCATGAAAATTGCGGATTTAACCCTTATGCTTTAATTTGATCAATTTTAGTCTCCATACTTTTCTAATTTTGAAAGTTCTGACTCAAACAGTAGCAGTTAAAATTATCTGGTTAAATTTAATTACTAATCATGTACTACGCATATAGTTGTAAATTTAATTCATATTCTCCAGTTGGATCATACTAAGTCCCTATACTTTTAATTTTTAAAATTTTAATATTGACGCAAATGATACTCATTCATTATCCGGATTTTTAGTGAGTAATATGGGAAATAACAAGCTAACATGATATTACACATGTGATGATATGTTTACAAAGACTAAAATGACCATATTAAAGTACATGGACTAAATCCATAACGTTTACATAATTTAACCCTTTTTATTTTTTTATTGTTTAATTATATTGATCTTCCACTAAATTCAAAATAAGTGCATCCAACTATTACGCGGTGGGTAAATTTTTCTTCTTCAAAATTAATTTTTCAAACATAATATTTTTATTCAAATTCTTCAAATTTTTGAAGCTTGAACAAGTAAAGTGAATAATTTTATAGACCAACATAAACTATCAATATAAAATAAAAAAGGGTTATCGAGCCAACCGGTTATATTCGATCATAGTTAGTTTTTGATAGATGTGTTCATGGGTTGAACAAGTCGAGTCGAGTTTAAGTATCTTATTCGATCGATCCAATTTTGAGTTAAGATTAAGCTTATAGTTTTTAACTTCAACCCAGTTCAACTACTTATTATTTAAAAATAATAAAAATATAAAATATTTTTATTAATATTTATATATTTTAAATTAAATTCAAATAAAAATATTTTTTATTATTTTGTAGGGTAAACTACCTCCAGGTCACTAAATTATTAGTAATATGTTTAAGCCACTCAACTTCAAAAGTTACAAAATGAACTATTTGAAAGTTTCTATTTAAGTTACCGAACTATTCAAAAGTTTTTATTTAAGTTACTAGGATGATAAGTTTTTTTTTTTTTTTTAAGTTTGGTTAGTAGGCTTAAAAGTGACGGCTTGATGATCGATACGATTTGAAGAAACATATCTTACATCGAAGTCCATTTGACCGTAAGTGTTGGAGATAAGAAAAGAAAGTTATTTGGATTTTGATTTAGAAATTCGTGACGTTTAAAATTATTTCATGAGAAAAAAACTTAACTTTAGAAGAGAAAGAGAAGAAGAGTTTTCGATTGGCGCAAGTGTTGTGAATGAAGAAGGCCATAAAACATCAAGTTTAACAGCCTAGTGACTTAAATGAAAACTTTCAAAAAGTTCAATGACCATTTTGTAACTTTTTGAAGTCGAGTGACCAAAACGTAAACTTACTAATAGTTTGGTGACCTTGGATGAAATTTACCCTTTCTTCAGTAGAATGGATCATTTAAGTGGACTCGAGAGGACTGAGCTTGAGTTCGGGCCTAAAGATTTTTTTGAATCGGGTCTTGACCTGACCCGGCCGGCCCATGAACTATACCGGACGTCAACTATCTTTTAAAAACGTTGAAAACCGAAGCAACACTGATAAAATAAAATTAAGAAGAACAAAACTCTCTATAATGGAGATATCGTCGATTCTTAGTACAAACAGGTTTCATTTTCATCACCATTTTATCATCCATCCATTACCCTCTTCTTTTCCCACAATTCCTTCAATATCCTATCCCACCCCAAGAGCCAGCTTCACTAATCTCACCTCTGCACCACCACCAGCAACTCCCTTTAAAGAACCCAACCCCACTCGTCCTCACTCCAAGTCTTACTTAAAAAGACAATCTGCTCTTCTTCAGCTCCAACAATCTTCTAATTTGAGCTCTTCACTTCAAGAACTCGGTGGGATTTTAAAGCCGCAAGATTTGAATGTAGTTTTACGACATTTCGGGAACTTGGGCAAATGGCATCATCTTTCTCAGGTACCCGGATTTTTGTATGCAGTGGGAAGACATGAATTTTGCGTTAAAAGTCTTAAATTGAAATTTTAATTATTGGGAGGACCAAAATGCAAATTTTCCATTTACCAAAGGCCTGCCTGTCCCTTGGTTTCACCCCTGTTTGTATGCTATTGCTACGTATCCTTAATGTCAAAGTAGATATTTTGTTTGGATGAACTTTGATTCTTTGTTTTTTCGAATAAATTTTTTGCTGCTGTTAAAAGGGTCTTAAATTGAAATTTTAACTCTTGGGAGGGCCTAAAATGCAAATTTTCCATTTACCGAAGGCCTTCCTGTCCCTTGGTTTCACCCTTGTTTGTATGCTATTGCTATGTATCCTTAATGTCAAAGTAGATATTTTGTTTGAATGGACTTCGATTCTTTGTTGTTTTGGATAATTTTTTTCCAGCTGTTTGATTGGATGCAACAGCATGGGAAGACCAATGGTTCATCTTATACCACTTATATGAAAGTTATGGGGAAAAAACTCAGCCCTGTTAAAGCTTTGGCGATTTACAATGGTATTCCTGATAAACCAACCAAAGTTAATGTGTTTATATGTAATTCTCTTCTTAGTTGTTTGGTTAGGAATGGGAAATTCGATAGTGGTATCAAATTGTTTGATAAGATGAAGCAGGAGGGTCTAACCCCAGATTTGGTTACGTATAACACGGTATGTTTCTTAATGCAACTCAGAATATAAGGTAAAAGTACCATGAAGGCCACTGCACTAGGAATTAGATTGCATTTTGTCCCCTTCACTAAAAAAAGGGCAATTTAGTCCTTGTACGTTAGATCAAAGAGCAAACAACTCCTTTTTGTTAAAATTTCACATTTACCTTATTTTGATATACAAGGACCAATTTTTAGCAGTAGAAATGAATGAAATTTTTAATAAAAAGACCAATTTGCTCTTTGATCTAACATATAGAGACTAATTTGCCCATTTTTTGAATAGAAGAGGTAAAATGCAATCCAACTTCTAGTATAAAGGCATCCACGGTGCTTTTACCGAGAATATAATGGTTGTTTTCGAATGTGAAACTTTAATTGTTGTTTTTGTTTTTGTCAATACTTAGTTGCTGGCAGGTTGCATAAGAATAAAAAATGGGCATTATAAGGCATTAGAGTTGATGAAGGAGTTGAAATATAATGGTTTGGAAATGGATAATGTGATGTATGGAACACTTTTGGCCGTTTGTGCTTCGAGTGGGCTTAGCGAAGAAGCTCAAAACTACTTCAACCAGATGAGGGATGAAGGCCTTTCACCTAATTTATATCATTACAGTTCTTTACTTAATGCTTACTCTTATGATGGGAATTATCGTAAGTCCGATGAGTTGATGGAGGAATTGAAATCTTCAGGGTTAGCACCAAATAAGGTTTGCTTTTTTTTTTCTTTTTTTTTATTTGGTTAGATTTCAAAATTGCATTAAGGAATTAGCTAGGGTTACTTGCGTGTAAATTGATGTTTCGTTTATTTTGTTTTGTAATTCTTGCAGGTTATACTGACTACTTTGTTAAAGGTGTATGTTCGAGGAGGCTTGTTTGAAAAATCGAGAAAATTATTATCTGAATTGGAAGCTTTAGGTTATGCTGAAGATGAGGTACTTCGATAATTTCCTCTCATTTTGTGCCTGGTCAAATATGAGATGTGAAAAATGATAAAAGTTATGCATTTATTTATATGATTAAGCTTCATTGGCTGCTTTTGTGATTGAAAACCTTGCTTAGTTTTGTAACTAAGTGCTCGTAATATGCACACACTTATGCAGATGCCTTACTGTTTATTGATGGATGGTCTTTCGAAAGCTGGGCGCCTTGATGAAGCAAGATCAGTTTTTGCTGAAATGCATGAAAAACGTGTCAAATCCGGTAAGTTTACAAGTACTGAGTGTTCAAGGAACACTGGCAAATGATTTAAGGCACGCTTACCTTGTTATATTGAAGTTTCATCTCCCCTTGTTTAGTAAAAGTACCATGGAGGACCTTGTACTAGGATTCGGATTGCATTTTGCCCTCTTTACTCAAAAAATAGGCAAATTAACTGCTATATGTTAGACCAAATAGCAAATTGGTCATTCTATTAAAAATTTCATCCATTTCTATTGTTAAAAATTGGTCCATGTATGTTAACATTAGGTACATGTGGCATATCATGTGTCATTGTCTAGTTATTCTGTCAGTTATGCCAGTTTTTAATAGTAAAAATGGATGAAATTTTTAATAGAAAGAACCAATTTGCTCTTCGATCTAACGCACAGGGACTAATTTGCTCATTTTTTGAGTATAGGGAGCAAAATGCAATTTAACTCTTAGTATGGGATTTTCTATGGTACTTTTACCCTGGTTTGGTTCCAATTCCAAGTATATGAAACTTATTTGTCTCCTTCAGATGGATACTCGCATAGCATCATGATCTCAGCTATGTGTCGAAGCGAGCTTTTTGAAGAGGCAAAGAAGTTGGCTCAAGATTTCGAGACCAAGTATAACAAGTATGACCTGGTTATGTTAAATACGATGCTTTGTGCTTACTGTAGAGCAGGCGATATGGAGAGTGTAATGCAAACAATGAAGAAAATGGATGAACTTGCAATCAGTCCGGATTATAGCACTTTTCATATCCTAATAAAGTATTTCTGTAAGGAGAAACTATATCTTCTTGCTTATAAGATCATGCAGGACATGCACGGTAAAGGATATCATCCGGAGGAGGTACAGGACTTTCAAATTTTTAGATGTTATTATGAATGGTGGCGTGGGTTCCTGAGTTGTTATCATAGTCCAGCATCGGTTCAGCATAACTAACGTAATCCCATGAGTTTTTCTTCACTTTGCGCATCGTATGAAACACTCTTAGGACTTGGTCCATTCTTCCATAGCAATGTTTTGTACTTCCAGTTACGGGACTCCATACTTGGTTGCCTGTCATAATACAAATTACTGGAACAAGTCTTTTTGTCTATACAATTGTTATCTCCAACTATACTCTCTTTTTTTTCCTGCAAATATGCCTGAAGGCGGTTTCTTGTCGTTATGTGAACGTTGTTTGCTTAAGTTTATTCGAGTTGCTGCTTTGGCAGTGGACATGTTACTTAATAACAAGGGTCGCATTAAAAGCTCTCCGGAAAACATACCTAAGTTATTGGTTTTACTTTAATGGGAATTCTACGCTTGGCGTGTAGGCAGCATCTTTTATGGAAATAAGTTAAATCATTATAACCATACAATTCTATTCTATTTGCAGGAACTTTGCTGCTCCTTAATATTTCAACTTGGTAAAATGAAGGCTCATTCTGAAGCATTTTCGGTTTACAATATGTTGAGATATAGCAAAAGAACAATGTGTAAAGCCCTTCATGAGAAAATTCTACATATTCTTATAGCTGGAAAACTGTTCAAAGATGCATATGTAGTTGTCAAGGTATGTGATAGAACTATCAGCCCCTTCTTTACTATCAATTTTTTTCTCTCAAATTATTTCTCTTATCAGGATAATGCAGAACACATCTCTCAGCCTGCTATAAAGAAGTTCGCAAGTGCATTCATGAAGTTTGGTAATATCAACTTGATAAATGATGTCCTGAAGGTTATTCATGGTTCTGGGTGCAAGATTTATCAGGTAGGTATTTATGGACTTTAATTAATTTGATTCACGAATTGAAATTACTTTTCTATGAACTTGCCATGTCTCTGCTGTTCTGTATTCTGATGCATGGACTGCATCTGCGTTTGATTATCATGAGCTTGGTGTATGTAGGTATACTTAGAGCTGAACAGATCATATTAATGTTATAATCCATCTGCTGGATTAAATATCTCCAGTCCGTGAAAGCTATACCCTGGAGATCCTTAGCATGGATACATCGGTACTGTAGTGGCATTATTTTTAGTTTTTATTGCCATAGAAAAGATGGTCAAGTTAAAAAATAGGTAATAGTTTCTGATTATGTTACTCGGACTCGGGTGTGTGTTGTATACAGGTATGGATGGTTTTTCTAAGTTTTTTCATGTATTTGAAGGATTTTTGGAGGTCATATCCTTGTATCGGTGTGTCAAACACCAGTGTTGAACATGGGTACTTCATGAATAATGAAGAGTCCGAGCAACATAGGTTTTTGAACACAATTAGACCCAGTTCTACTTCCATGGAATTGGAGCAATATCTCTTGATTTTGATACAGGTTTGGCTGTGTGTTATAATTCATAATATGATCAAATCATTCAATTTATTCGGTTTTACACAGGGACTGTTTCAGACTGCTGTATCCCGTTATATTGCTCAGCCCGAAAAAAAGGAATTGCTCCTGCAGTTGCTGCAGTGGATGCCAGGACAAGGATATGCTGTTGATTCAACGACAAGAAACCTGATTCTTAAGAACTCTGAGTTACTTGGACGCCAACTCACTGCAGAGATATTATCCAAGCAACATATAATGTCGAAAGGGTCACAGCCTAAACGTTAGATCACGGATGGGTCAGCATTCAATGGAGCAGTTTACATTGAATAGAAGAATTCCAATCAAATAATCTGGTTGCAGGTAATGATAATTCTGATTTTCCGAAATCCAATTCCTTTGTGTTAACGTTTCTTCTTTCTTGTGTTCCAAGTTTTTCGTTTTTCCAAAGACATTTCATATCAAAATATCAATGCTTTTAGGATCTGTTTGTGTTTGTAGGGAAGACCTTTCGTCCATGTAAAAAGCATGTTTCAACCTCTTTTCTTGAGCTTCACTCAACAAACCATTAGATAATACCTTGTGAAGTGAAGGTGGACAGGATTCACTTCCCTCAGCTGATTTCCGTAAATTTTCACCTGGAAATCGATGCTTTGTAAAGTAGAAGCTTTGAATGGGAACAACACAGTTTTTTCGATAGGAGAGACAAGTTTTTGGGTTGGTTTCCGTTCATGCAATCATTTTTAAAAAGTGATATTAATAACTCCGCAACCTTCATAATTTTCACTCGCAAACAAGCTGCTTTATAATATATGTAAGTGCTTCTCTTTATTCCTTCAACAATATTCTTCTTTTACAAGCAAGCGTTCTCTTTTTTTTTTTTTTTTCATGAATACGGCTCTTGGACCGACTCAAAGCTGAAGTACTGCATGCTGATCGCCTCGAACCACAGCTAAGACCTGCAAAAATTTGCAGGAAACTCTTAAAATCTGGGGAGTTCCAACTAGTATTATTATTGCAAGCAAGAATGTGATCATGAAAAGAAAACCTTACCTCGCTTATGGAAATACTGCGACCGGAATCATTTTTCAGACAAAGCAAAGCTGCCCGAGCCATACAATGAACCACCTTCAAATCATCTTCTTTGTCCGCCAATCTTGGATCCATCAGTTGAGTGACTGAACTGCTTTCTAGAAGCGGCAGTGCCTTCATTTAAGTATAAAGAGAATTAATGTCATCCGAATACATAGTCAGACGTTGGTATAACCTCGTGATAGACAAATGTTAGTATCTAACATTCATCTAAATCCGGGTAACATAGCTTATATTTGTTCGATATTTCTAGCTGCCTAAAAATATCTTAGAACATATGTGATAATTCATAATCATTTTCATCAAGAAACTCCTATAAAAGTTTTATGGAAGCTCCTATATTGGAAGGTAGATTGTATTTTGTCTACTCTACTCAAAGAATAGACAAATTAGTCTATCTATTTTAGATTAAAGAGAAAGTTGATCTTTTCATTAAAATTTCATCCAGTTATATTGTTAAAAACTAGTGTGGTTGATAGAATAAACAAACAATGATACAAGACGTGTTTTGTGTATCTGATGTTGATGTATAGGGATTGATTTTTAATAATAGAAATGAATGGAATTTTTAACAAAAGGATCAGTTTGTTTTTTGATTTAACGTATTAGGATTAATTTATTAATTTTTTAGTAGATGGAACAAAATACAATCTGATTTTTAGTACAGAGGCATTCATGATACTTTTACTGAAACCTCCTTATTACAATTGAAAATCGTCACCATAGGAAGCAATTTGAACAAAAATCTTACCCAGTCTATCAAGGACTGACCCTCATTTTCATGTGGAAAGCAACCTGCAACTTTTCCAGAAATAAGCTCCACAAGAAACAATCCATAGTCATGTATATCCACATAAAGTTGCTTGTCTTCCTCTAGGTTTGGGCATCTTCATCCACCAAAAACAGGTTCAAAATTATCACAAATATTTTGACATGGGTGATATTTATTTAAAGATTACATTATAGTGGGATCTTGTGAGATTTTTTTAAATCAACGGTTAAAATAAAAAGGAAGAAAAAGAAACATCAATACATTGTTGATCATGTCCTGTAAAATTCGCATTTTAACTAATTTAATTGGTTTTAATACTAAAGAGTGAGAGAAACTAATTTCTAGAGAAAAGCAACATACTGGTAACGGATTTGATAAGTTTCAGGTCTTCCGTATAATTTCTTAGTTTCTAACATGGCTTGATCAAACAGTTATAACTCTTATTTTTATCTTTTAACTATTACCGTTGATTTAAAAAAGACCTTATAAGATCTCACCTTAAAAGTTATAGGCAAAGACGTGTAACAATTCAACTCTTATGGAGAAAATTTTTTCTTACTTTCCAGTTGAATTCCCGTTAAAAGGAACATCACCTTTGTACCACTTGGCTGTCATAAAATTGCTTAGCTTCAATATGGTAATACAAATCCATAAACATCAGTCAGTAATCTGTATGCAAATTTCTAATGCAAAAGATATAGTTTTAGATTTACTTACCATAGGTGAGCAGCCATGAGAATAAACAATGCTAGATGAACAAACAGATTGATGAACGATCGGTCCGTCGGGGCATTCTTCATGGAGATAGCGCAAGCTACCGCCTATTTCAGTAGCAGTATACCACCTTGCTCTCCAAGAAAGGTTAATAGCAGAGACATCACCTGCAGAATATTAAGAATGTTTTGCTCTAAAGCTGTGGAAACTGAAACGGGGGAACAAAGGAAGAAGGTATCTTACATTGCAACTTCATAGCAAAACTATACAAACATGGATAATCGGATATGAGTAATCTGTTCGTGGCGGTACAGCAATATCCAATGATGTTCATGATATTGCGGTGGCGTACACGGGAGAGGATCGTAAGCATCGACCAAAACTGTTCATCGTCTTGAATAGATTTGACTATAACAGGTGTATTCTTCAATACCCCTTCGTAAACTTTAAGGTTTTCCTCTTGACAAAGGATATCAGAGAAGCCGTTCGTAATCTCTTCGATTTCACTGAACAAAAATTCTCGAGGAAAACCAGGTCTAAATTGTAATGGACCCCAAGAGGGACCCCGTGGAGCTGGTTGTATCGATGATTCCCCTTCCTCAATCACGTTCTGATTTCCGGTTTCTTGATCATTAAGGGATCGACCATCGGGCCAAGTTTCAGCATCGGCTTGTTCACTACTTACAGGAGAGCAATCAGGCTTGGGAGCCCTTGATGGCATTAAAGTAGCAACATCTTTTCCTTTCATTACTGCAACATTGCATTCAACATTCCAATATATACACATTTTGTACTTCTTTAAGTGGCTGTCAATAATCAAGATTATAAAAAAAACACTAATCAATATTCAAATTTAATACCCTTTTTCCAGTTTGAGAAATTGTATGCATTAGAATGCAAAAAACAGAAGCAATGAAAAGGATAGTTGGCCATACCTGTCAAGAACAATCCATCTTGTGTTAGCATTTTCTGCTTCTTTGAGTGTTATTTCTTCAGGACATATTCCAGCAGCAAGTTTGACCTCCAACTTAACCTAATCAGTACAAAGTTTCAGATAATATGCCAGTAAAACCCTATTTACCGTCAAGTCTCGAGTGCAATCATAATATACAATACACTCTTTAGGGAAAAAACTCAAGTTTAGGATTGTAAATGAGATAATAATGCTAGCAAACTATTTGAGTTCGACTTGAAAAAAACTTTAATTTAATTCGGTAATTATCAAGCCAATCATCTCGATCTTGAGCAACTCAAACTTTCAACCGAACCAAAATCAAGCACTATCTTGATTCGAACGTCTCACTAGCCTAATTGAGCTTTTTATTTTAATATATTTTTATATCATGAAATTTAAAATTTTTATCCTTATAATATAGAAACAAACATAATCAAGTTTTGAGTACGAAAATTGATAAACATGTTTAATTATATCTCAAGCCAAGCTCAAGCATAGAAATTGATGCCCAAGTCAAGCTTGAGTCGGGTATCAAGCCTCAAATTTCTAGTTAAGCTTGAGCTTACCACTATTTGGGCTCAATTCAGCTCGACTACACCCCTACGCAAGTTCAATTCTAGAGATCATATTGTTAGAGGCAACAAAAATCCCGAAAAGATTTAATCCGTATATTCCGTAAAACGGGCATAGAAGATAACTTAGTTCGAAAGGAATTTTTCACTTACCTCGTTTCTTTTACATTGTTTAGAGAAAGGTTGAAGGATAGCTTGGAACTGTTCCCTTTTTCTCTCAATTTCTTCACCAAGATCTCTGGGTTTCACTTCTGCATGTCCTGATGAAATTGAAAACTCCAACTTTTCCACTACAAAAACATTAGATGAACAATTTAACTCATGAAATCCATAATATTATGCAGCCTGCACCATGTGAAAAATCCATGAGCTCCATAACATATCTAAAATGAGATGCCAAAGCAGTTTGGACCCAATTTTCAGAAATTATTTCTCAGCCTGAAAAATCTAGAGCTTTGATTATCAAATGTAAGTCCATTAATCTAATATCCCTAATCTCTTATGTCTTGACCTTGATAACAAGCTGAGTGCTTAACAAGGAATTTAAGCTTTTCACTGTCAAGTAAAAAGAACAAACAATTCAAGAATTCATATGTGCCAAATGTATAAATACTTCTCACAAGGAAAAAGAAAATTTCTTTGGCCATAACCCAACATAGCTTGTCTGGTTGTAGTCAAGAAAACAAGCCACCTGACATAACAAGTGCTTGTTAATGCCCAATAACCTTATCAAAGACTCTAAGCAACCAATATTACAGGACAAACAAACTGATCACTAAACAGATCACGTAGGCCAGTGCACTAATATGATTAGACAGATAGTCACTGAACATGCATTGTGTAGCCCTTTAGGTAGCTCGAGTGTTATGTATAAATTCCAAGTATGAAACTCATCCTCAACGCTTACACTTTGTGGAAAAACATGAAAATAAATTTTGGGAGCTCTAATTGGGGTTTAATTAAAATTTTTTAAAATTTTGATTAAAAAGATTAATGAAAATTTATAAAAAAAATTAGAGGTCTAATTAAATTTTTTTAAACTTTTGAAGACTTAATTAAATTTTCTAAAAGCGTTAAAGAATCTAATTAAAATTTTCAAAAATTTTGAATGATATAATAAAAAATTTTCAAAATTTTGAGGCTAAGGTCTCCTACTCCGGCTCCAATGATGTTCCATCCTCACCTATACATAGAAGCTAAGCTAGGGTTGTCTATGAGTAGGGTCCCGATCGAAAAGCGTGAGATTTTGGGCAAAAAAATAAGGAATTGGGTCTCAGATAAGGTTTTTTGGCCCGGCTTATCCGAATTTATAAAAAAAATTCTAATGTTTTGTTGTTGTTTTCGCACTGTTTTGCTACCATTTCATTGTTATATTGTTATTATTTTGTTGTTATTGTCTGGATATTATATAACTAATGTTTTATTGTTAAATTTGCTACTATTTTAGAGCCATTTGCTTGTTAAGTTATGCATATCTTAATGTTATTTAAGTATAAAGATATTTTTAAATTTATTTTTAATTTGTTGGGAAACATTTATTTTAATGTTTTTAGTCTATTTGATGTATTATATTTTTTTAATTTTTTTATATAAAAATAAAATAAAATATTTTTAATACAACCGAACTGGGCCCAAATTTTAGTATTTTTATTCAGACCAGGTTTGGGCAAAAATTTAGACTTATGGACAACTCCAGCTAGGGGTAGACACGAGCCTTCGCTCCTAAATTAAATTTTTTTCTTTTTATTCCTTTTAAAAATTATAAAATTTTAGGTTAATCTAATGATAAATTTACATGTTGGCCTCTTAAAATTTAAAATTCATTTCTATTCCTTTAAAATGATTATAATTAATCCCTCAAAAAGTTATAAACTTTTATTATTGTATTTTAACTTTCACAAATTTATAATTTAAATTTGACCCTTAAAAGAATTTCTCACTTCACCCCTTGCCTACGTACCTTTTATCAACCCCCAAACTTTACATTTACCTCACAAGTATTTTCGGAAAAGATTGTATGAAACAGTAACGTCACGTCATTTGTATCCCTTTTTCCGTAGTTGTATGTTACATTAGTATTTTCATCTTGAAATTCAGTATTTTCATCCTAAAAAAATCAAATTCAAAAAAAAAATCTTAAAATTCAAGATGAAATTACTGTAATATAAAACTATTAGAAAAAGATAATATCCTTATTTCATACCATTTTTTTCTCCATATTTTCGAACCCCAAATTCGACCTGCCAGCCTATACTAGATATGAGAGATGCCAAGCTCTTTTTATCAAACACAGAGTACTAAATAAACAAATAAATAAAATAGCTCACATATTCCAGAGAAGTTAAATCTCATGTTCAAAGGAAAGCATTGAGTAGCGTTCTTCTTCCCCATATCACCCAAAATTGCGACGACGATCACGATGTTTTTCCGGCGAACGACGTGTTTAAGAGCCCAGTCAAGTGGCTCCACCATTCCTTTGCTTCTCTTACCATCTATCACCACGATCACACTCTCTCTTGCCATCGATTCCGCTTCAGACACCATCTTTGTTGTTGTTAGCTTCGTGATTGTCAATCTGAAAGTAATTAATGAAATGCTCTTCAGCTGGACATTGGGGTAAAGATGGTCACTAAATATCCATTAATGGCGACTCGGACTAGATTGTAGTTTTTAGTTATAATCGCCTGTTAACAATGTTGCAATCTCATTGGCATGCTGTATCATATAATCCAAAAAATAGCTGTGTATTAAGACTATATGAATTTTATATGGTAATTATAAAAATTTTAAATTAATGACTCCTTTAGAAATGATAAAAATTTAATTTAATCCTTTAAAAATTATAAAGATATATGCTATTTAAAATGGTGAAATTGTATTTTTACTATTGTAAAAATTATAATTTAATTTCGGCCCCGTAAAAGAAATTTCTGGCTTCGCCCCTGTGGTAAAACTTGGATTGTATTTTTATTTGAGATCTAAACTTGGCAAGTTTTCTTAATTCGGTCCTTAAATATTTTTTAACTTGGCAATTTTTTTCAATTTGGTCCTCAATTTTGTATTCTATTAAGGTAAGATGACATGGTACTCTTCATCACAAGAAAATTTAAAATTTTCATATAAATTTTAAAATACAAAAAAAAATTTAAGGTAATGATGTGGCACAATCTTGAAGTGCCATGTTGTCACACTTTAACCGACTAAATGTGAATCAAAAAGTTTAAAGACTAAATGTTTTTCTATCTTTTTATTTTTATATTTTTAAAATAAAAGACTTTTTATATTAAAGAAGAAAAAACAAAATGATATTTTTATAACAACTTAAAATTGTTTATTTTATAGGATAGTTTTAATTAAATGATGTTACATTAATTTAAAATATGTCGTGATATAATATGGCACGTTATTGAATATATCGTAGTTAAAAACTCAAACGATTGCATTTAATATAATTCGATTTCATATATTATTTATTAGTTAAATGCAACCGTTTGAGTTTTTAAATTACCATGATTCAAGTGATCATGCTTTTAATTAAATCGTTAAATTCAATATTTTCCATGTTAAATATTATGTGAATATTTTTTCATCTTAATATTACTAAATTTTAAAAAAAATTATATTATTAATTTTTATTAGAGCTCACTTGTTTGTAATTTTCTATGAAAAATTTAATTATCTTTCTCTGGTACCCAGATTTTTTTATGCAGTGGGAAGACATGAATTTTGCGTTAAAAGTCTTAAATTGAAATTTTAATTCTTGGGAGGGCCAAAATGCAAAATTTCCATTTACCAAAGGCCTGCCTGTCCCTTGGTTTCACCCCTGTTTGTATGCTATTGCTACGTATCCTTAATGTCAAAGTAGATATTTTGTTTGGATGAACTTTGATTCTTTGTTGTTTCTGTTAAAAGGGTCTTAAATTGAAATTTTAATTCTTGGGAGGGCCTAAAATGCAAATTTTCCATTTACCGAAGGCCTTCCTGTCCCTTGGTTTCACCCCTGTTTGTATACTATTGCTATGTATCATTAATGTCAAAGTAGATATTTTGTTTGGATGTACTTTGATTCTTTGTTGTTTTGGATAATTTTTTTGCAGCTGTCAACAGCGTGGGAAGACCAATGGTTCATCTTATACCACTTATATGAAAGTTATGGGGAAAAAACTCAGCCCTGTTAAAGCTTTGGCGATTTACAATGGTATTCCTGATAAACCAACCAAAGTTAATGTGTTTATATGGAACTCTCTTCTTAGCTGTTTGGTTAGGAATGGGAAATTCGATAGTGGCATCAAATTGTTTGATAAGATAAAGCAGGAGGGTCTAACCCCAGATTTGGTTACGTATAACACGGTATGTTTCTTAATGCAACTTAGAATTTAAGGTAAAAGTACCATGAAGGTCACTGCACTAAGAATCAGATTGCATTTTGTCCCCTCCATTAAAAAATGGGCAATTTAGTCCTAGTATGTTAGATCAAAGAGCAAACAACTCTTTTTTGTTAAAATTTCACATTTACCTCATTCTGATATACATGGACCAATTTTTAGCAGTAGAAATGAATGAAATTTTTAATAAAAGACCAATTTACTCTTTGATCTAACATATAGAGACTAATTTGTCCATTTTTTGAATAGAAGAGGTAAAATGCAATCTAACTTTTAGTACTGCTTTTACCGAGAAGATAATGGTTGTTTTCGAATGTGAAACTTTAATTGTTGTTTTTGTTTTTGTCAATACTTAGTTGCTGGCAGGTTGCATAAGAATAAAAAATGGGCATTATAAGGCATTAGAGTTGATGAAGGAGTTGAAATATAATGGTTTGGAAATGGATAATGTGATGTATGGAACACTTTTGGCCGTTTGTGCTTCGAGTGGGCTTAGCGAAGAAGCTCAAAACCACTTCAACCAGATGAGGGATGAAGGCCTTTCACCTAATTTATATCATTACAGCTCTTTACTTAAAGCTTACTCTTATGATGGGAATTATCGTAAGTCCGATGAGTTGATGGAGGAATTGAAATCTTCAGGGTTATACTGACTACTTTGTTAAAGGTGTATGTTCGAGGAGGCTTGTTTGAAAAATCAAGAAAATTATTATCTGAATTGGAAGCTTTAGGTTATGCTGAAGATGAGGTACTTCGATAATTTCCTCTCATTTTGTGCCTGGCCAAATATGAGATGTGAAAAATGATAAAAGTTATGCATTTATTTATATGATTAAGCTTCATTGGCTGCTTTTGTGATTGAAAACCTTGCTTAGTTTTGTAACTAAGTGCTCGTAATATGCACACACTTATGCAGATGCCTTACTGTTTATTGATGGATGGTCTTTCCAAAGCTGGGCGCCTTGATGAAGCAAGATCAGTTTTTGCTGAAATGCATGAAAAACGTGTCAAATCCGGTAAGTTTACAAGTACTGAGTGTTCAAGGAACACTGGCTAATGATTTAAGGCAAGCTTACCTTGTTATATTGAAGTTTCATCTCCCCTTATTTAGTAAAAGTACCATGGAGGCCCTTGTACTAGGATTCGGATTGCATTTAGCCCTCTTTACTCAAAAAATTGGCAAATTAATTCCTATATGTTAGACCAAATAGCAAATTGGTCATTATATTAAAATTTTCATCCATTTCTATTGCTAAAAATTGGTCCATGTATGTTAACATTAGGTACATGTGGCATGTCGTGTGTCCTTGTCTAGTTATTCTGTCAGTTATGCCAGTTTTTAATAGTAAAAATGGATGAAATTTTTAATAGAAAGGACCAATTTGCTTTTCGATCTAACGCACAGGGACTAATTTGCTCATTTTTTTAGTATAGGGAGCAAAATGCAATTTAACTCTTAGTATGGGATTTTCTATGGTACTTTTACCCTTGTTTGGTTCCAATTCCAAGTATATGAAACTTATTTGTCTCGTTCAGATGGATACTTGCATAGCATCATGATCTCAGCTATGTGTTGAAGCGAGCTTTTTGAAGAGGCAAAGAAGTTGGCTCAAGATTTCGAGGCCAAGTATAACAAGTATGACCAGGTTATATGTTAAATACGATGCTTTGTGCTTACTGTAGAGCAGGCGATATGGAGAGTGTAATGCAAACAATGAAGAAAATGGATGAACTTGCAATCAGTCCGGATTATAGCACTTTTCATATCCTAATAAAGTATTTCTGTAAGGAGAAACTATATCTTCTTGCTTATAAGATCATGCAGGACATGCACGGTAAAGGATATCATCCGGAGGAGGTACAGGACTTTCAAACTTTTAGATGTTATTATGAATGGTAGCGTGGGTTCCTGAGTTGTTATCATAGTCCAGCATCAGTTCAGCATAACTAACGTAATCCCATGAGTTTTTCTTCACTTTGCGCATCGTATGAAACACTCTTAGAACTTGGTCCAATCTTCCATAGCAATGTTTTGTACTTCCAGTTACGGGACTATATACTTGGTTGCCTGTCATAATACAAATTACTGGAACGAGTCTTTTTGTCTATACAATTGTTATCTCCAGCTATACTCTCTTTTTTTTCCCGCAAATATGCCTGAAGGCGGTTTCTTGTCGTTATGTGAATGTTGTTTGCTCAAGTTTATTCGAGTTGCTGCTTTGGCAGTGGACATGTTACTTAATAACAAGGGTCGCATTAAAAGCTATCCAGAAAGCATACCTAAGTTATTGGTTTTACTTTAATGGGAGTTCTACGCTTGGAGTGTAGGCAGCATCTTTTATGGAAATAAGTTAAATCATTATAACCATACAATTCTATTCTATTTGCAGGAACTTTGCTGCTCCTTAATATTTCAACTTGGTAAAATGAAGGCTCATTCTGAAGCATTTTCGGTTTACAATATGTTGAGATATAGCAAAAGAACAATGTGTAAAGGCCGTCATGAGAAAATTCTACATATTCTTATAGCTGGAAAACTGTTCAAAGATGCATATGTAGTTGTCAAGGTATCTGGTAGAACTATCAGTCCCTTCTTTACTATCAATTTTTTTCTCTCAAATTATTTCTCGTATCAGGATAATGCAGAACACATCTCTCAGCCTGCTATAAAGAAGTTCGCAAGTGCATTCATGAAGTTCGGTAATATCAACTTGATAAATGATGTCCTGAAGGTTATTCATGGTTCCGGGTACAAGACTGATCAGGTACTTTTCTATGAACTTGCCATGTCTCTGCCATTCTGCATTCTGATGCATGGACTGCATCTGCGTTTGATTATCATGAGATTGGTGTATGTAGGTATACTTAGAGCTGAACAGATCATATTAATGTTATAATCCATCTGCTGGATTAAATATCTCCAGTCCATGAAAGCTATACCCTGGAGATCCTCAGCATGGATACATCAGTATTGTAGTGGCATTATTTTTAGTTTTTATTGCCATAGAAAAGATGGTCAAGTTAAAACATAGGTAATAGTTTCTGCTTAGGTTACTCGGACTCGGGTGTTTGTTGTATACAGGTATGGTTGGTTTTTCTAAGTTTTTTCGTGTATTTGAAGGTCATATCCTTGTATCGGTGTTTCAAACACCAGTGTCGGACATGGGTACTTCATGAATAATGAAGAGTCCGAGCAACATAGGTTTTTGAACACAATTAGACCCAGTCCTACTTCCATGGAATTGGAGCAATATCTCTTGATTTTGATACAGGTTTGGCTGTGTGTTATAATTCATAATATGATCAAATCATTCGATTTATTCGGTTTTACACAGGGACTCTTTCAGACTGCTGTATCCCGTTATATTGCTCAGCCCGAAAAAAGGGAATTGCTCTTGCAGTTGCTGCAGTGGATGCCAGGACAAGGATATGCTGTTGATTCAACGACAAGAAACCTGATTCTTAAGAACTCTGAGTTACTTGGACGCCAACTCACTGCAGAGATATTATCCAAGCAACATATAATGTCGAAAGGGTCACAGCCTAAACGTTAGATCACGGATGGGTCAGCATTCAATGGAGCAGTTTACATTGAATAGAAGAATTCCAATCAAATAATCTGGTTGCAGGTAATGATAATTCTGATTTTCCAAAATCCAATTCCTTTGTGTTAACGTTTCTTCTTTCTTGTGTTCCAAGTTTTTCGTTTTCCAAGACATTTCAATATCAAAATATCAATGCTTTTAGGATCTGTTTGTGTTTGTAGGGAAGACCTTTCGTCCATGTAAAAAGCATGTTTCAACCTCTTTTCTTGAGCTTCACTCAACAAACCATTAGATAGTATCTTGTGAAGTGAAGGTGGACAGGATTCACTTCCCTCAGCTGATTTCAGTAAATTTTCACCAGGAAACCGATGCTTTGTAAAGTCGAAGCTCTGAATGGAGAACAACCCAGAGTTTTTTCGATAGGAGAGACAAGTTTTCGGGTTGGTTTCCGTTCATGCAATCATTTTTAAGAAGTGATATTAATAACGCCGCAACCTTCATAATTTTCACTTTCAAACAAGCTGCTTTATAGTATATGTAAGTGCTTCTCTTTATTCCTTCAACAATATTCTTCTTTTACAAGCAAGCGTTCTCTTTTCTTTTCTTTTTTTTTCCATGAATACGGCTGTTGGACCGATTCAAAGCTGAAGTACTGCATGCTGATCGCCTCGAACCACAGCTAAGACCTGCAAAAATTTGCAGGAAACTCTTAAAATCTGGGGAGTTCCAACTGGTATTATTATTGCAAGCAAGAACGTGATTATGAAAAAAAAACCTTACCTCGCTTATGGAAATACTGCGACCGGAATCATTTTTCAGACAAAACAAAGCCGCCCGAGCCATACAATGAACCACCTTCAAATCATCTTCTTTATCCGCCAATCTCGGATCCATCAGTTGAGTGACTGAACTGCTTTCTAGAAGCGGCAGCGCCTTCATTTAAGTATGAAGAGCGTTAATGTCATCCTAATACATAGTCAGACGTTGGTATAACCTCGTGATAGACAAATGTTAGTATCTAACATTCATCTAAATCCGGGTACAATAGCTTATATTTGTTCGATATTTCTAGCTGCCTAAAAATTTCTTAGAACACATATTTTCATCGAGAAACTCCTATAAAAGTTTTATGGAGGCTCCTTTATTAGAAGTTAGATTGTATTTTGTTTCCTCTACTTAAAGAATTGGCAAATTAGTCCATCTATTTTAGATTAAGGAGGAAGTTGATCTTTTTCGTTAAAATTTTCATCCATTTATATTGTTAAAAACTGATTTGGTTGATAGAATAACCAAACAGTTATACAAGACGTGTCTTGTGTATCTTATGCTGATGTATAGGGATCAGTTTTTAATAATAGAAATGAATGAAATTTTTAACAGAATGATCAGTTTGTTTTTTGATTTAACGTATTAGGATTAATTTATTCATTTTTTAGTAGATGGAACAAAAAAACAATCTAATTCTTATTACAGAGGTATTCATGATACTTTTACTAAAACCTCCTTATAACAATTGAAAATGGTCACCATAAGAAGCAATTTGAACAAAAATCTTACCCAGTCTATCAAGGACTGACCCTCATTTTCATGTGGAAAGCAACCTGCAACTTTTCCAGAAATAAGCTCCACAAGAAACAATCCATAGTCATGTATATCCACATAAAGTTGCTTGTCTCCCTCAAGGTTTGGGCATCTTCATCCACCAAAAACAAGTTCAAAATTATCACAAATATTTTGACATGGTGACGTTTATTTAAAGATTACATTATAGTGGAATCTTGAGAAAATTTTTTAAATCAACGGTTAAAATAAAAAGGAAGAAAAAGAAACATCAATACATTGTTGATCATTTCATGTAAAATTCGCATTTAACCAATTTAATTGATTTTAATACTAAAGAGTGAGAGAAACTAATTTTTAGAGAAAAGCAACATATTGGTAATGGATTTGATAGGTTTGAGGTCTCCCGCATAATTTCTTAGTTTCTAAGGTGACTTGATAAAACAGTTACAACTCTTATTTTTATCTTTTAACTATTACTGTTGATTTAAAAAGACATATAAGATCTCACCTTAAAAGTTATAGGTAAAGACATGTAAAAGGAACATCACCTTTGTACCACTTGGCAGTCATAAAATTGTTTAGCTTCAATATGGTAATACAAATCCAAAAACATGAGTTTTTGATTAGAGCTCACTTGTTTGTGAATTAAATCGTTAAATTCAATATTTTCCATGTGAATTTTTTTTCATCTTAATATTATTAAAAAAAATTTTAAAAAATTATATTATTAATTTTGATTAGAGCTCACTTGTTTGTAATTTTCTATGAAAAATTTAATTATTTTTCTGGACATTTAAGCTTTAAAATTAATAAACAAATTGAAGATAAAACTCAATTTCCAACTCAACGATTAAACTGGCGGTTAAGATTATTTTCATTTTTGGTTTTTGGCTTTTTTAATCCATATTTCAGCATTTTCCCACTTCACAGCCGGCATATCCGCTGCGACAAAACGAAGCAATGACGACTGCGACCGCGACGGCGACGCCTTGCGTAGCTCACTTAGTTAGCCATTCCACAGCTCGTCTTCAACACTCCAGAGCCGCTCTTCTTCTTCACCAAAACGCGGCGTTTCGGACTAAGAAAACCACCAAGAACAATCTCTCATCGAGAAACACTTCATCTACCATCGCCGCCGCTTTACCTTTCGAACTCTCCCCTCCTCCTATCGATCACGATTTCCTAGTAAGTAGCTTTCTTCCTCTTTTAATCCTAGGAAAAAAGCTTCGTTTATGGACTTTAATTTCGATTTTTTTTTTGTTGCAGGATTCAGTTACAGCAGAAGGAGCAAAAGTTTCTGAGGAAGGGATAATAGAAACGTTTGAAAATGACGATGAAGCTTTGGATGCATTCGATAATGGCGTGGTGGTAAGATTCTACTTTTGAATTCCTGTCTTCGTTGATCCAATCTCTTACTAGAATTTCTAATATTATCTTCTTCTTTTTTATTTGATAATTGCTCTAGGTTATGGACCTTTCACATTTTGGAAGGATAAGAGGTTGGTGTCTCCACTTAATTCCCGCTTCAATTAATTTTAGGTTTTTAAATTTTATTTATTATGAATTTATTATTCTTTATGAAAATTTACATGTATTGGATTGAATTGTTGAAAAAGCCAGTGGAGATGATAGGATTCAGTTTCTTCATAATCAAACCACTGCCAATTTTGAATGTCTTAGTGAAGGGCAGGTGATAGATCTAATCATCTAATCTACCCCTTCTTTTTTCTTCTCTTTTGCTTAATTTGATTCAAATTGATTGGATTTTGTGTAAAATTCTTAGGGATGTGAAACCGTTTTCGTTACGCCGACGGCAAGGACGATTGATATTGCTTATGCTTGGATTATGGTAGTTCTTCTTTTTGCTATTTCTAATAATCTTTAGTTTTAGTTTATAGTAATGGGTTGATCCTAGTTGATTTGTTAAGACTTAACTATACTTTTGTTTTATGTTTTTACAGAAGAAAGCAGTTTTATTGATGGTTTCACCAGAGACATGTGGAAACATAACTGAAATGCTCAATAAGTAAGTGCATCAATGATCAATCTCTTTTAGATCCTTACCTTCATTTACGAAGAAAAAAATGGAGAGTTTTTATTAGGAGTCAGATTGTATTTTGTCCTCTTTACTCAAAGAATAGGCAAATTAGTCGTTGTATATAAGATCACAGAGTAAACTGATCATTTCTATTAAAAAGTTTATCCATTTCTAGTGTTAAAAATTGGTTTGGCTAACAAAATAATCAGACAATTAGACATGACGTGCTATGTGTACCTCATGTTGATGTAAGTAGAAATTGATGAAATTTTTAATAGAAAGATCCGTTTGCTCTTTGATCTTACGTACGAGGACTAATTTGCCCATTTTTTTAGTAAAGGGGGAAAATGCAATCCAACTCTTAATACAGAGTCGTCCATGATACTTTTACTGTAGTAAGTGCTAAGCTTTTCTTATGCAGGTACATATTTTTTGCTGATAAGGTAGAGATTCAAGACATCACCAAGCAAACTTGCTTATTCGCTTTATCTGGTCCCAAGAGCTCTGAAGTAAGCAATTTTGTATAAATTGTGCATATTTCCAGGATATTTCTCTTTTTGTTGGTTTTAATCTGATAATCTTAATGATAGGTGATGGCTAATTTGAATCTGGGTGATCTTGTTGGACAACCATACGGCACAAATCGTCATTATAATGTAAGATACCTGTATATTGCCAATGCCAAGTTGTAAATGTTTGAACATTTGAACTATTTCGTATTAGAATGAGGTAATCTAATATCAAAGCAATACTTAGAATGAGAAAATAGTAAAAGTTTACTCTGTTTAATGTTCATTTCAGTGAATCAAAAATAGGATCATTAACCAATTTCAGGTGAACGGTATGCCTATAACTGTTGGGGTCGGAAATATCATTTCCGAAGAAGGTTTTTCATTGTTGACATCACCAGCGGCAGCCGATTCCGTCTGGAAAACTCTTCTATCTCAAGGTGCTATTCCTTTAGGTTCTAATGCCTGGGAAAAGCTAAGGATTACACAAGGTGGTAACTCTTGATTTATTAGTTAGTCATGGCTTAAGAACGGTGTACTTATTGTAACAAAGTTCCTAGGAAATTCTAATTTAATTTTGCAGGTAGACCAGCTCCTGGAAAGGAACTTACCAATGACTTTAATGTTCTGGAGGCTGGTCTTTGGAACTCAATTTCATTGAACAAAGGTACCTAATCCTTACCATGTGTTAAACTGAACTACTGGTGGAGTGACAAAAGACTTGCGATCAAGTCTTTTTGTTGACAGAGGCGAAGGCAAGGGAGCAAATTTTCCATTTGGCCCTTAAAAATTTATGAAATTACATGTTTGTATAATAATAAAATTGCATTTTGCCTCCCCAAATTTATGATTCATCTCTTCTCTTGACCCCCAAAGCAATTTTCTGGATTCGCTATTATCCTTGGACAACCCCTACCCCCAACCCTTATGATATATACATTTCTTACCATTGAATGTCTGCTAAGAAAATTACAAAACATGCTTTATCGGACTCTATGATCCGTAGGCTGTTACAAGGGACAAGAGACAATATCAAGACTCATTACATATGATGGAGTTAAACAGAGACTGTGGGGTATTCATTTATCAGCACCTGCAGAACCAGGCAGCCCCATTACAGTTAATGGGAAAAAGGTTCTAATCTCACTCTTTACCCGAACTGATGATATGCATGGTTTCATATTTTGGGTAATTTTGGGAACTATTGACATAAAGCTACTCTTTAAAGGGAAATTTCTGCCATCAGTCCCTGTATTATTCGTTATGAATTTTAAAATTCCAATCTTAATAAAATAATAACTGTCAAATTCATTAAGTTATGTTATTTCCAGAAAATGATGTGGCAAACATGTTATCACATACATAATGCTTTATCAAATTGTTATTTTCACATTACTCACAAAAAGTTAGTTATATTTAAAGACAATTGTTTGAGTTAGGATTGAAATTTTGAAATTTTGAAATTTGAAAAATATAGGAATTAATAATGATCTAATTGGAGAACATGGATTAAACCTACAACTTTAGGCATAATACAAGACTAATAGCAAAATTTAACCAAAATGATCTAACTACTAGTATTTAATTAGAAAAGTACATTGACTAAAATTGACCAAATTAAAGTACAAGGACTAAAGCTACAAGACTTATAGAAGAATTTGACCTTCTTTGAATTCCTGCAGGTGGGAAAGCTGACAAGCTATACAACAGGAAGAAAGGAATGTGACCATTTTGCTTTAGGCTACATAAAGAGGAAAGCGGCTTCAGATGGAGACACTGTAATTGTTGGAGAAAAGATTATTGGGACAGTAGTAAATGTTCCTTTTCTTTCTCGGCAATCTCCACCTCCGGTAAAGAACTCCGGCCCTCGACTCAATTGAAATTATATGGATATAAACAATCTTGGTTCAAAGGTTTTTCTGGTATGGCTTAGCTTTTGTCAAGTTTCATACCGCTTTCTTTGATTTGTATCTTTTTGGGCTTTAATTCCTACGTACCGAAGCATTATGCTCCTTTCGTTGTAATGTTTTTACAAATCGATGAACTCGATCCCTCCTTTTTCTATGATAAATCCCTGAATTTTGTATACTTATAGCTCTTCCTTGTGGTATGCTAATGTCCATATTTAGAGTTGAAGACTTGCATCTTTGTATTTTTTAAAGTGATGGGTTTGGGATGTAATTGAACCGAATTGAGCTTGAATGAAGCTTAAGCTGAATTAAATTTTGTGTTCCAAAGTTAAGTTGAACTTTAATTTAAGTTCTACTTTAAAGCTCTAGTATAAGTTCGAATTAGATTTTTTTTTTAATCTAGGTAACATTTAGGAAAGTTTGGATCCGGATTCAGATTTAGATTTTAGAAATTTATGATTTATATTATTTTAAATTTTTATTTGGTAATGAAAGTATTTAAAATTTAATATTTTGAATTAATCCAAATTTATTGTTGGATAATTCAAATTTAGATTTTGATTTCAACTAATTCTAGACTTTGAAAATATTTTTTTAATTTTATTATTTAGGAGGATTTTAAACATTGTCGTTTGAATCGAACTCGACCAACCAGTTGGATCGAGAATTAGCTAGGGTATCAGTCTGGAGAAAAGTATTAGATCGATTGACTTGAGAATTGATACAGACCAGTTGATTGGGCGGTTGAACCGCTTGAACCAATTTTTTTAATTTTTTAATTTTATGATTTTTAAAATTTTTATTTAATAGAACCGGATGGAATGGTCGAACCAATCATACCAACCAAACCGATCAAACTGGTTGGACCAATAAATTGGTTGCCTAATTAGTTTGTCCACCAGTTCGGTTCTGAAAATCGATCCGGACCTGTTGGTCAACCTGATTGCACTAGGCATAAGTGAACTTACTTAGGTATAAATTAAAAATCAAGGGTTTAAAATTAAAATCGTGGAATTTATGGGATAAATGGAATTTTTTTAATATTTATATTGTATTAAATTAAATGTACGAAGCTTCATCATTGTTTTTAGAATCGAATTGATTGGTCAGGCAGATTGGATTCGGAATCGGCTAAGGTACCAGTCCAGAATAAGGGCTCAGATTGGTTTACTCGTGAACCGATTGGACCAGTTGAACAAGTTTTATCTATTTTTAATTTTTTTTATTTTAAAGAATCTATTCAATCGAACCAATTGACTTGATTGCACCAAGAACTGATGGTCTGATCAGTTTGCCTACTGGCCAAACTCTAAAAATCGTGAACTTTGTTGATGATATATTAAAAGTAAAATTAAATATTTATTGTTTGGATTTTGAAGGAGGTGTGAAAGAAGAGAACAAAAAAGTTCTCCATATGTTTTTTAATCAATCTTGGATTTTGAAAATTCTAAGTTTTAAAATGGATTTTTAAATCCAAAATTTAGCTCTTATTAAAATTAGATTTGGATTTGCCCAAATTCAAATCCAATATTTTATTTGTTATAAAAAAAATTGGATTTGGATTTGGAAATCATGGTTTCAAACATGCCACTAAAAAATTTGATTATTCAATAACTCGAATTACTTGAACTTATTTAGTACTTCGAGTTAAATTCGACTCAAATACCTGAGTGGCTTACAGAAAAATTGGCTTAAATGGTGAAAAGTCCCTAAATCTTAAGCAAAAAAATCATGTAACATAAAAATAGATACTCAATTAAGCTTTCAAACTCTCAAATTACATCAATTAAGAACTTTGGCCAGCATTTTTCATATTTGATTGTTATGTATTGAAGTGGTGGTCCACGTCAACTACGGTGTTAGTAAAAAAATCAAAATAAAAAATTTTGTGTCCGAAATGTGCTGGGACAAATCTTTTTTCTTTTTTAATTTTTTACTAACGCGGATCGTCACATCAGCATCGTTAATGGCCACATTAGTGACATAATGATCAAAGACGGAAAACGTTGATTATAGGGCTTAATTTGTACAATTTGAGAGTTTAAGGACTTAATTGAATGCATTTTTTACGAAGAGACTTAATTGATTTTTTTCCAAAATTTAAAGACTTTTTTACCCTACAAAAAATCAATATTCCTTAATTAATGCACTAAAAACAGTAAAAGTATCACGAAGGCCCTTGTATTAATAGTCAAATTACATTTTACCCCAATACTAAAAAATAAACAAATTAATCTCTATATATAGATAAAAAATTAAACCGATCATTTCTAATATTAAAATTAGTCCTTGTACATTATAACTGTTTGGTTATTCATCAATTATGTTAGTTTTAACAATAAAATGGATGTAATTTTTAACAGAAAAAATCAATTTACTCGTAATCTAACGTACATGGACTAATCTGTTTATTTTAAAAATAAAAAGAGTAAAATGCAAATTAAAATTCAAATTATTTCTATTATATATAAGACAGGTAATCTGTTTGACCATGTTCATAGAATCTAAATTTTAATCATTAATGTCAATCATTTTCTTTTAAAGCAAAAAGGTCAAGCAGCAGATGAGGCAGATGAAATGAATGTGGAAAATAAAAACAATAAATTTAGTTTCATCTGGAAATTTAATTACAACATTAGATGGGCAATTTCTATGATGCTTCCTTTTAATTTTATCAAACTCACGTTTTCTTTTCCTTTTTGCTCTGTTTTTGTGTCAAACATAAGTTTTTTATATAAAATTGTCAAGATTATCGACTATATTTTCTTTCAAATTGAAAATTATTTTCAATAAAGAAAATAGTGATTAAATATAAATTACTATAAATAAATAGCGATTAATATAAATTATTATAATATTGTTTTAAATTTTTAAAAAAAAATCAATTTTTCGCTGATTCTAAAATGCATAAAGTATCATTAATATCGAGACTAAAAGGTAAAATTTTCCGTTGAAATTTCAATGTTGCTTAAACCAAACTAGATTGACCAATTAGATAAAAAAAAATCGGTCGAAGTGTTGATCTAGAGAGGGATTAGACCCATTGACTTGTGAAGTGATTAAATCAGTTGAGTCGTTTTTTTAGTTTTTCCAAAATTTTCAAACAGTTTATTTAATTAAACCGATTGGATTGCCGAATAAAATTTCGATTGTTTAACCAGTTTGATCACTAATTCAACGCTAAAAACCATGCAAAATTCCTTCTTTTTCCTTTTCTTATCTCCATATATTCAAAAATTAAATTTACACTAACATTAATATTGTTTGAAGGAGATTAGATCAATAATTAATCGGATAGTAATTTGAAAAAGGGCTTTAAACTAATTAATATACTAACATGTACGAATCGAATAAATCGATCAAACCAACAAATCAGTGATCTAATCAATCCGACTGCTTGTTAAATCTTTAACTAACATTTATATAGAAACTTCTAAAATAATTTTTTAAATATAAATTTATTTAATGAAAACAAATTTATTTTTTTACAATATTTAAATTGAGGTTATCGAATCCAAGACAAATCTACAAAAAGTCGACAATAACAAAAAGGCAAAGAAAGAAAAATGAGACAGAATATATTTCATCGTATATTATATCGCGTGTAGTCAACGCTCCAATCAAAGCCATCTCCATCACTCCATCTACTGACGTGACATGCAAGCGCCACCAACGAAAGTAAGAAAAAAACAAAACTCGGCTGCCGAAATAGAGTGTAATAAAAAGAGGTAAAGGTTTGACTAGAATAGCATCGTTCCTTTTATCTCTGCAACTTCATCTTCTTCCTCATATTAATATCACCAAAAAAAAAAAAAAGTAAGAAAAAAAAAACCACCCAAGGAATGAAGATCATCAATAGTTTAAAGTTTTCAATCTCGTCCCTTGTTTTCCTATCAACCCTTTCATTAACCATAGCTGCTTCTTGTCCAATGGATCTCAACTATGTAACGAGAGTCCCATGGAACTCAACTGTTTGCCGTGATTTTCACCCTTCAAATTCAACACCCAAAGCTGAAATCTCGAAGCAAAACTGTTGTGTTTCACTGTTATCGGTCTTCGGCATTGGATTAGCCGAAAACCTTAAAGAAACCAGTCTTTTTCAGCTCCCTGATTTGCCCTCTTCCGTTTCATGCCTCCATGATTTCCAGTCCAAGCTCGATTTGCTTTCTCTCCCTAACGACGTCGTTTCCCTTTGTTTCGAGCCGGCCCAGTTCGTGATTACGCCTGATCTTTGTGCCGAGATACAAACGACTAAAGATTGGGTCGCTAAATTAGGTCAATCCACGGTGTTAGACCAAGGTTGCAAAGCTGATCTCGGTGATTTAACGGCGTGTGATACTTGTCTCCGTGCTGGTAACGAGGTTCATTCACGGTTAATGGCTATCGATGGTAATCGCTCACACGGTACCGATTGTTTCGATTTCATTGTTCTTTATGCTGCTGGGATTGTTAATGAATTTGGCCCTGAAAGTGATGGGACTGTTTCTTGTGCTTTTTCTTTAACATTGAATAAAAAATCTGGTTCTAATAACAAGCATTCAGCTCTTGTTTTTGGCTTAACAGGAGCTGGCGTAGCCGTTTTTGTTACTATTAGTGTATTGGGTTTTTACTTTTGGTATGAAAAACGATTTGTGAAGAGAAACAATGGCGGTTCTGGTTCTAATTTTTATGATTTAGAAGAACAAGGTTCTAGAACTAGGTTAAGGCCTAATACTGGTTCAATTTGGTTTAAACTCCATGATCTTGAGAAAGCAACTGATCATTTTTCAAGTAAGAATTTTGTAGGAAGAGGGGGATTTGGATTTGTTTTCAAAGGGATTTTACCAGATGGAACACTGGTAGCTGTTAAAAGGATCATAGAATCTGAATTTCAAGGTGATGAAGAGTTTTGCAATGAAGTTGAAATTATTAGTAATTTGAAACATAGGAATTTGGTTCCTCTTAGAGGATGTTGTATGATTGATGATGAAGAAATCGAACATTATGACGACGGTGATGGTGAAAAAGGGAGTCAAAGATATCTTGTTTACGAGTATATGCCTAATGGAAACCTCGATGACCATTTGTTTCCGTCGAAATCGGGTGTTAAACCGTTGAGTTGGCCTCAAAGGAAGAATATAATCTTGGATGTGGCAAAAGGGTTGGCTTATTTGCATTATGGAGTTAAGCCTGCTATATATCATAGAGATATTAAAGCTACTAATATATTACTCGATGCCGATATGCGAGCGAGGGTTTCGGATTTCGGGTTAGCAAAACAGAGTAGGGAAGGCCAGTCTCATTTAACGACTAGAGTTGCTGGGACTCATGGATATTTGGCTCCTGAATATGCTTTATATGGTCAGTTGACTGAGAAGAGCGATGTTTATAGTTTCGGTGTCGTTGTTTTGGAGATAATGTGTGGGAGGAAAGCTCTTGATTTGTCTTCGTCGAGTTCGCCGCGTGCATTTTTGATAACGGATTGGGCTTGGTCTTTGGTAAAAGCAGGGAAAGTTGAGGAAGCTTTTGATCGTTCGTTGATGGATAGTGAGGATTCCGTGAACTCGAATCCAAAAGCTATAATGGAGAGGTTTTTGCATGTTGGGATTTTGTGTGCTCATGTAATGGTAGCCTTAAGACCTACCATTTTGGATGCATTGAAAATGTTGGAAGGTGATATTGAAGTTCCCCCAATCCCGGATCGACCAATGTCTCTCGCTCACCCTTTGTGTTACAGTGACGGCAATGCATTTAGCATCTCACCTGCATTAAGTGGACCACAACTACTTAAAGGAGACATGCTCAGATAATCCGACATGTTCACTAACCCAGAGAAGAAGAGGGCATGTTCGAGTATGCTTCCCGGTGCCGGTTTTATCAGGCTTTTTCAGACAAAGATGTCCTGAACATACGAAGATCCAAAGATGCATGTATCAAATTGGTCGATTGGCATATAAGATTTGGCCTCCAAGTAAACTGGAAATTGCTCGACCAGCCGAAGATTTTCGGGCTCTTTTCGTTCGTAGAACAACGAATCACGTCGAACTTTCTTCATGATGATGGAAAAATCGAAGTTGCAACCGAGATATTTGCTTCATTTCATTACATCCAATGGATTCTCAACGCGCAAAGATTTCATGATGTATATTTGTAGTATATGCAAGTAGCCTTGCACTGGTTTTTATCATCTTTGAGGTTTTTAGATTATGGTTTAGATTTTAAATACTTGTTTTGATATGATTAGAGAGTATATTTAAATGTTAAATTAAATTTTAAACACAAATGTACTTACTCTATAGATAGAGCTTAAATTTGACTCGTTAAGTAAATCAATTTTTTTAACATGTTAAATCTAAGTTGTTTGATGCTCACGTGTTCAAAATTAAAATAAAGACCCATGAAGCCAATGTTATAGGGTCTGAAGTAGTGTTATTTGAGTTGTACCAGTCGGTTGGATTAATTGGTATATGATCCGAACATAGGGATTGAATTGGTCTATGAGCAATCCACTTGAAATTGATAAAAAATAGAAAATCAAAACAAAAAACGATTGAACTGGTTGGATCAAATTTTATAAAATTTTTTAAATATTTTAATTAATTATTTAACTATTGTTTGATCGGCAATCAATAGTTTGATCAACTTGATAATCACTTTAACTATGGTGGATAAGATGCATTTATTATAGGGTAAACTATAAAAATAGTCACTTTTGTTTGTCTCAGATTACATTTTAGTCACTTATGTTTGAAATGTAACGTTTTAGCCATTTACGTTATTATTTTGTTACAAAGTAGTCACTCCGTCGTTAAGCTCCATTACCTCTCTAATAGTAATCTTACGTAGCAATCTAAATAGGTTTTAAATGCTAACTTGAATGTCCAACTGCGACAAGAATAGATTTTTAATTAAATAAATTTATTTAATTAAAATTTTTAAATTAATTACACCTTGAACTGGAAAAGAACAACCGTTCGCCTCTCTTTTCTTTTAGTTTTCTTTTCTATTTTGAATAAAAAAAACTATTTTCATCATAGTTGGACATCCAAGTTGGCATTTAAAACCCATTTGGACTGCCACGTAGGATTGTTGTTAGGGAGGTAATGGAGTTTAATGACAGGGTGACTACTTCGTAACAAAACGATAACGTAAGTGACTAAAACGTAACATTTCAAACATAAGTGACTAAAATGTAATTTGAGGCAAACAAAAGTGACTATTTTTGTAGTTTACCCTTTATTATAAGATGCATTTAATATTTGAATTTTTTTATGACCCATTTTATAATAAAAGACTAAATTGATCTAATGCTTATAATAGAGGGACTCCGCAAGTATTTTTCCCTTATAATATATGTAGATTATATACACAGCTGATGACAGCATAAAATCTTGTATTTGGACTGTATGGTTGTGAGCTTTTGGGTAGTTGTAATGGGCCGTTGGTTTCTTTCTATATTATCTATTTTTTTTAGTAATATATATTATATAAAATTTGTATCAGGCATACAGGACGTGTGTTTAAGTGCACTGAAATGCATTATCCTCCTATTTATAAATTGAGGGGTTGTGGGTAGTTCTAGTTATTGTGTCAAAAAAAGTAGATATAATCAGAACTTATAATGAAATTATTCTAAAAAAAAATATTGTATCGTCACAAAATATTATATTGTTTTAATGTATGGACCGTAATTTTAAATTTCATAAATAAATTATAATTTTATTACATAAATTTATTGTTTTTTCAATATACTTAATTAATTAGATTCCTTTGTCACTTGCGTTGCAGGAGAATAAACACATTTATTTTTAAAAAATTAAAATAAATAATATGAAATATATATAACGTAAGTAATATTTAAAATAAATAATATTTTATAAATTAAAAATTGAAAATAATATAAAAATTTAGAAATATATTAGAAAGTATATGATATTAAATTAAATTTTTTAAAAATACAACAATATACATCAATTATAATAATGATTAATGATAAGCATGAAAGACATATACATTAAATTAATAAACACATTTAAAATAGTAATTAAAAATAATTATTAAAATCTCTCTTCCGTTCACAATTTCATGTATAATAATAATAATAATAATAATAATAATAATAATAATAATAATAATAACGTAAAAAGAAAGTACTTTGCTTCACAGAATAAACAACTTATAATATTTTTATAAATAACATAATATTATATAATGTCATCATCAATTAAAAATAAAATTAATCTCTATTTATATACTTAATTTCTATTCAAGTTATAACTTTATTTTATTACGTTAACAAATATAAAGATAAAAATTACTTATAAAAATAAAAATAATCCAGATTTTTAAAAATAATATTTTAATCTTAATTATTATTAATTATTTTGACTTATTGGTAGTGAGCATGTTTTGAATTTTATTCAAGTTATAACTCTATTTTAGAGTTATTAAAATTATCACAACTTATTTTTAAATTATAAATAGTTTTAAATGTCAATTTAGTAATATGGTAGAAAATAAATGGTATTCTCGTCGGTTTAAATGTTTTTCCGAACCCGTACTTTTTATATATCATTTCGAGTTTATGAATATTTTGTAAATATTTTTACATATATATTTATAGTTTATTGTTTAATTTCTTATTAAATTATATATTATGTACACATGCATATATATATATATATATATATATATCTCAATTACATCATATGAATATATTTAAATGCAAATATAAGTTTTAAAAGTATTAATTAGGTTTAGTAACCTAATTTAATAATTATAAGATAAAAAATAAAGGTTAAATTATTCTATTAGTCCTTATGCGATGCATAAGTTGTGGATTTAGTCTCTTTCTTCAAATTAGTCCCTTTTAGTCCTTGTACTTTTCAGTTTTTAGAACAACAGTCCTTACCAAATGATAGTTGTTGAATTCATTAAGTTCTGTTATTTTCAAAATTTGACATGTCAAACATATTAAGACATGCGTAATGTCGTGCCAACTTACTATTTTCACATATTATTCACAAAAAAGACAATTAATAGATTTAACTGTTGCCATTTACATCAATATTAAAATTTCAAATTTGAAAAGTATAAGGAATAAGAATAGTCCAATTGGAGAGGATGGACTAAAGCCACAACTTTGTGCATAGTACAAGATTAATAACAAAATTTAACCAATTTGATTAACCACGGTTGCTTAGGTAGGGATTGAAATTTTAAAATTCAAAAAGTACAGGGGATAAAATTGACCAATTTGAAAAGTTCAAGAACTAAAATTAATCAAATTAAAATATGAGGACTAAAACCACAACTTACGCATAATACAAAGACTAATAATCAATACAAATCGATACAAGCTGTTATTGGCCAAAACAAATTAAAACACACTCGAAACGTTCTTAAACTACTTAATATCTATTTAGAATCCAAACAACACATAACATATGATACCGGTACAATATCAACTATCATAAATTTCAACATCAATATAATAGGACAACAAAACTATTAAATATTAAAATGTGGAAATTAACAAATAGGTACCCAAAATTTTGTGCCATAAAATGGATTTTCTTTTTTGGCAATATGCCAATTATTATATATATAAAGTAAATGGCACCAAATTATAATTGTATAACAGCTTTTGTTTGATTCAATTTAGCTATAGGTGTCCAAAATAAAATAAACAAAGCATTGGGTGGGTTCTCCCAAAATCTAACATAAATATAGTAACCTAATTTGAGCATTGATTTTCAATTTCATCCACCTTGTTTTGTTCAATTGCGAATTAATTAAGTTGAAATTTAGGTCTAATTAGGTGAAATAGTGTGAACTATTAAATGCTTTGAAATAGGAATATGCCTTTATTATACAAATGGTCCTTCGAAAGTTACAAAAATGACCACTCAACTATTCGATCTTTTCTTTTTGGGTCATCAACTGTTAAATTACTAACGAAACGATAACTTGTCAGCTTTTAAAATTGACATAATAGCAACATTAACTCTTAATATTTATACATTATGTCAAATTAGTCTTGGTTCTAAAAAAATTATCCTTAACATTTACACATTTGTGTAATTTGATCATTTTTGCAGTTTTGTTTTTCTTTGTGACATTGAGGTTAATTTAAAAAATAAGAAAATATGAAAATTATTATCTTAGATTTTGGATGTTTCCATTTTCGTATACTTTCAATCAATTTTAGCTAATAAATTTATTTTTTAGCTTTTTAGGTGAAAAGGGTTATAAAGAAGAAAAACAAATCTACAAAAAGATCAATTTAAACAATGTGTAAATGTTGAGGGTTATATTTTTTAGAATCGAGACTACATTGACACAATTAATACGTAAATGTTGAGGGTTAAATTTACTATTATGCCCATTTTAAAGGTTACCACATCATCTTTCCGTTAGCCATTTATTGATTGGTGACCAAAAAATACAAAATTGAGTAATTAAGGACTATTTTATAATTTTTCATAGTTGGGTAACCAATGTTGTTTACCCTTTTAAATTTTCTAGTTAATTTCATCAAATGTCTTTAAATTACTCTTGGATTTCAAATGAATATTTAAGCTTTAGAATGCTTTAATTGAATTTTCAAAGTATTTATCTTGTATTAATCAGGTTATTCCATAAACTAAGTTCTCAATTTTTACATATATTTTTTTATGAAGTGCACACGAACTGTCACATGGGCTATAATTACATTGTCGTTAAAATTTTTAACTTTCCAATCATCTTTTTCATCCAAAGAAAAGCAATTTGATTAAGTTTTAAAAGTTGAGGATCAAAGTGATCCAAAAAAATGAAAGATGTAAATGTTAGAGGCTGAATTTGTCATATGTCAATTGTAAACATATGTACACCTACAATATAAACGGTTTAGATCTAATGTGTTAAAAAATCGTGTCATAAAATTTAGAAGCCTCTTTGTTTTTTCTTCTCTTTTCTTTACTTTATATGTTAGATCAAAATTGTTCATCCAATAAGTACGCACATGTTAAAATTGATCCGTGTATCTTACACGTACTTCATAAGATTTGAGCGATTAATATAATACTTATTCTTAGAGAACTCAATTAAAATGTTTTGAAGTTTAGAAATTAATTTAGAATCTGAAGGATGCGTGATGCAATTAACCCTAAAACTAATGAATCTCCCGTAAAACACGTTTATCTATGGTCAAATTTGGTCCATGTCTTCTTGTTTCTTATGATTGAGATCAAAATTTATTTTGTTATAAATAATATAATTAGGTTAAATTCTGCTACTAGTCCCTTTACTTTGCTAAAGTTGTGGATTTAGTTCATCTACTTTAGTTTGGTCATTTTTAGTCCTGTACTTTTCAATTTTTAAAATTTCAGTCCCTTACCAAACAATAATTGTTAGATTCGTTAAGCTAAATTATGCTATTTCCAAAATCTGATGCGACAAATATATTATCATATGTGTAATACCATTTCAATTTGTTATTTCCGTATTTATTACTCATAAAAATCCAATTAATGGATAAATTATTGTATTTTGCGTCAAGACTGAAATTTCAAAATTCAAAAAGTATCGGGACTTAAAATGATCTGATTAGGGAATATGGAATAAATCTATAACCACATGCATAGTAGAAAACTAGTAATTGAATTTAACCAAAGAGATTTAACTGTTACTATTTGGGTCAAGACTAAAATTTTGAAATTCAAAAAATACAGAGACTAAAATCGACCAATTCGAAAAGTAAAGAGACTAGAATTGACCAAATTATAGTAAAGGGACTGGTTTTAAAACTTTTATAAAGTATAGAGACTGATAGCAAAGTTTAATGATTCATTTTGTTAAGTGTTAATGATTCATTTGATATATATATATATATATATATATATATGAAAATTATTCGATATATTATGGGTAGAAAATTTTAATTTTAAAAATAAAGTTTAAAACATCGTAAGTGGTTAGGTATAATGGTAAGATATGTTGCATCCTCAAAGGAGGATTTAGGTTTGAACTTTGAAGATAACATTTTTGAGAGGAGTAGTTACGAACCTCGAACATGAATTGTAAAATAAACATGAAGAATATATATATATAAAAGACATGTGATAGTATTATTTAAAAATTTTGTATTTATTATATATTAAAGATAAGTCCACATATATGATTAATGACTTATTGTGACTTTGATGTTTCGTACATTCAATTGTTTTGTGAAAATTTGATCCAATCAAAATTATTTATTTAAAATAATTTAATTTTTTATGTTTATAATATTATTTTATATTTTATATTCTATATTTATAAAATATAAAATAATATATTACATAATTAAAAAGTGAACTTAAATATTAAAGTCAAGCTGTAAACCATTATATTCTTTTTTTCATGCTGATTTTTTTAAAATTTATATGTTTAAAATATTAATGTTTCTTGAAAAAAAAAACTAAAATTTTAGCATGTATGTTCTAATTTGAATGGGTTTAGTGGCAAAGCTATAGGGGCTGGCAGGGGCCTCGATCTTCATAAAATGGACAATTTTTCATTTAGGTCTATTTATAAAATTTTAAATTAGTAATGATAAAATTATACTTTGGTCCCCTAAAAAATTATAAAAATTTAATTTAGTCCTTTAAAAATTATAAAGATATAAACTATTAAAATGGTGAAATTACATTTTTACCATTGTAAAAATATATAATTTAATCCCTCCAAAAAAATTTTCTAGTTTCGCCTCTGATGAGGTTTAACCCTTAAATGAGAGGATGGAGGAGGAAAACTTTCCCAACATTATTTTCTCCTTTCACACAAGACTCGAAATTAAAATTTATTTAAAACACATCAAAATTTTTACTGTTCAACTCAACAAATATCGTCATGAAAAGATACAAGTAAAAATAAAATGTTACCAACAAATGGTTGGATACGGTGGTAAGATAATATTATTGAAAAAACAATTACAAGCTCCGAATATTAACCGTAAAACGTAAAACGAACCTAAAGAAATTAATTTCATGCAATAAGTGCATACCGAAACAATATGGCCATTGTCTTACATTACATCAAAAAAGGAGACAATGACTTGCCCTTAATCCAAACAAAATTTTGCTGGCTCTTTGTTTGTGTCTCTTTACGTACCTCCAATCATTTATAGACACGTGGAATAATAAATTATAAAGCAAATTAATTGAGATTCACCGTTCTCCTTTCTTTGCTCATTTCTCCTTATATCTCTTAATAAATATTTTTAATTTATTCATTTTGATAGGTATTGTGTAAGCTCCTTTCTATTTTCGGTTTTTCCCTTTCTCCTTTTTATCTATGAACACAAGCACTACTCACATGTCAGGTGAAATTTTTACGAGAAATTCTTAATTTCCTTCACTTTTATTTTTATTATTCCGAATTCAAATTATATTTAAAATTTCAAGGTATTGATTGTATGTTGAAATTATGCTTCAAATATTTGTCTCTATGTTGGATTGTTGATGGGAAGAACTTGAAGTGTTGCTTTCATTGGTTTCTTTTTCTTACACATTATATTCTTTTTCCAGTTAAAATCTTCTTTAATTTCAAGAAATTTGCTTACCCATCTCAAGTTTTGGGTATCCTAATCAGAGAAATCATGTGCATCGAAATTGATATAAGGAGAAGTAAACCGGTGAAAGAGAAGCGATCGAATATAAAGTTAACGGCATATCCCAGCTAATTTACCTGTAATCTATTGATCTACACATCAATAAATTATTGGAGTATACAAAGGGGCACGAACAAGGGGAAGAGGAGTTTTGTTTCCTCGATCCCCTTTCATATACACATAAATATTGGAAAACCCACCAATTTCCTTTCATTATCTTTATCACAAATTAAATCAATCAATGTATGTGGTTTTCATTGCAAACACCCATTTTCATTTGTTGAAAGGGTATTATTCCCTATAGGTTTCTTTTCACTTTCAATGCCACTTCTTTATTATCTTATCATTTTTAATATCATATAAATAGGTCTAAGATCCAAAAAGACCCAAACCCTAGCAATAATCGGCTAGCGGCTAAGCAATGTCCACCTAGAGAATAAGTAGTTTTCAGACAATCTCCATTCACACATAACCCTGAATTCAACTATCACCCTCGCATCTTTACGTTCTTTATCATTACTCCGTAGAAACACTTGATTGTTCAAACCATTATTACAATGCGCTATTTGTCGATTTAAGTATAGAGAGATTTTTGAAGCACAAACTCCGATCCTCCTTAACTCATCTTTCATCTCGCATAAAACTCAAACTCAAACTTTTAATATGTAACCCAACTCTTTACCATAAAAGACGTAAACAATTCTTTTTTATTTTATCAAAGGAGGACCACCAAAATACCCTCTCCCATGCCCACAATAATAACACCAACTCACTTAGTACATCACTCTTTTTTTGACCCTTTGCCTTTTCTCTCTCTCCCCCCTCCCCCATCTTCTCCCTTCAATTCAAAAATCAAATCCCCACACACCCACTCTTAAAAAACAAATCAAACCCCTCCACAATTGAATCCTCTTGTCACTATCATCATTTTTCATTTGTGTTTTTAAAACCACACCCTTTCAACCAATTAGAAAAAGAAAATAATGGAAACCAAACAAGAAATGAGCTTTGACTCTACCATGGAGAAAGTTAAGCAACCAAATGAAGGAAAAGGTGCCAAAGTTGATGAAGGTACTTCTACTCCACAATCAGAGCTTGAAGATCCTCTTAGTTTGAGGAACTTGTCCAAGTTTATAATCCCTCCTTTGGGTGTTTCAAGCTATAGCCAGAATCAAATAGACTCCAAGGGATGGGTCATTACTCCCATGGATTCAACATACAGGTATGTTTTTTTTTTTTTGGGGGGGGGGTCATATGAGGAACTATAGGTGCATGAAAAACTTGCTTATGTTCTACTTTTGTTACATAAGCATGCACATTTTCATGTTGCTTTGGTTAGATCAACAAAAAAGGTGCATGTGCATTGAAGGTTAAAAAACACTCAACTTAAATGGAGATTATTATTAGGGTAATTTTTTTTTTATAACTCACGACTATTGGTAAGAGCAAATTACTTTCACATAGTAACTATTAGTAGACAATTCTTATTAGATCATCGTGAGTATGGGTTGAATACCTATGGACAATGATTCAAAATGTTGGCGTTCGTTAGGGTAATTATTTGATACATAACTTGTGAGGTTTTTAAACGTCACAAGTATGGTTGAAAACATGATCAACGGGATGAATCTAAATTTTTTTTAGAGAGATCTGAATTAAATAATAAATTTTTGAGAGATCAAAACATAATTTTATAATTTTTAATTTAATCATTTAATAGGGACTTATGCGACAAAATTTTTTATTTAAGGTTAAGGCCGGTCTATCCCTCAAATTCGCTCCTGATTACCTGGATCTCATTTGTTTATATATATATATTTTTTAATATACTTTATATAAAATACATATAACATCCTCGACCCACTTATTAAATCTAAAAAACATTATAAGTGTTATATCATCTGAATGAAAAATAAATTAAAAATTTTAATAATTTATACTATTATTTAATTATATAAAATTTTATATATAGTTATTGCATTAAATATTCACCATAACTACTTAAATCAGTTCTAGCAACATCACAGCAACCAATATCAACTATTCTCATTCGTTTATGCTAAAAGAATACTTTTAGGAAAGCCTATGCCAAAAGCAAGTGAAAAAAACGAAAGAAAAAGTGGTAAACATAAAAAAATTTACATCCTCAAATTATGGTTTAATTTTAAATTAGTCCTAAATTTCAAAATCTTTTAATTAAGTCCTTAAAGTATCAATTTCATCCTTTCATAGGCCCTAGCCATTAACTCAGACATTGAATGTCAAAAGTCTAACGTAGAGCATATTTAAAACTCAATGACCAAATTGTAAAACACTTGCCTAAAAGGCAGACTTAAGCTCCCCTCAAAATTTTGAAAAATTTCTATTTCTCCCTTAAAATTTTTAGAAAATTTTAATTAGGCCCTCTCAAATCTTTTAAAATTCTCAATATACCTTTTAGTTTTTTTTTCTGAAAATTTTAGAGAATTCTCATTAGTCTCACAAAAATTTTAATTAGACTCCAATTTTTATAAACAGAATCTCATTGAACTCTTTAAAATTTTTAAAAAATTTACTAATCCCCAAAACTTAGTCTCAAGATTCGCCATTGACATGTCTATACCTACTCTATGAACACGTCTTTTAATACATCGTGCTTCATATAAATTTTGAACCGTCATTTAAAACCCTAAATCGATGGCTAAACTGATTCTAGAAATTAATTAGTAGGTTTGCTATGTAAATGCAGGTGCTGGGAAACGTTTATGGTGATGTTAGTGTTTTATTCGTCATGGGTTTACCCATTCGAAGTGGCGTTTCTCAGTTCATCGGCGCCGAGAAAACTGTACATGGCCGACAACATCGTGGATCTATTCTTCGCCATTGATATTGTGTTGACGTTTTTCGTTGCTTATATTGATACTAGAACTCAACTTCTAGTTCGAGACTCCAAAAAGATTGCTATCAGGTACATTTTTATATTTTTCGTAAATTTAGTTTTTGTATTTTTATTTTTATGAATTTAGTCCCTTTATCTTTTAGATTTCAAAATTTAAGCCCAACTATTAAAACTGTTAAAATTATTTTGTTAAACTCAAGTTCATTACATCGTCATTTTTTTAGTTACATTGCTCCCAAGTGATTTTTTTAATTTTAAAATGTCACATCAATAAATTTAACAAAAATAATAATTAGACCTGAATTTTAAATTTGAAAAATAGAGGACTAAATTCTAAATTTGAAAAGAGTGTTGGGACCTGATAACATATTTTAACCTTTAAATATATATATTCAGTATTCAACTGAATTGGATAAAAAGAGCATTCTAGTTCATTCTAAGAATCTAAGTATTATTGGAATGAAGGGAAGGGTTAGTTGCCAAAACGCCCTCAAATCATCATTCAGGTTTTAAATTGATTAGTAAACTTCAAAATATTCTAATTGAGTTATCAGGATGTATCAATCGTGTTGTTCCATCAACTTGACCATTAGTTTTGACGTTAAATGTCGGTTCAAATCTCATGTGGAGCTTTTTAAAACACCTATGTATTTGTTGCATGGATAGTTTGAATCTAACATGTTAAAAAATAGACAATGCCATTAAAATCTAATTGGGCTATTTTTGAACACGTTAGATCCAAATCGTTTATGCAGTAACCAAGCATATGTTCACAATTTGATCGTGTTCAAAATATGCTCCATGCTAGATTTAAGTTGACATTTAATACTCAACCTAAGGGCGAGACTAACAAAAATACCTGATTGATATAATATTAAGTTGGTGACGGAAGGGGAATTACCCCGGCTTTTAATATATACTAGTTTTATGGTACATTTATAATGTTGAGTTCTAGTTTATAACTTCTTGTTCGATTTTATAAAGTTGTCCAAACCCAATACTTAGCCACCAAAATGACCCATTTTATTGTTAAAAAAATGAAAATATTTTTATTTAAATTTAATTAAAAATATCAAATATTAATATAAAATAATTTCTTTTTTTATTATTTTTAAATAGTAAAACGAAAAAGACCATACCGATCCAATATCGAGAAATTTAAACTCAAACCCGAACCAAAACAAATCCAACTTGCTTTATCAATAAACACCCCTACATATAACCAAGAGCCAAGGTGAAGAAGCCCCATGATTGCAATGATTATGAATTTGATCTTTAGAAAACGATAGCTCTCACAGCAACAAAAATTGTTGTTAAAAATGTCTGGATCTGATTCTTGGTAAAGGCAAGGGACCCAAATGCATAATTATTCCAATACACCTCAGGACCATATATTTTGTGAATAATTGAAATTTAGAAGAAAAAAATAAGTATTTTAGAATCACAATATTAATATTGAAATATGGAGGATTGAATTGAGAAAATGAAAGGTATAAAGTGTTTTTTTTCTTCTTGTTGTTGTTATTCTTATTATTAGGTTAAAATATGCCATAAGTCCTTATACTCTTCACAAACTTAGAATTTAGTCATTGTACATTTATTTCCAGAAATTTAGTCCCTCAACTTTTCAAATTTTAAAATTCAGATCCATCTGTTAGTACTGTTAAGATTATTTTGTTAAGTTCAGGTTTATTGCGTCATTCTTTTTAGTTACACCAATAAATTTAACTAAAAAAATGTATTTGTGTTAACAATTGGACCTACATGAAAAGTAAATTTCAAGCTTGTGAAGAGCACGGGGATTTATGGCATATGCTAACCTTATTGTTATGGTATATTATTAGGTTAAAATATGTCATAAGTCTTTGTACTCTTCATAAACTTGAAATTTAGTCTCTATACTTTTGTTTTTAAGAATTTAGTCCCTTGACTTTTCAAAATTTAAAATTCAAAATTCAGGTTCAACTAATAATACTATTAAAATTATTTTGTTAAATCAATTTTATTACAATGCCATTTTTTAGTTACATGGCTACCAAGCGAGTTTTTTTATTATTACTATTTCAAAATGTCACCAAAACAAAAATAATTTTGCAAGTGTTAACAATTGAATTTGAATTTTTAAATCATCTAAAAAGTTGAAGGACTAAGGGTGAGTTTGGATGAGCGGTGCGTTTACCTGCGATTAGTGTAAAAACAGCGGTGGCGGTGAGATTAGATACTGCAGCGATACTGTAGCGTGAGAGAAAAAGTAAGCTAAACACACCGCACCTCACCCAATCGCCCATCCAAACCCACCCTAAATCCTAGAAATAAAAGTATAGGAACTAAATTACAAATTTATTAAAATTAGTTTGTTAAATTTAGGTTCATTACAACGTCATTTTTCCGATCATATGGCTACCAAGTGAGTTTTTTTTTCAAAATATCACACCAACAAATTTAATAAAAAAATTTACTAGTGTTAATAAATGGACCTAAATTTAGAAATTTGAAAAACAGAAAGACTAAATTACTAGTAATAAAAGTACAGGGATTAAATTCCAAATTTGTAAATAGTACAAGGACTTACTATTGTTGTTGTTGTTGTTGTTGTTTGTGTGGAAATGGATAGGTACCTATCAACATGGTTCTTAATAGATGTGATATCAACAATCCCATTTGAAGCACTAGGCTATTTGTTCACTGGCAATAGCAGAGTGGGCATCTCTTATTCCCTTTTGGGTTTGCTTAGATTTTGTCGTCTCAGAAGGGTCAAGCAGCTTTTCACCAGGTTTTTCTCTCCCTTTTATTCCTATATATCTAATCCTTCATTATTCTTTTTTCAGAATTTGACCATTTCTAATAGTAAATCATAGAATTGGTCATATTACTCATCACACCCTTAATTTTTTATATAATTTTTCTTTTGTAGGTTGGAGAAAGACATCAGATTCAGCTATTTTTGGATCCGATGTGCTAGACTTCTAGCTGTGAGTGAAGTTTTCGACCATTCCATTTCCAGAGTATAGGGGATCACATGCCAAATGTGAACAAAAAAGAGGGACCAACCCCTAGAGCTTGTCCCGAAAAATACAACTATTTAGTTAATCTTTTTCCCAATTATTCATGGTTGAAACTTCAAAATAAATGTGGGAATTGTTTCAAAACAATTACTAATATTAAATTTGCTCTCAAAATTAAAACTATAATGATAAAATGTTGAGAACTTTTATTTTTATAGTACAATATTGGGGGAGGTACGAAGGGAAGGGGATAACAAAATTAAGTCATCTAAGGATAAACGGAATAAAACCTGTCATCTAAGTACCTTAGAGAACTCTAACCACTGCTTCAACTAAGTCTTGGCGACTACATTCCTTTGAATACACTATTTTGCAGGTGACCTTACTTGCGATTCATTGTGCTGGATGCCTTTACTACCTACTAGCTGACAGGTACCCACAACAGGGAAGAACATGGCTAGGCTCAGTACACCCAAATTTCAGGGAAACAAGCCTTTGGATCCGATATATCTCAGCCATGTATTGGTCCATCACCACCATGACTACTGTTGGTTATGGTGACCTCCATGCAGTCAACACTATGGAAATGATCTTTATCATCTTCTACATGCTCTTCAACCTTGGCTTAACCGCTTATATAATCGGTAACATGACAAACTTGGTCTGTGAAGGAACTCGCCGTACCATGGAATTCGTAAGTACTTCTCCTGTGTATTAAATTTGTTATCAGAATGCCAGATTTTGATTGAATTGTCGGTCGTTGTTGATGGTGATGCAGAGGAATAGTATCGAAGCGGCTTCACAATTCGTATCGAGAAACCGGTTGCCCCCGAGGTTGAAAGAGCAGATATTGGCTTACATGTGTTTGAGGTTCAAGGCTGAGAGCTTGAACCAACAGCAACTAATTGAACAATTACCAAAATCCATTTATACAGGGATTTGCCAGCATTTGTTCTTGCCAACAGTGGAGAAAGTGTACCTGTTCAATGGAATATCAAGGGAAATTTTGCAGCATCTGGTAAGCATGCTATACTATGCTTTTGCATGTAAAAGTATCATGAAGGCCCTTATATTAGAAGTTAAATTTCATTTTGTCCCATTTACTCAAAAAATTGGACAAATTAATCATTGTACGTCAGATCAAATAGCAAAGCAGTCCTTTTTGTTAAAATTTTATCCATTTTTATTGTTAAAACCTAGAGTGGTCAACAGCATAATCACGTCACATGTATCTCATTCTGACATACAAGGACTACTTTTAACAGTAGAAATGAATTGAGTTTTTAATAAAAAAACTGGTTTACTCTTTGATCTAACGTATAGGGGCTAATTTGCCCTTTTTTTCATAAAGGGGCAAAATATACTCCAACTCCTAATACAATGGCCTACATAGTACTTTTTCCTGCTTTTGCACGTAGAGTTTAAGCTTGTAGGATAAGAAAATTAAACCTCAGGGGATCTCGAAACAATGATCAGGTCGCGAAGATGAAGGCAGAGTATCTCCCACCGAGAGAGGATGTAATAATGCAGAATGAAGCACCAGATGATGTTTACATCATTGTGTCCGGAGAAGTGGAAATCATTAATTGTGACATGGAGAGAGAGATGGTTGTTGGAACCTTGCAATCCGGGGATATGTTCGGAGAAACCTGTGCAATTTGTTGCAGACCTCAAAGATTTATGTACCGAACTAAGACGCTTTCTCAACTCCTGAGGCTAAAAACAACTGACCTGATTGAATCGATGCAGACCAAACACGAAGATAATGTAGCCATCTTTAAGAATTTACTACAGGTCAGTTGAACATGTAATGTATCTGTTCTCAGACTGCAGAGGACAAAAGATTGAACATGTAATGTGTTGCAGCATAACAAAAGGCTAAAGGATCTTAAAATCGGAGACCTAGCAGAAGAGGGCGGAGAAGAAGACGATGAGCCAAAAAACATCACTATTAATTTGCTGAATGCGGCCGATATAGGCAATGCTGCTTTTCTTGATGAGCTTCTGAAAGCAAGGTTGGATCCTGACATCGGAGATTCTAAAGGAAGAACCCCATTGGTAAGCTTTATTTTCTGTTGACCTTTCAAGTCAATATGTTTCAAAGAATGTTCATGCATTAATGAAAATATCTTGTGTGATTCCTCAGCACATAGCAGCAACAAAAGGGCATGAAGATTGTGTGCTGGTACTCCTTAAGCATGCATGCAATGTACATTTACAAGGTAAAATATGATGTTAACACCATTGATCCGAGAATGAATCAAGTTCTTACGTTGTATCTTGTTATTCCATGTATGTGGCAGATATGAATGGCAACACCTCACTATGGAATGCGATATCCTCAAAACACCATTCGATATTTAGGGTCCTATATAATTGTGCTGCTGTTTCCAACCCGTTCACTGCCGGTGATCTCTTATGCCTTGCTGCACAAAGAAATGATCAGACAGTGATGAAAGAACTACTGAAACATGGATTGCCCATAGATGCAAAGAATCGTCATGGATTAACAGCGTTGCAGATTGCCATGAAAGAGAAGCATGAAAACATGGTTAATCTACTTGTAATGAATGGAGCAGATGTCATCAATACAAATACATATGAATTTTCTTCAGAAGCGTTAAATGAAATGCTTGAAAAGAGAGAGATCGGCCACCGAATTAATGTACCTGATACCACTTCCAGTGAAGCACTGCTGAAGAAGCTCGAAGGGGACACTGTAGGCAAACTAGACAAAAGCAGAACAGTAGACCATCCAAGGGTGAGCATTTATAAAGGCCACCCTCTAATGAGGAAAGAATCTTGTTCTACAGAGCCTGGGAAGCTAATAAGTTTGCCAGATTCACTCGAGGATCTCAAGAACATTGCAGGTTTGTAACTTAAGCTGAAATAAACTGGTCTACAACATAGCTTCATTGTAAAGCAATTAACTTGAATCATTTCTAACAGGCAAAAAATTTGGGATCGATGCAAGAAATGCAACTGTAACAGATGAAGCAGGGGACGAAATTGATTCCATTGAAGTGATTAGAGACAATGATAAGCTTTACATTGTTGAATAACAAATATAAAACCATATGTAATAAGAGCGAGTTAAAACTTAGAAGTTCAATTAACAGATTATGCTCTTTCAGTAATGTGCATATTCCCAGAAGGAAAGCACAATCTTTACACAATTGTAAAATACAGTTGTCAGATAATTTGGGAAATGTTTTTCTTCCCTAGTTAGAAATTAAGAACATAACCTTCAAATAGCTTGATCAGAAAATTATCAAACTTCATTATGGAAACAATGATCTTTAATTAGTGCAAAGAATATTAACACGATATCCTTTATAAATCAAGTCAACTACATAAAAGACAAGATCAACGAATTGTTGATCTTACACTGGATCCACTATAACAAATGAAACTGATGACAACAGAACAAAATTCTGGGCTTCAATATTATTTGTAAACAATCTGCAAACACAACTAGAAGACTAGCAACAATGAGAACATATATGTTCAAAAAAAGAACCAGCACCTTCACCGTCAAAATTGTTGCAATATTTTCGGGAATTCAATCACTGTTATAGAAAGACATGATGATGTGGGTTGGTTACAGGAAAATAACCTCAGCTTACCCCACAATTCCTCTGCAGAGTCGTTGGAACTTCCGGTATGTAGGCACCTTCACAATTCAGTCAAATGTCAAAACCTGGCATTGCAAATTGAGATGCAAAAGTCTCCACTTGCATTCGGAGCTCCAAAATATCCTTATGTTCTTGGAGACTCTTCACAGAGGCCTTCGGCAGCTTCCCATGATCACGCTGCATTATACTAGTGATATGTGCAGCTCTGAGAAGAAAGCTTGCGATTGTGTCAAAATCACACTCTAGACAACCTCTTGATGTCATAGCAGGAGTACCTCCAGAAATAAACATGAAAAGTCATCATACCATTAACCTAAACCTCCTCTATAAAGGGTAAGGAACTGCAATTTTAATTGAATGAGATCTGCACTCACCAATCCTTACTCCTCCAGGAGTAATGACACCATTCTCGCCAAAAATAGCAATTTTGTTGACAGTAATGTGGCACATCTCACACACCTTCTCGTAAATTTTACCTACAAAAAGAAAAGTTGGAAGATTAGACGTGCTCTGACATGAAAGAGAGTAGGGATACGTAGTATTATCTCTTGCAAGTAACACAGAACTTACTACATGACATGTTGCCAAGAGATAAAAGAAACAAACGAAGGTGTGCAAGTTCCATATGTGTAACAGAGACATAAGCAGAGCGAAGACTTAACTTCAAATTTTCAACAATTTTGGCATTTAAACCATTACCCAATCACAAGAAGCAATGAAACCATAGAAGAGTCCTAAATGTATGTATGTAAATATATAAAAGATTTATGGAGAGGTGATAGATACATTCTCTGACTGAAGTCAAATCAGACCTTTTGTACTTCGAGTCACTAGACAGAACAATAAACCCCTCTATCCCCTCGATAAAAAGGAATCCATAAAATAAAGGGGAAGGCAAAAAGAGGGAATCAGAATGATTAACCCATCCCATAGTTAGTAATCTTTTTTAGCCATAAGAGTTTGTAAACTCTTACAGTCCATTGAAACATCTACCACAAGCACGGATTATCAGAAACACAATAAATAATCACTTCCTGGATCTCAATTATGAAGCCAAGATGGTCGACATTAGCAATAAACAATATATATAAGGACATGGAGGTTCAACTTCATATCATACAAAACAATTATTTGAATGCAAAGAAGATTGTCAATGAAGCACTTTACCTGTCAACCCAAAATGTCTTAGATCCCAGAGTAACAAATGGTTGTCTGTGCCTCCTGTAATTAGCTTGCATTTTCTTCTTAACAATGAAGATGCCAATGCCTGAGCATTTTTCTTCACTTGTTGCATATAGGTCTTATACTCTGGTGTAGCCACTTGCTTCAATGCTATGGCAAGCGCAGCAATATGATTATTATGTGGTCCGCCTTGCAAAGATGGGAAAACAGCAAAGTTTATCTTTTCCTCGAAATCATATTGCTCATTGCAATCTCCTTGGCTTAGTAGCATGCCACCCTTCTTTGGCTTTTTACCCTTTCTATAGAAAATTATGCCTCCTCTGGGACCTCGGAGGCTTTTATGGGTGGTAGAGGTGACAATGTCACAGTATTCAAAAGGATTGGCAGCTTCCTGTAAAATTATCAAGTACCATAGTATTGGGATTAATTCCCTATAAAAGCTACAGCAGCTTAGAACTATTAAAAAAATCAATAACATGATAAGAAGAAAATGAAACTCATTTTCCAGTAATGATGTTATTCATTATTTCCCATTTCTAACATACTAACAATGACTAACCTAAAAGAACTCATTAGCACATTTGCATCAAGAATACTAGAAACCCAATCTCCATCTATAAACTTCTGCATTATCGATACCAAACCCAATGAAAGATAAATCAATATGCATGTCCAAAAAAATGTTAAGATTTTCAATTTCAAACATACTTCCAATGGGCAATGACTAAACTAAAACAACTCAATGAGTGCATTAGCATCAAGCACCGTAGAAACTATATCTCCATCTCCAAACTTCTATATTACCAGCACCAGAAACGGTATTTCAAGTCCCAAAAGGTAGTCTGCAGCTCTAGTTTGAAGTTGCTTAGGTTAATATTAGTTGCCTTAGATACCAACTTTTATGTTAAGCAGTCAACAGCACATAAAGTCTGCTAAAACACTAGCCTTAAAAGATTCCAGATTACGACAGCAAAGCAAGTAGATTTGCTAACAAATTTTAAGCCAAAACAGTAAAATGAAATAGTCAATAACAGGATATAGCGTTGGTCCAGCATAGAACAAAAACCAAGCAATGTAATTGAACTCCAACATCGGGCATAAAGCTGAGCACATAAAGCAAAGCACCTATTAAATAGTAGTAATTCACAGTATCACACCTTAGCAGCAATTAGTCCACTTATCTGAGCCATATCACAAAGCAAAACAGCACCACACTTATCCGCAATCTGTCTAAACCTTGCATAATCCCATTCCCTAGGATATGAACTCCCACCACAAATTAATATCTTTGGCCTGAAATCAAGTGCCCTTTCCTCCAACTTCTCATAATCAATGTACCCAGTTTGAGGATTCACTTTATAAGACAAACTCTCAAAGAATATAGATGCCCCAGAAACTTTCCTCCCATTTGGGGTATAATATCCATGACTAGTATTCCCTCCAGACGGTGTATCTAATCCCATGATCCTATCACCGGGCAATAGCAACCCAGTAAAAACCGCGAAATTCGCTGATGTACACGAATAAGGCTGCACATTGACTCCCCAGTTCTCGGCATCAAGCCCGAAAGCTTCCAATGCACGTTTCCAACACAGGGTTTCGATTTCATCTATGTACTGATTCCCGCCGTAATACCTTGCTCTGGGCATCCCTTCGGAGTATTTGTTGGTTAAATGGCTTCCGAGGGCTTCCATCACAGCACGGCACACGAAGTTTTCCGAAGCTATTAACTCAATGCCCATGAACTGCCTCTTCTTCTCCTGTTCCATCATGTCGAACACATCAGGATCAGCCACGTGGATCGGCTGGCTACCCCACGATTTCACGGCCGCTTTTCTCTTCTCGAGATCCGTTTCCACCGTCATCCGCTTCGTCGGCGACGGCGACGACAAAGAAGAACTATCTCTCCGCCTCTTAAGACACATGGGATGCCCTAAAATACGAAACTCTTCGATTTCCCTACTCCCATCATCATTATCATCGCAACGCTCCCTTTCAATCGTGTTCCCGTTCTGATGCGGTTCGAGGAGTTGGAGAGGAACCGGTCGGAAAGGGCTTCGGGTAGGGTCCCTCGTTCCCAGCTGCAAGGTAACAGAATCATCGGCGATCGAGTTACGGTGAGAAGACGACGGCGATGGAGATACTAGCCCTAAAGTTAGGGTCGATGACGTGTCAGTCGATTGAGACGACAAGTCCATGAAACTCTAATCACAAAATATATAATAAAAAATTTGGATTGATTGATTGAATCAATAAAAACATGAACAGTAATTGGAATTGAAATCCATGTAAAAAGAATCTGAGATTCTATGCGTAACCCAAAAAATTAAAAAAAAATAAAAATAAAAAACCTAATCTCTAAACCAATATTCAAATTGGTAAAATGTAGGGAACCAAGGGTTCAGGTTCGGGACAAAGGAGTATGGGGATAGGTGTGACTGTGTAAGAGGGTGGTGTCGACGGGGACCGGTAAATTCCAAGTGAAAGCGGGGGTGAACCTAGACATGTTGACAATGGGTTAAACGAAGATGGTAACCGGGGAGTTCAGTTATCGGTTACCATTATTAAGTCCTGTTCCGGTTTGGGTGCGAGAAAAGATGCAAAAAGATAAAACCCATTTAGAAGCAGAGATTGTCAAGTGGGTTTGGTAAAGCCTAAGCCCAATTAATTTGATCAATCTTTTTATATATAGGAAATTTTCGGACCCAATTAATTTGATCAATTTTTTTTGTTAAGTTCATTTTTTAAGTCTATATTTTTGTCCAAACCTTTTCATTTTTCGGACGAGCCAAGTGGTTCGGCACATGATCATGTCTATTTGTGGGTATGATAATCGATGATTAAGCTTATTCCATTAGACTGACATTTGTTTTGAGCATTGGTTAAAGTTGAAATGAATATAATTAACGTCAAATAAAAAAGTTTGTCCCCTTCAAGGGCGAAACTAGAAAACATTTTGGAGGGCCAAAATTAAATTTTATATTTTCACGATAATAAAAATACAATTTTATTATTTTAATAGTCTATATTTTTATAATTTTTAAATGATCAAATCAAGTTTTTATCATTTTATGGGGGTCAAAGTGTAATTTTACCATTACTAATTTAAAATTTTATAAATTATAAAGAGGCCTAGATATAATTTTTTCCATTTATTTGTTGATTAGATATCTGACTTGCATTCTCTCTCTAAAAAAACAATAGGATTTTTATTGCTATGAAAAAGTTATGACGGTTCATTTAGAGAGCATAGAGCATAAGAATGTTAGGACAATTGAATGTGAGTTACTAGAAATGAGGAAAAACAGGAGAGGGTGTGTGTGACTTGATCCAGTGCCTTGTCGCCATATGTTGGTGGGATATACTCTATCCAAGTTCGGGGCGTGGCCTCAATGGTACAGGTTTGTAAAGTCTTGGTTTGTAGGTGTCGTTAGCTCATGAAATGATCTCTTTTAAAGTGTGTGTATATTGACCCATGAAGTACGAATTTATAAGGTTTTGGGTTCACAAGTGTCTTTGGCTCGTGAGATGATCCCTTTCAACCAATGACATTAACAATAAGACTGGAGGGAGACGAGGTAAGCTTGCAAGGTGTAAGCATAACTATTTTAATAAATTTAAATGTATTATTGAAGAGAGAGAGATTAGCTAATTCATGATTCGTCTATAAAGGCTTTAACTTCAAATTCGACAAAATATAATTACGTATGATTTGCTTTCTTAAACCTTCTACAATACACTCCTGTTTTTTGAACTTACAATCTCTTAAGTTATTCGAGTTTACGATAAAAGACAATATAGTATGATAATATTTATGCGGTAGATAGATCACATGTATCATAAGGGTTTTGATGATTTATGCTATTTGTGCTTCAATTATTCATTCAACATTAGAATATTATAAGCTTTGATGTTTACATTTTCTTTGTTTTTCTTATAAATTTTGAAAAAAATAACCAGGTTTTTATGTTGAATTTTTTTTCAAGATTTAGGTGTCATGTCTAATGGTGAAATATACCTAATTTGATCAAAATTCAAAATCCCATAAAAGAAGATAAATAACTTAATATAATTTCTCACTCAACCCAAACCCAAAGTAGTTGACTCAGTTCATTTTAAAAGAAGATTTCCCATTTTTTATATAAATAATAGAAAAAATTAAATAGTTAGTAAAATGAGATAAATTAAAATTTAAATATGAAAATAGATAAAATATATCGTATTTACCGATGCTTCCTGACATATCGACGATATCATCTTCATTTTTCCTATCATTCGGTCATCATTGATGGCCGATCTCAGAGTTGATATTTTATTTTGCTTATTAATTTAATAAACACAATTAAATATAAATATAAATACTTTAGTAATTGATTCAATAAAAGAATCAGCAATTATTAAATAGCCGACTTAATTGACCAATTAAAATTGATAATTATGTCAATTAACAAACAAAAAAACATGGGTTGAATGTGTATATATTATAAAGGTATAATGATTTATTTGACCTTCTAACTTTTAAAAATTTCATTTTAGTTTTTTTATTTTATTTTTGATATTTTTTAATTCTTAAACTTACGTTTTTTGTCAAAGCACCTTAAAGTAGACGGAAAAGTTAACGTTTGACAACTTTGCTGACATGGATGCCATGTAAACAATTAATTAATTTTTTGAATTCAAAAAAATATATATAAAAACTTATTAAAAGAGTTAAAAAGGAGTATAAAAAGTATTTTTTAAATTTTAAAAATAATTATTGACTTGGTATTCATGTGAATTGCCACGTGGTATCCACATGGCCAATTCATGTGCATGTCAAGTCAACAAAGTTACCAAACGTTAACTTTCTCATCTATTTTCGGGTAAATTGACAAACAACGTGAGTTTAAGGGCTAAAAGAGGTTAAAAATAAAATAGAGGGCTAAAATTATTTTTTTGTAAAGTTTGACAATCAAATATGTCATTATCCCTGTAAATAATATATATTGAGGGTATCACCAAACTATCAGTAAGTTTACATTTTGGTCCCTCAACTTTAAAAAGTTACAAAATGGTCATTGCTTTTTTTTTTTTTGAAGTCCAACTAGCAAGCTCAAAACGATGATTTGACGATTGGTAAAGTGAATCAGTACCTATCGACGAATAGAAGAACATACCTTCGATCCAAGTCGATTTAACGGTCAGTGTCAAAGATTGGAGAAAAAATTGTTTGGATTTTGATTCACAAATTCGTGACATTCAAAATTGTTTCATGAAAAAAAAACTTAACTATAAAAAAGAAGGAAATGAGAGCTTTCAATTGGTACAGGCAATGCGAACAGAGAAGACCATACAACATCAGTTTTAACAGCCTAATAACTTAAATGAAAACTTTCGGATAGTTTATTGACTATTTTGTAAATTTTTTAAATTGAGTGACCAAAATGTAAATTTACTAATAGTTTAACAAATTTAGATATAATTGACCTTAATATTTTATACAATTTCAATTCTCACCCACATCCCAAATTTTTAAATCGAGAATTGAATTAACGCTCAATCGAAAATATATTAAATTATTTACATTTAAAATTTTTATATAATGCATACTTAATATTCACTCTACTCAACATAATTCTATTTAACTCAAAAACATTTCGAATCATAATTTATTTTCAAATTAATTTTATTCAAATAATTAATTATATCAAACCAATTAAACCGAAAATTGACTTATATGGCACTTGTTTATAAGGTTGAGAACATCCGGCTGCATTATCTCCTTGACACGTGCGTACTCCACACGTGTTTTCTATGACAGCCAGCCACCTAAGCACAAAGCCCGGATGTAAACGTCTCTGGCTATGCTTCTCTGGAAGAAGGAAACCAAATAATAATTTGTGGATCCCACCTTCCGGCTGCTCCAGCCAATATCTCGGCGTAAACTAGGCGACACGTCACGCTTTCTTTTTCCCTTGTAGGGGTTGCTTTGACGTACTCGACGGACAGGTGAGTGAAAGGCGGAGGGAGTTGAATTCGATTAACGTACTCGCGAGAGTGAGATTTGGAAAAAAAGTGCATGTTCGGTTGACGTGGTGGCTTTAAACGAGGAGACGCGTTGCGTCATCATGAAGCGTCGCCAGCCGCTCGTTTTCGGTGGCTTGGCTTGAGACTAAATTCAAAATTGTTTAAATGACGGAACCAAGGAAATTACGAAAGTATCCCTTTCATTTAAGTTTATGTCCTTTTCCGTCCCCCACCTTTCGGCGTTTTACTAAATGGAAAAATTAAATGCGGCCGTAGGGTCTTTTCTGAGATTCTGGCTTTCTTTATTTAATTTAATAAAATTATGATAATTTTGATTTTATTATAAATAAAATATTAAACACGTAATTAATGGGATTGCTATATAAGTTATTTTCTGATTACGATTTTAAGTGATTGGAATTAATGCTTGAAATTGGTTTAATTTTGACATAATTAGTTACGTATTAAATTCTCAACCTAGCTGTAACCCATCGATAATGAGAAGCAAATAATTTATTTTTATTAAAAATTTTATAATTAGTAATTTATATTACAAATATATATATTCGAATTAATTATGATCAAAATCAAATATTATGAATTGAATTCAAAAGTAAAAGTATGATTAAAATTGAGCGAATTAGATCAAAGAGTAAACTAGTTATTCTGTTATGAAAAATTGATCGTTGTATGTTGATATGAGGTATACGTGACACGCTAAGTGTAATTATTTGATTATTACGTCAGCCGCGCCAATTTTTAGCTGTAGAAATGAATGAAAATCGTAATTGAAACTAGTTTGCTCTTTGATTTAATGTGAAAAGACTAATTTGCTCATTTTTTTAAGTAAACGGGACAAAATATAATTTGACTCTTAGTACAAAGGCATCCATGATACTTTTACTTGAAATTAAATTAATATCCAAAATATATCGCAAGTTAATCAAAATAGTTCTGAAAATGATCCACTGAAATTTAAAAAATTGTTCACTCTTTGTACAATTCTTAAACAGCACGTAAATTGAAAGATATTAGATGCTTAAGCATGCTCGAAGCTATAACCAATGGAGGAGGTAGGGGTGGCAAGGGTCTTGGTTCACTCTAAAATTTTAAATTACTAATTTATAAAATTTTAAATTAGTAATGATAAAATTACACTTCGGCCCCCAGAATGATAAAAATTTGATTTAATCTTTAAAAAATCATAACGATATAGACTATTAAAATGGTAAAATTACATTTTTACTATAGTAATAATATACGATTTAATTCCTCTTCCAAACAAAATTTCTAGCCTTGCCAATGACTATGACCTCCAAATTAATATAATAACATCAATGTCATTTGTGCTAATTCTCGATTGATAAAAAATGTGAATTTTTTTTGAAGAATTTTAAATATATGCATCAATAATTACATTAAAAATATTCGATTGTTACTAATTTTTTATACAATAAAATTTTAAATACGTCTATACACACATTCATTTAAGCCATCAAACAAGCACGATTTGTGAATCGATTTTACAATCTTAAAGTTATATCGAGATTTACGTTACTATTTGAATATTAAAATCCAATAATTTGAATTTTCTTTAACCCTGTTAGTATTTATAAAGTCAATTTTTTATGAAAAATAAATAAACCCAACAACCAAGTGCCTCTTTACATTTATATAATTTGGTCAACAAAATTGGTGAGCATGTACTCTGAACCCATTCATCTATGAGTGCTTAAATTCAATTTTAGTTGACATCGTTGGCACGTCATCCATGGATAAGAAAATATTCACATTATTAAATTTAAAATAGTAAAATGTTAAAAAAGAGAGTTAACTTTTAATAGCTTTTTAAGATGAAAAAAAAACTATTTAAGAAATAATAAATATATTCTTTTAGAAATTACAATAATAGATATAGTAAAGGGTTCGGCATTAGCCAATAATGTCAATATCACAATTAAACTGATGATTGAAGCATATTTGAACAAAGTTCGTACATAGTAAGACTTAAGGCATAATACATCTGAATAGGGACTAGTTTTTAATGGAATGACCAGTTTGCTATTTGATCTAATGTACAATGATTAATTTGCCTATTTTTTAATTGAGTGAGTAAAATGTAATTCAACTCCTAATACAAGGGTATCCATGACACTACATTTTGAGAAAATATTCAAATAATGAGAGGGGTTAAAGAATATATATCCATACATTATACTACATTAATTGTATTTAACTATAAAATTTAGGGTGGGTTTGGATGGGCGGTGCGTTTACTTGCGGTTAGTGTAAAAATAGCAATGGCGGTGAGATTAAATACTATAGCGTGAGACAAAAAGTAAACTAAACGCACCGCACTGCACTGCAACCAATCGCCATCCAAACCCACCCTTACAGTTAATTATATCAAACATTCCTGAATTACGATCTTCATTTTAAATTAGTCTTTAAATTTTAAATTTTACGTGACATGATTTAAACTCGTACTGAAACTTTATTATTCGTTCATTTTTTTAGTTTTACTTTATTTTTAGTTTTTATGCAAAATGATTTTGTTGATATAACAATAATAGTTTAGAGATGTAATTAGAATGTTTTGAAGTTTGAAAATCAATTTAAATTGAGATTACTTGAATATTTTTTACAATATTTGTTATACTATACGCCGATAATGGTAGAATGAATGACCGCAAAGCAAAAGAAAGATAAATAAGAACACATAGATTTTACGTGAAAAATCATTAACGGAAAAATTATGGATAGAGGAGGAGAAATTCACTAATATTGAAAAACAAGATTACAAGAGGTTTTCGACCCTCAAACCTTCCCCCCTATCCTCAAATTTGGCTCTATTTTATTTATTTAACCAGTAAGTTGCACATCAAACTTTTCAAGCCAAATCAAACAAGATTCGAGTCACACAACTCTAATAATATTATTATTTTAACGATTTAAAAAAAAAAATTATTTAAACTCGAAAAATTTCGATAAATAAACATCTCTATTTAATATCCCAAAGATCATAGGTTAATTATCAAATAACAACAATGACGTGCAATCCATCATTTAATATTAAATTCATCAAACAATAATAAACAATAATAGAGGATTATTCATTGCCCAAAATTATTAGCAAAGCACATGCAAAAACCAAAAAGTAGGGAAAAGTAAAGATTGCTTAAGAAATTGGAAAAGGTAGAAAAATATTCCATTATTTGACTATATTTTTTAATTTTAATGATGTAATAAAAGTTTCCAAACCATTCATTAATTATCTTTTATGCTATTTTTAATTCATGTCATTTTTCCATAATTTCATTTCATGTATGCTCAATATAATTTGCATTTATAAGATTAAGTATATATATATAATTTTGAAATTCATGAGATTTTGGGCGCGTTTAGTTTACTTTTTGTCTCGCGTTACAGTATTTAATTTTACTTTCACCGTTATTTTTACACTAATCACAGGTAAACGCATCGCCTATCTAAACCCACCCTTTAGTTTTTAGATATTTTTTTAATAATTTTATTATATGTTTTGACTGTATCTGTTTTATTACACAATGTCTAGAATTACTCACAACCTCTTCTCTCCAACCCATAAATAAGAATATAATTTGCTTCGGCACATTCAAACCCATACCAATCAAGCTAAGATTCAATCAGCAACTTTTAGATATAAAAAAGGAAAGTTTGTTCTAATTTTATTAAGAGTTAAATTATTATTTGGTGCTTTAATTTGTCGGCAGCTTTTATATCGTGATTTGGATTTTTTTTCCCAAATTTACTCTTTTAACTTAGCAATTGTTTTCATATTAGGGTTTAAATTTTAGGGTTTTTAAGGAAATATCAGGGGCTAAAAAAATTTAAACCCCACTGTAAGAACAATTACCAAGTTTAGTAATTAACTTGAACAAAAAAAATTTAAACCCCAAATAAAAATAATTACTAAATTCAAGCTCCAAAAAATAATTTAACCCTTTGTTAAAAATAAATTAACGAAAGATTTTATCACCATAAATTGTGGATGAGACATATTTGATATAGTAAAAATAAAATGTTTAGAACTACCTATAGTTCCTCCTCAACCCTTAAATAAAAGGATAATGCACTCTGACGCACTCAAATTTACGTCTTCTTGTACTAATAATAATGCCGATACTAATCGAACTTAGACTTCCACAATAAATTTTTTTTTTTTAAAACAAGCCTAATAAATTAATATAATATATGTTCCTATTCTTATCATTTTAGCACCCCCTAGGCCTAAAAGTCTATTATATAGACAACAATAAATATGTTGGCACAAAGTGGTCTACATTGGTAAGTCATTTATTAATTTATTTTATTTAAATGCAGCGTTGAAAGTGTGCCTTTATTTATGCTTTCCTTTCTCTATTGGCTTTGTTTGACAAATTATTAAAGTTAATATTCTCAAAGGAGAATGGCTAATTATTTACATATTATTTAATTTTTGTTTCGATAATTACATTGAACTCCGATAAAATGTGTAGTTAAATCGAGGTTGGATATTTTAAATGGAGGTCAAGCTTTCTTAAGATTGTCTTTTTTGTACATAATATTTGGGATGGTAAAAGTATCATGAAGATTTTTATATTAAAAGCCATATTGCATTTTATCTCTGGTATTTAGAAATGTAAAAACTATCTATTTGGGTTGTTAAAAACTGGTGTGGCTGCTGAAATTACAAGACAGTAACATATGTATCTCATGTTGACTTACAATGAACAATTTTTAACAATAGAAAAACTAATTTACTTTTTGATATAACGTATGAGGACTAGTTGACCTATTTTGTTTAGAGAGAAAAAATACAATCTAACTTCTAAAATATTAGGCTCCGAAATACTTTTAACTAGTTGAAACTCAAATTTTATTTAAATAATATCAAATTTTGTATATCCAAAAGGAAATGTATTAAGTATATGTAATGGGGTTTGCTCTTTTCTTAAACATAATTGAACTTTCTAATTTGATGAAAGCCTTTTAGAAAATTTCAAAAGCAAATAATACAATCCAAAACCCAATCATCATCTAACTCATGATTGATGTTGAAAAGCTAATTAAAAAAAAACCAAGCAAAATTTGATAAAAATTATTAAAAGGTGAAATTATTTTATATATAAAAATAAAAAATAAAAATAATATTTAATAGAGATAAATCGTAAAACTATACGAACTATAGTTTAATGTGTAATTTGTATACAAGAACTTTGATTTTGTGCAATTTTATACATGAAATTTTGATTTGGCCCGATTTTGTAAATTATTAACACAATTATTAATACAATATCATTTTATGTTTATATCTGCATACATAAATAATTATATTTGTCAAATATAAAAATAAATTGATGTATTTATTTAAATATGTATGATTAAATCAAAATTAAAGTTTCAAGTATAATTTTGAACCACAATTAGAGTTTTAAATATATTTAATTGCACATTAAATCAAAACTCATGTGTAATTTTAAAATTTATCCCTATTTAATAAGTCGAGTTAAATCCAAACATCTACAAGTTTTCACCTTTAACCCCATATTTTATTGTTAAAAATTGAATATATCTTTTCTCAAAAATAATTGAAAAAGTGGAGTTAAAAAAACTTTATTTAGGTAATATTAAAAATTTAAAATAATTAAAATAAATATATAATTTATTTAATATTATTTATCGAGTTTAAAATTATAAATAATAAAAAATAACATTTTATAATAAAATTATAATTTATTGACTATATAATTGTTTACGCTTATCTATAATTTATATAACTTATAAATTTCTTTTAACTAAATTAGTGTCACGAGTTAATCGAATATAATTTAATAGAAAATTTAAAACAAAAATTATTATAAAGTATTAATTTTATAATTTTTAAATAAAAGGTTTAAACTACAATCTTAAAAGATCCTTTAAGTGCATGCTTAATATTTGGCATTGATTTTAGGACAATTAATTGATATATTATAAGCGGAATGTTTTTATTTCACAAATCGGTTAAAATTTTACTATTTATTTTTAAATTATATCTAAAAAATAAAAAATATCTGTGATAAAATCCCAAAAATTCAATTTTTAAATAAAAATTTTACACTATCAGTGCGTCAAATAATAATGATTTATGAATAATTATTTTTATCAATGATCAGTGGAGTAAAATAAAAAAATAAAAACTCCACAAATTAGTCTTGTAATAGCCCGTTTTTCAGTGGTGTCGGAAACAGTGATTTCGGGGCCACCAAATTCAACGAGTAAGTTCTTAAATATTCTTATTTAATATTTACGAATCAAATTTGATTTAAAAAAAGGTTTTTAATTTGATAATTTATGTTATATAAGTGATTTATTAAGTTCAAATGGTTTTAAAAATAAGGTATTGGGATCTTGTTTTTATAAACCGAGCCGTAAATATTTTTATAAATATTTACGGAGTGTCATTAAGGTGGTATTAAAGTTTCATTAAGAAATTTCAACGTTTCGATGGTTAATTAATTAAAAAGGATCAAATTAAAAAAAGTGCATCCCCGGGACTCCGTTCCTGTAAATTAGACTATTAATTATTTATTAAAAATATTTACGGAGCTAGTTGGGTAGTTAATTAGGTTTTGGTTAGGTGAATTTGTATAAATTAAGAGTAATTAGGTATAAGGACTAAATTGCATATAGGATGAAAGTTTAATTATAGATTAAAGAAAAACTAAAAGGGACTAAATAAGCAATTATGCTATTGTTCTTTAGGTGAGGGCCGTGACGCCGCATAATTTAAATATATGTTAATTTAATATATTTTATATTAAAATAAAAATGAAATAGAGAAGCAAAACGAAAAAAAAGAGAGAAAGAAACAGACGAAGGGCCTTAGGTTTCAAAAGTTTCAAATTCAATTGGTTAGCCAAATTAATCCCTTTTTCTTGTAATTTTTTTATTTTTAGAATCTCGGTGTTAAATACTACCCGGCCCATGTCAAAATTTTAGAAATTATTTAGTTTTTAAGTGTTGTTTATGTTGAATAATTTTAGTATTAGAGACTAAATTGATAGATTTTCAAGTTAGAAATGAAAAGGATTAAATTGTAGAACAAATAGTAAATTTTGTACAATAGGGACTAAATTGTAAAAATTTGAAATTTAGGAATTTATGTGAAAACAGGAGTTCAATTTAGTCTAAAGTGGAATTTGAATGAAAATAAAGAATTAAATTGTGAATAAATGAAGTTAGTCTCGGTTTAGAGACTAAATTGGAAATTAGGCAAATATTGAGTAAAAATGAAATTTTTAATATGAAATTAAATTATATTGTATTGATGAAATTTAATTGTTTTAATTCCATAGCTAACGTCGTGCGGAATCATTGACTAAAAATGGAAAAGATAAAATCGACGAGGAATAGCTCGAATTTCTAGTTTGTATTTCTATAATCCAATTTAGTTATTAATTGTTGTATTTTGATTAAATGTTTGTGGTAAGTGTTGAGGTGAGTAATTAATATTTTGATAATTGATTGAATGATTTGAATTGATATATATATATATATATATATATATATATATATATATATTGAATGAATTGATTTTTGAATTGAAAAGAATATATGTGTAATTATGTGATTATATGAAAAATCAGCATTGGATATTGATTATATCTGAAATGTGAAATTAAACCTTATTAACTGTATCGGGCTGAGTCATATATAGATAACATGCCATAAGATTGGAAGAGTCCAGGGATTTCTTCGACTTTGAGTTGATGACACATTGGGTGCCAATTTACTACTTCGGATTGATTCGATGAGGTACTGGGTGCCAATTTATTACTTCGAATTATCTGATGAGGCACTGAGTGCCAAACTGGTGTGTTTTGGTTGGATCCGTGTATCCCTCAGAATCTGAGTCGTGTTAATAGGGGTAAATGAATAATAAATTTTATAATTGATATTGAAATGGTATGGTATAAGAAATGGAAGTAAAATAGTGAATTGAAAATAGAATGTGAAATATGTTGCAAATATATGGAATATATGAGTTATATACTCATGAAATGACTATGGAATGGATATTGCAATTGTATAATGAAAATGTAAAATAAATTGTGAAAATCTATTTATATAGCAAGTATGAGAATTGAGATATTTGTGAAACAAATTAAATATTAATACGTGTTTATATTTCAATTGTATATTTGTAATTTATTATCTTTAAATATTCAGATTATAGAAATACCACTGAGTTTATACTCAGCGTACGATTTTGTTTCCCGTGCGCAAGTTAGGTACTTAACTTTTGATCACCGATTCAGCATCCAACAACGATCCCGAACTCAAATGTGGTGATGTTTATCCTTTGTGTCGGCATGTACCTAGGGCGTATAAATAATAGTTATTTTGTGGTTTGATTGTAAATGAGGTTATAAGTTTAATTTTGGTTTGTTTTATACATATAAATATGTGTTTGTTTTTTAAGCTATATTATGACATGATAAATTGAACTAAATCTAAATAGGTGCATGTGAATTTAATTTTATGTTTAAGTGTTGATGAACTAGGCAAATTTGATTTGGATTTGATATGTTTATAATTTGGATTAAAATGATACTTTGATGACTTGTTTTGATGATATGAAATGTTTGAAAATTCTGTCTGTTTGATCTGTAAACTCCAGTAATATTCCGTAATCCGGTTCCGGCGAGAGATACAAGTTAGTGATGTTACAAGTCTATAGTAATGTTGACTCTGACTTGTATCATTTTAGACTCATTTATGATTTGTTTTACTCGATTAATTATTTGTAACATATGATAATCCTTTTTAAATAATATTTTTATTTATTCACATGTTATAAATCTATTAAATAATAATATTATTTCTATAGGTATTAAAAGAACAAAATATTTTTTACTTTATCTAGTGGTCGAGGATTTCGATCATGCCCTGAATATGAAACAACTTTAAAACTCATAGCCAACACGGGATAATAGATAATTTCAAAATTAAGGAGTGGCGTTGGGACCCATTATCTGACGTGGAAAGCACCCTATTAATTAGGATTAAATAAATTCCCATATTACATAAATCGCATACAGAGACACACAACACAGTTGCGTCTTCCAATACGCTTTATATTTATTTTCGACAAAACATTTCCATCAAAATTAGAAAAAAAAAAAAAACCCCCAAAAGCGTAACTCTCTCTCTCTCTCTCTCTCTCTTTAAAGCTTTCAAACAAGAAGAAGCAAAGAACTGCGATACTCATTTCTTCTCCAACTCTCTTTTCTTTTCATCTTTTATAAAAATAATTGAATTTTTTTTCAATTATTTTTAAAATAATAAAAGTTCATGTGATCGGTTGTTATTTTCTGATCAGTTTGGAATTTTTTTTACGGATCGTCGTGATTGTGGAATTGTGTCGATACGGTTTTTTTTTTGTTGTGTGTGTGAATTGTGGAAAATTTGGTGTATGTATAATTGATGATGATGGAGACGTGGGAGGGAGGGAGAGCGGTGGCGTTGGAATTTCCGGTTAGTGAAACATCGTCGTTTTCGCGTGTGCCGAGGAGGATTCGGAAGAGGCTTCTTTCGGAGTGCAAGACTCCTACTGTGGAAGAAATCGAAACCAAGCTTCGACACGCCGATCTTCGTAGACAGGTAAACTCAGGAGTTTTATTTTTTTTCTCTCCTATTTACGTTTCTAATTCATTTCTTGAAAAAAAAAGTTTGTTCTTAATTAAGAGGATACAAAAGTTACGGAGAGAATATATTTGAGTTTTTGAAGCGTTTTTTTAAATTTTTTTTAAAGTATTGTTTTACGATCAAAGATACTGTTATAACTGAAATAACCGATTGATTCAGTCAAGTCTAGAGTTTTTTTGAAAATTCAAAATTTAAAATTAACAGAGTTTTCTGGAAAATATTTAAATTTTGAATTTCAAAACTTAGTTACTCATGGCTGGTTAAGATATTTTCATGGAGACGAAAGATAGTAAATAACTTCACCTAACTAAAGTGGTTTAAGTTAAGTCGTTGTCTTTTTAAAATAAAGAGAGCAAAGAACCGAAATAAATAAATTAATTACTTTTTTTACTATTTATTTTATTTCTTGTTTATGTCATGCAATTGATCCTATTTAAATGAAATCACCGGTTGGAAGAAGTTCAACGGAGTTCGAATTCTAGAATCATCACCGAGGGTTTTACTTTTACCTATTATATCACTTCAGTCTGAACAAGATTAGTCTTCGACTCTTTTAACTGTAAAACAGAGGAAGACATTTTTTATTAAACTAAAAAACGAAATCAAAATTAAAAGATTTTAGAGCATGAAAACTTAGAAAGTCTTCCTATGGTAGAATCTTTGTTTCCAAGTCATTTTTATCTGTGTTAGGTAAAAAGGGTGGGGTGGGTGTTGCTGCCTGAGTTAGTTTTGCAATTTTTGGTACTTTATTTCACGTGCAAGCCTGTGTTTCTTTTCCCGGGAAGTTAGATTTTCCATTATTGTTTTTGAACCATTTGTTTCTTCAATTTTCCCTTAACATGCCTGCCAAACACGGCTGAGGTTACTTTGTTCTACATTTATTTTCTGTCCAATTTACTGCAATTTTATCAGAATATGTGGCAAATTAACTAGAGCTTGAACATTTTTTTGCATGGACTACTTTCTCTTACCTTTTTTTTTTTTTTTTTTTTGTGGTGGTTGTATGGTTGTAGCAATTCTATGAAAGTGTGTCGAGCAAGGCAAGATCAAAGCCAAGAAGCCCTTCTAGATCCTCATCAAATGAGGAAGACCCTGGTCAGCGCCTTGAAGCAAGGCTCCAAGCTGCCGAGCAGAAAAGGTAAAGTCTAGTCTCGTGCTACCTCTGATGATAATTAGTTGTTGCATTCTCATTCTCTGCACACTTTTGACTCGTGATTCAATTCCTACAGTGTCCATTTTTGTTGTTTCCGGAAGTTCACAGTGTGATTTATTTATGTGCTGTTATGTTCTTTTATATGTAATTTTACAGTGCAGAAATTATTCGAGTACATTTTTCTAAGGGATAACAAATTCAAATTCTACATTGGTGTTGATATTTTTCATTTTTGTAATTTGAAAGCTCATGGATGGTGGATCAACAGGTTGAACATTTTGGCAAAGTCTCAGATGCGCCTAGCCAAGTTAGATGAGTTGCGGCAAGCGGCAAAAACTGGTGTAGAAATGCGTTTTGAGAGGGAACGCAAGAAGCTTGGAACAAAGGTTGAATCGCGGGTTCAGCAGGCAGAGGCAAATAGAATGCTTATCCTTAAGACTTACAGTCAGCGAAGGGCAACCCAAAATGAGAGATCATCACAATCAATGTTACGAAGGATGGCTAGAGAAAGTAAATATAAGGAGCGTGTTCGTGCTGCTATTCATCAAAAGCGTGTGGCTGCTGAGAAAAAGCGATTGGGACTGCTGGAAGCAGAGAAGAAGAAAGCCTGTGCTAGGATTTTGCAAGTTCGACGAGTGGCTAATTCTATCTCTCATCAACGTGAGGTTGAGAGGAGGAAAATGAGAGACCAGTTGGAAGACAGACTGCAAAGGGTATATGCATGTTCTATGAAATTTCTATAGTATGATTCTGTCTTCAAGTGCAAATCTGCTTTTTCCTTTATATTTTATTGCATGTACTATGTTTTTCTTATTAATTTCTTGATAAAAGGCAAGGAGACAAAGAGCAGAGTACTTGAGGCAGAGAGGAAGGACACAGAAATCTATTCGAGTGAATTGTACCAGGATGCACAAACAAGCTGATCTGCTTTCTCGAAAATTAGCAAGGTATAAGACCAGTATTTTCTATTTGATAGCATTTATTTATACTCTGTTATAATCTTTAAAGGACATTATTTGCAGTAGTAGAGAACATTATTGTTATGAAATTATAAGAAATCACTTTTTGCAGCACATTTTGGTGAATAGTCTAATAATTTTGTATTATTCAGGTGCTGGAGGCAGTTCCTTAGGCAGAGAAAAACTACTTTAGACTTGGCAAAAGCCTTTGATTCCTTGAAAATCAATGGGAAATCGGTCAAGTCGATGCCATTTGAGCAACTTGCCCTTCTAATTGAATCAATAGCTACCATTCAAACGGTGAAAGCTTTGCTTGATCGTATTGAGAGCCGCATTAAGGCCTCTAGAGTTGGTGGTGCTTCTGATCTCCTATCCAGTTTGGATAACATTGATCATCTTCTCAAAAGAGTTGCTACTCCAAAGAGAAAGACCACTCCCAGGCCTTCTATGAGAAGCAGAGAGGCTAAGACAGTTGCCACAGTGAGGGAGACTGCCAAATATCTTGCTAAATCATCGAGATATCCTGTCAGAGTAGTTCTTTGTGCATACATGATATTGGGCCATCCTGAGGCAGTTTTAAGTGGTCACGGAGAGAGAGAGATTGCTTTGTCCAAGTCTGCAGAAGCATTTGTTCAAGAGCTTGAGTTGTTGGTAAGGATTATTTTAGAGGGTCCCATAAAGAATTCCGACAAAGAATCTGGATCTGCATTGACCGAACGTTTGACCATTAGGTCACAGCTCACAGCATTTGACAAAGCATGGTGCTCCTACTTAAATTGCTTTGTGGTGTGGAAGGTAAAGGATGCTCAGTTATTGGAGGAGGACTTGGTAAGAGCGGCATGCCAGCTTGAGCTCTCTATGATTCAAAAGTGCAAGTTGACTCCAGAAGGAGATAATACTGCTCTTACTCATGATATGAAGGCTATTCAAAGACAGGTCTTTCTTTTCATCCTTCTTGGTAGAATTATCAATGAAATTGAAAATCACTAAAAACTTATGGATATGGTCATCAGTTTGACTACAATACGTCAAAATGCTTGCAGCTTATGATTCAGTTAAACTTTTTTTTTTTTTTTTGAAGTTTTAAGATATAGATGAGGTCTCTACCTTGCTCTACACTTGATACAGAGATCCTAATTGAATTTTCTTATAATTCAGGTTGTGGAAGATCAAAAACTTCTAAGGGAGAAAGTTCAACATTTGAGTGGAGATGCTGGGATTGAAAGGATGGAATGTGCACTATCCGAGACACGGACTAAATTTTTCCAAGCAAAGGAAAGGGGAAGTCCAATTGGGTCACCACTTACCTCCTTTCTTTCTCCAAATATCCACGGTTCTCCTAGTTCTCCTAATGCTCGAACGCATAATAGAAGCACTCCGACTCAGAAGCCAAACCGGGTTGTCCGTTCTCTGTTCAAGGAAGATGGCACAACCCCTTCTAAAAGTCATGGTTCCTCTGTGGCTAGCAGCAGCCATTCAGATGCTCAGTTGGGTTCTTCAATTGAAAAGCATATGGTCACTGAGAATGCATTGATCGTTAATGAATTCCTTCATGGGCAACGTGTGTTTGTTGATAATTTCAATGCCATTGATGAAGATAAAAACAGCATAAATGTATGTGCATCAGTAATTAATCTTGTGGTAGAAGAAGCGGACAATAAGAATGATCTGTAGAATTTTTGGCACTTTTGCAGGCTTGGGATAGGAATTGCCTCAGAAACTTGTCAATTTTCTAGTTGCCATGCTCAATGCTTGTATGGTAACATTTTTTTCTGTTCTGCAGGCAAAAATGAGAGAAATAATGGAGAAGGCTTTCTGGGATGGGATCATGGAATCCATGAGACAGGATGAGCCTGATTTTGACCGGGTTATTGAGCTTGTGAGGGAAGTGAGGGATGAAATATGTGAGCTGGCTCCTCAAAGTTGGAGAGAAGAAATAACTGATGCTATTGATTTGGAAATTCTTGCCCAGGTACTAGAACACCAGTACTATTGTTGTATTAGTATTCTCATCGTTTACATCCTAATTCTTTTTAATCCTCCTCTTTCTAAGGTGCTGAAGTCAGGCAACCTGGACATTCATTATCTTGGACGGATTCTGGAATTCGCTTTGATCACTTTGCAGAAGCTCTCTGCTCCGGCCAATGACGATGAAATGAAGGCTGCTAACCAAAGGTTATTGAAAGAGTTAGCTGAGATATGTGAAGCCAGAGAGAACTCGGAGAATTCTCCTGCCCTTGCAATGATAAAGGGTCTACGTTTTGTCCTAGAACAGATTCAGGTGTTTTTCCATTTATTTTCCTCTCGATCGAATGGATTCTTCATGTATCACTTGTTTCAAAGGTGTTGAATTATATGCATTTTCTTGACAGGTTCTTAAGACAGAGATAAGCAAAGCTCGTATAAGGTTGATGGAGCCATTGTTAAAGGGACCCGCTGCTTTGGATTACCTTATGAAAGCTTTTACTAACTGTTATGGCTCACCGTCTGAGGCGTGCTCGTCTTTACCAATGACCATGCGGTGGCTTTCATCTGTCTCGAACTGCAAAGATGAAGAGTGGGGAGAACATCAAAATTCTGTGTCAAATTTGAAAGCAAATGATAGTTCATCTCAAGAGCTTCTTACGTCCATCACCCTTAAAACCGGTGGAAGCTATAATTCAAAAAATTCAACCCAAATTCCATTTGTCAATCCTAATTCTTCTAATGTAACAGGTTCGAATGTGAAACTATTAAATTAGATGAAGCGAAGCTTATTTCGGAGGTTTTAAACTTTTCGATATATCAACTCCTCCCATCATTTTTAACAGTTCTTATGTTCTTTGGTTAGGTCGAGAACAACCAGAATGCAAGGGAGACAAAGTCGATGTACTGGTTAGGCTCGGTTTGCTGAAGCTAGTAAGCGGAGTTTCTGGTCTAACACCGGATGCTTTACCTGAAACCTTCATGCTTAACTTCTCTAGATTGCGGGGTGTTCAGGCCGAGATTCAGAAGATCATTGTAATATCAACAAGGTATTTGTTAGATCTTGCAAATTATTTGTTGGTTGGAACTTGGACATGCCTGGTCCGGTTCCCAGATGAAGAAAGGATTTAATATTTTATTTTTGGTTTGCAGCATTCTTATATTTAGGCAAATCCTCTCGAGCGAGCAAGCCTCTGACATGGAAAGAACAATATCAAATTGCACTGAACAGCTCTCGGAATTCTTAAACTGTGTCGAAGATGCAGATATTGAAGGGATTGTTGACACAATCATCGGGACCTCAAGACATGGTGACAAAGTAACAGATGACAAAAACCTTCAGTTAAGGAAATCTATGATGGCCAGGATGCTAGCAAAGAGCTTGCAAGCTGAGGATCCAGTGTTCAAAAAGGTATCCCTTGCCGTTTATTTAGCTTTCAGAGGGGTTGTATTCGGCGGGAGCGGTACCCATGGTAGAAAGTTAGCGGAAACTGTTCTCCGCCGAGTCGGGGCTGCTTCTCTAACCGAAAGGGTCGTGAAAGAAGCCAAGGTGTTGGTGGTTGCTGCCACAGTGTCTATCGGGGTCCACGGACCATGGTACGCAACCTTGATTGGTACATGTGATTTGTGAAAATAATGGCAATCTGTAATGTAAATAATGTGTGTTTCAAAATATGGTTAGAATGGATTCTATTATATTTCCTACGGTCTGTTCAATAGAACCTATATTGTAATGTAAATATTTTTTAGGTTTATTGGAAAAAAAGAAGGGATTTGTGTTGGCTTTTCTTTCTTTTCATTGGGAATAAGCCAAAATGTAAGACGAAGTATTTTAATATTAATAAATGTGTTTCTTAAAATTTTAATTTCATGTAATATTTTGGGTTAGTTTTCTTGAGTTAATAGCACTTGATTCGTATTTTGTATTACTTGTGGTATTTTTTATTAATATTACAGTCAAGGTTTAATCGGATTGTTTGTTGGTTTTTTAATTATATTTTCGGGTTTGTACTAGAATTCAGATTGTATATTATTTATTTTATTCAAAAATAAGTAAATTAGTTTCTATACATAAAGAATAAAGAGCAAATTAGTCATTTTTATTAAAAATTTTACTGTTAAAAGCTAGTGAGACTAATAGAATAACCTAACAATAACACATAATGTGTTACGTATACCTAATCTTGACATATAGGAACCTGTTTTTAACAGTAGAAATGGATAAAATTTTTAATAGGAGTATCGGTTTGTTCTTTGATCTAATAGGCATAGATTAATTTTCTCATTTTTTAAGTAGAAGGAACAAAATGCAATCCGACTTCTAATATAAGAGCATCCATGGTACCTTTACCCATATTTTCATTGTATTTTGACATGTTCGGTACATATTTAGACGTACGCGAGATTTTTTGTCATATTTAATCTTCGGGCCTTTTTTGCAATACGATTTGTCACTCTATTACTCTCAAAATTTCACTTCCCAATCTTAAGACATCAATATTAAATGAGCCTAACTTAGCTGTAGTTATTGTTCCCTGCTAGCCCATTTTGTATAATGACTACCAAAATTGAATTATTACTCTCAATCTCCACTCTACGATGCCCTTTTTTTCCAAGTAAACTTAAAGCCTTCAAGTAATGCTCGAGTTTCAACCTAAAAAATCGTCCAATAGTCCCACCACCATTTCAAAACCTCCCATCCAATTAATATTCAGTCATTTTTTTTCTGGTAAGGATAACAGTTATCCAATGAACTTAAGGCAAGTACCCTAAAATGAATCCAAGAATTTATTTTGAGGACTAAAATAAATTTATAGTCTTAGAGGGCCAAAGCAAAAATAATTTTGTTAAGCTTAAATTGAAGGGTTAAATATAAAATTTCCATTAATTGAAGGGTAAAAAGTTTAAATTAAATAATTAATTAATAAGAGGGCTAATATTGAAATTATCACCCCAGCTTTACCCTAAATTGAATAAATAAAATCCATGCTAAATTTCGCTGTATCGTTTCGATTTTATTAGATATTCTTTCTTTATTATTATTTTATTTTATCAAATGTTTTTTATCAATTTATTACATATTTGAATTAACATATAATATGATTAAAAATTTAAAATATATTTTTAAAAATATCAATTGAGGATTGTACCCATCGCGACACCGATGAAATCATCATAAAAAGGGATAATATATTATTTAGTACTTGAGTTTAGTTTTAATATTTAATTTAATACTCATAATAAATCATTCAGTAAATGTCTCATACGTGTAAAAAAATAGATACTTAAATTAAGATAAAGAAAAAATTATGTACCAAATTAAACATTAAAGCTAAACTCAAATACTAAAGTGAACATTGAAACCAAATTAGGTACCAAATTGAACATTAAAACCAAAACTCAGATACCAAATATTATATTAACCCTTAAACGAAATTATAGATAATGCAAGCAATCATAATTCGCCACGTGGCAGATAAGAATCCACACAACCAGCCAATTCTTTATCCTCAGCCGTACTTTCCCCTGTATATTTCAACTCATCTGCTAACGGCTCTCACAAAATGGCTTCCTCCACCACAGCCACCCTCTCCATCGCTGTAACCACGGCGGCGATGACGACGAGGACCCTAAGTTCCCTTCCATTTAACCAATCAGTTTTCGGGCTAAAGTCCCAAAGAAAAGGCCGCTTTACCATGGCTTCACACAAAGTAACACTGATAACTCCTTCGGGAACCAAGCAATTCGACTGCTCGGACAGCGACTATATCCTGGACCGTGCCGAGGAAGTAGGAATGGATCTCCCGTACTCGTGCAGGGCTGGGGCTTGCTCTTCGTGTGCGGGACTGATCAAACAAGGCACCGTCGACCAATCGGACAATAGCTTCCTTGATGATGAATTGATTGATGCAGGCTTCGTCCTAACTTGTGTTGCCATCCCTAAGAGTGATGTTATCATTGAGACACACAAAGAGGAGGACCTAGCATCTTATTAAGGATTTGTATTTTTCAAAATATTAAAATTTCAATTTCATTTGGTAATCCTATTAGTAGTATTAATAATTTTCAAAATATTAAAAAAATATTCTCTATCCTAGGATAGAGTTTTTATAACTTAACTACAACCTTTTTTAATTTTTGTGGCTCGACTATACATTTACAAAAATTAAATTCTCAAATATATGAAATGAGAGTGATAATAAATCTAACAATAAGCCCCTTTTAACAGCTCGTTAAAAGTGTAATAGCCCAATTCCAGTGGTGTCAAAAGTAGTGGTTTCAAGACCACGACTTCGACAAGTGAGTTATTATTTTAATATTTATTTAATATGTATAGGGTTAATTTAAGGTAGTATAAAATTTTCATTAAGAAATTTTTAAGTTTAAATGGTTAATTAGGTAAAAAGGACTGAATTGAACAAGGTGTAAAAGTTGAGTTTTATTATTTAAATGGACTGAAAAGCTTTAATAAGATGAATTAATGAACTTAGATGGTAATTATACCATATATGTTGATGGTGGACAAATATGGACATGTTTATGTTAGTTTTTAAGTTATAATATAAGGGTAAATCAGTAAATAATAAAAAATAATGAAATAAACAAAACAAAGCTAATAAACAAAACAAAGCTATCATCTTCTTTTCATTTTTCTTGTTTTCACATAAATAGCCATTGAAGGAGGGGAGAAAGCTTTGGTTTTGAGTTTCCTTCATGCATGGTATGTATTTGAGCCCCGTTTTTAGTAATTTTTATGTTTTTGAGCTTGTTTTAACTTAAACTACTTAGCCTGGGGATTCATTTGTAAAAATGTTAAAGTTTGAGGGATATGTTAGGAATGAAATTGATGATTTTGTGATGTTAATTTATAGATTAGTAAATTTGATTGTCAAATGAACATGTTTTGTTAAGTGATTTTTGGTAAAATTGTGTTTAGGGATTAATCAATTAAAATAGTAAAATTACATGGTAACATTATGAGATGATGTCTTGAATGGGCTGGTATAGGTCCTAAGAGGTTCGGTTAGCATGTATGGAGGGTAAAAATACTATTTTTACAAGTTTTGAGCTTAAGGACTAATTTGTGAAAAAGTTAAAATATGAGGGTAAATTCATAATTTTATGATAATGTGAATTATTGATTGAATTGAATACTTAAAGTACTTAATTGAATGAAATTATCTATTTGGATAAATATAAATAACAACCGGACTTAAATCAGGGAAAAACTAAAGCTTTGGACTAGACTTCAACTTTGTTATTGCAACTATAGTTGTTGAGGTAAGTTCGTATGAATTATAATTTCATTAATGATAATTTGATTGTTTATTTGTTATATTATGTTAGTATAAATCAATTTGATTATACAAATATGTTGACGTTTTGATTAATTGATGGATAAATGATCCTGTTTGAACCTTAAGAATTCTTAGGATACGAATGACATGTCATTAAGGATTTCATGTTTTAGGTGCTGGTCTTGAATGTCCTATTGATGGCTGAGGTCCTGCATTTATTGTGGATTCTCCACAGCTCGTGTGAGCAGCATCGTGTAGCTAACATTCCGACCCATAGCTCGTGTGAGCAGACTCATTTCACAGCTCGTGTGAGCACTATTGAAAAGGAAAGGTTATGGTTATATGGAAAGGTGCACTATGCGTGAGCATTCCTGAGTATCCAATGTAATTCTAGATGGTTCAATGGGTGATTAAAGGTAAATGGCAAGGTATGTATACAAATGGATGTTTGACCCTAATCTATTGAAAATGTAAAATTAATGAATGCAAATGATGTGAATGTAACAAAATAAGTAGTAGTTGCTCCGGCAACGAATGTAGCATCCTGTAGCTCAAACCTGACGATTGGGTCGAGTGACGGGTGTTACACTCCTAGAAAATATTTACAAGAGAGATGAAAGAATAAAGATTTGGATACTTTCCTCTTGATCTTGATGTTTAGATATCTCTCTCATGAGTCTTGAAGTGTATTTATATTAAGGAACAAGTTTGTAGACATTTATGGTTGTTGTGGATGAATTCTATCATTGGAAGCATAAGTTTTGGGCTTAAAATTTGTCCCTGCAATGTATGTCTCGAGACTTGACAAGATGTCTCAAAACAAGGCTGAAAAATAGCCTTTATATAGCCATTGGCAGGTGATATCTCAAGACATGAATAGTGTGTCTCGAGACATATTGCATAATGTCTCAAGATAGGCAGCCCCTAAAGCAGATTTTTGCTTCAAAGTTTTCATGTCTTGAGATTTGCATACCAAACCCCCTTAAAAATATTTTAAACACCTTAAAACACTTTGGTATTAACCCCAAAAAAACATTTAGATAAATTAAAACACATTTAAAACATATTTTGATTATTTTGCAAGTATTTGAAAATATTTGATAAAATTTTCAATCATATTTTCACCAAATAATTTAGGACATATAATACATATAAAGTTTGTCTTAAATTTTATTATACCAAAAGCTTGAGACATCAAATTTAACAATCTCCCCTTTTGATATAACAAAATTTAAGAGAAATTTGCATTTTGAAAAACTCCTTCTAACTCATTTAGTCATTTTCAAAACATAATTCCCCATTAATAAAAATATTCGTTGAAAACATATTGAATTTCAGTAAGAGATATGACAATTAAGCATTAGAGAAATTCAATAAAATCCAAGATTTTATAAAGACTTTATGCATGCATTCAAGATAAAACATGGTTTGCTTATATGCATAAAGTATCTACTACTGTCAGTGATGCATGGACATTAATTCATTTGCATAAGCATATGAACGTATACATTTAAAATAAAGTGTATATGCAGATTTCATCCCTTTATCCCTTTTTGGTATATCAAAAAGCAATTGAAGCATTTGAAAAATGATACCAATTTTAAAAATATTTTGAAAATCAACGTTTAGGGAGAATAAAGATTGATTTAATAATGCAATGAGTCATAACATATTCATGCCAAGAACATTCAATTGCGTTCTCACAAGTAAACAATGAACTTCAAGAAATGATGATATGGAAAAGAAGTATACTTGAAATACATTTATAAAGAACATTTTATGCAAAAATTCTAAATATCATACAAATGAGTCCTAATCGCATAAAAGTTCACCTAAATTCATGCCTGATGAAAGATACCAGTTGTTAACAAGAAATATGAACAATGCATGAATTGGGAATAAAAGAATTGCATGCTAAGGATAATTCAATAAAATCACAAGCAATTCCTATTTCTAGTAAACCCCCTTACTTGATGTATATCTTAACTATTTTCTCCTCTTCTCTAGATACCAATTGTTATTAAACAAAATAAGACATGAAAAACATAATGACATTAACAATGTGGATATCAAAATTTCATCAAGGCTACAATGATACCAATTATGAAGAGCATAAGAAGGAGAAACAAATATGAAAAATATACTTCATTGAATGAATAAAAATATGTGAGCATGAAGAATTTTATTCAATAAGCATACTTAGTGTCACACATTTTCATCATGTTTAGTAAAGATAAGTCTATAAAGCATAAGACATGACAAAGATATCCATTCACTAATATAGCAATATAATCTTACAATGGATATCAATGTGAGTGTGATGTGAGGGAGGAGATCATGACATATCAGTACACACAAAAAGAAAATCAAATAAAAAAAAACAAAATGTGAAAAAGGTATCTAAATGGTATATCAAGTTTGTAGCAAGATACTAATGTAAGGGGTTCTATTTCCTAAATCCAAATCCTAAGACTAAATTTAAGTCTAATCCTAAGTTCTAATCCTAAACTTAATTCTAATACTAATGTAAGGGGTTCGGATGGGCGATTGGGTGCGGTGTGCGGTGCGTTTAGCTTACTTTTTGTCTCACACTACAGTATCACTACAGTATCTAATCTCACCGCCATCGTTGTTTTTACACTAACTGCAGGTAAACGCACCGCCCATCCAAACTCAATCTAAGTAGTATTTTAAAACTATTTCTAAGACTAATTCTAAGCCTATTGGATAGTTCTAATCCTAAGTCTAACCCTAAGACTTTGTAGACAACTTAAGGTAACGGGGGAAATCAAAGCTTAAGAGAAGAGTTTTAAGACTTTAATACCTTGGAAAATTGCCATCAAAGGTTCAAAACAAGATAAAAGCTTCTCCTTTTTTTTCATCTTGAACATTTTCAACAAAGTTTAGAACACTTTGGTATTAACCCCAAAAATATTTAGATAAATTAAAACACATTTAAAATATAATTTTGAGTATTTTGCAAGTATTTGACAAAAAAATTCAATCATATTTTCACAAAATTTTTTAGGACATATAATACATATAAAATTTGTCTTAAATGTTGTTATAGCAAAAGCTTGGGACATCAAAGCTAACAGAGTAACTCACTATAAATCAATTTGTACAAGACGTAATTTAAGTCTAACTCACTCATCGAGTTACGATCTCACTCTTATACACAATTTAGATCATTCTCCCCACTAAAATTTTCCCTTAAAAGCTTAGTTGCAAATTGAACAATGAAAACAACTTGCTTATAATAAATTTGCACTAAAATAAGTTTCTCGCCTAAATAAGAAAAGTGCTCTCAATCTTGTACATAAAACTAAAACAAACACTCTCCTAGATAAGCATGTGTTGGCTTGCTTAATTACAATCAATGTGTATCTTTGTCTCCTTGAATTTTGCTTAATGAAGTCTTCAACATGGATTACAATTAGTAGAGATCTTCTCGGTACAGTCTTTTATGGAAATCAAATCTCTTCGATAAAGAAAGTTCTATCACATTAAAAGTCTTCAAACAATCATCATTTGAAGTTACATTGGCTTGCTAGATGCAAGTTAAGTTACAACTAGATTTGCATTAGACCCGTGTAATTGGTACAAACAATCTACTTTGGGATTTAACCTAACTTATCCGATATAACATAGTATACTTTGGGATTTGAAAACAAAAAAAGGTATACTCTCCTGCCATTTTTGATATAGTGTTAAAGATATGTAACCCAAATTTTTATTAAAATAAAATACAAGTGAAATTTGTATAGAAGTATACTACCTCTATTTGAGGTTGATTAGAATAAGGTGTTTTAACCTTATAACTACATTACTTCTATTTGACTTTGATTAAAATATGGTTTTACAAACCTATAAATAGACGTAGTCGTCTCTCCTCTTGTATCATTCGAATTCGACATAGTAAAATTTCTTCTCCTCTGCCCCAACTTTTCTTTCTTTTCTTTGTGATACATTGCCATTATCGACATTCTATTATCACATATAGTATTATTGTCATTGATCAATTTTTTTTCTTAATTTAAGATACTTAAATATCTTTGTTCTTTCTGATAAAATTTTGATATTGTTACTAAGTACTCAAGTTCGAGTCTTATCATGCACAATTATCATGCGTGAGTCTCCAATAAAAGTGTACTTGAGCCTGACGTATAATGAGTAAGTCATTGATACATGTTTTAACACTCATTTCATGCTTATTCTTGGCTTGCTTTGAATAAAAACCAATGTTTTAGAAGTGTTTTCATGCATCATAATTTATGAATTTAGTGCATTTTTTTTGCATGTTTTATGAATTTTTAATATTTAAGAATAATCTCATGTTGTTTGTGCTCGTTTCATAGCTAAAAGATCCCCGAATTGTGGAACTGCACTGAAACAACAATGCAGTTCACAACGCGAAATTGATGAGCAATCGTGACCCTGAGCCTTGAGTTGCAGTGAAGATTTGAGACAGACACGAGACTCGTTACGTTGAATTGACGCGAGCTGCAACGCAGGATGCTAACTTGTAAGAACACTTGTAAGAATTTGCCATAACAAAACCCTTATTTAAATCACAAATAGAAATGCCGACCGAATTTTAGTTTTATTGGCATGGATATTGTTGTCAATGCAGGAGGACGTGGGTTCGAGTGCGCTTCAGTGTGTCAAAAAGATCAGATATGATCAAAATTTATAATAAAATTATTAAAAAAATTATAGGTTAGAACTAAACTTATATTTTCAATTATATACAACCAATTAAAGAAAGCAATTTTCAAAAATACAACTGAGATTATGCTTTGGGGGATGAAAATTGTGGTCATAAATTTATTTCATTTTCAATTTCAAATTTTGGGTTTGTTTTATCCAATCATTTCTTATCAATGAACTAAAAGCCTCTGAAAACAGAAGGATAGGATGCTGTTGTTGGGTTACATTTCCTCGCTAAATTTGTGGTGCAACTTTCTCTCCTCCTTGTTTAAAATAAATTAAAATTAATATATTACATATAAAATAATAACATATTATTTAAAATAAAAATAATTTATATTTAAGTCGGTTGATTCGGTTATAAATTTTAATAACTGATAATCGACCAATTTAACTATTCTAGCCATTAATTGATTTAATTGACACAGTTGATTTAATCAAAATCGACAAAACCCAATGTGCCGATTAAGTTGATTAAGTCAATTTTGATTGAACTTTGCTCACCCCTACACACAGTAACAATATCACATCAATTAGGTTTTTCTGTTAACCTAACTATCAGCTTTGGTCTTAAATACGGGTTGAGATTAGAGTAGTAAACGCGTATATAGCTATTATATAGACAATTAGAATCTAACACGTAAAAAATAATAGTTCTATTAAATTTTAACATCATATCCAAATTCCAAAATATCTATATATTACATGTATTTACGATTTTATTCACATATTTTCAATTAGGGAGGATCCACTTTAAGTGATTTTACACCATTTTATATTTTTTATACGAATTTACAATTTAATCATTGAATTTATACTTGCCATACATGTAAATTTTTAATCGGTCCGATATTTCTATTACATCGACCTAAAATATTATCTATATTAATATATATTTAATTTTTACATAAAACAAATGGTTAAAATTTTTAATTTATACCAAATTTGACCATGAATAATTCACATGAATAAAACATGAAATGTGATATTAGATTATTAAAATATTAATAATATAAAATTTATAAAAAATACAAATAAAGTATTTTTCTAAATAATCTCATTATAGTTTATGATCATATCTCTCTTTTTAACATATTGCCTAGAAGTACCAATAGCTCCTCCCTAATCTATAAATAGAAAGATAATATGCTTCAATATAATACTTAAATCTACGTCCTTCGACATTGACAATAATACTCGTACCAATTTAAAATTCAATCCAAAGTTTTACATCTACAGTAAAAAAAGGTATCATGGGAGGATTGTGGCGACCACGTTCACCAATGAAATAAGATGATTCGTATGTGGTGGATGATAAGAAAAAAAATAAAGATAGATAATGCAAGCCATGCAGATTAGCCACGTGGCGAACAAGCATCCACTCGATGCCACTTGATACTTCATCCTAAACCACAGCTTCCCCCGTTATCAACACCCCTTGCAAAGCTACCACTGCCATAGCCATTTTAGCCTTTGAATTGAAACCCTCAAAATTCCACTAAAAAAATGGCCTCCACAGCTTCCCTCTCCACCGCCGTAGCCACCACCTCTTTCCTCCGCGGCCATCCGGTGCCGAAAACCCTAAACTCCCTTCCTTTCAACCAATCTCTTTTCGGGCTAAAACCCCAACGAAATGGCCGTCTCACCATGGCTGCATTCAAAGTGACACTGTTAACACCCGAAGGACCCCAGGAATTCGTGTGCCCCGACGACGTTTACATCGTTGACCAAGCTGAGGAAGAAGGCATTGATCTTCCGTTCTCGTGTAGGGCTGGGTCTTGTTCTTCGTGTGCCGGAATGATTAAGCAAGGCTCCGTCGATCAATCCGACGGTAATTTCCTTGATGATGACCAGATTGCTGCAGGTTTTGTCCTCACTTGTGTTGCTTACCCTCAGAGTGATGTTGTTATTGAGACCCACAAGGAGGAACAGCTTACCGCTTGATTATATATGATACTATATAATATAATCATCAACTAGACCAAGATTTAATCATCTTTTTCCTGTCTGTTTGATTTATGTTTGTTCAGTTTGGTCGGAGGGATGATGTTCATGTCCCTGTTTGTGGGAGCCTTTAATGAGTTCATTTGTAATGGCATTTCATGCTTTATTTTTTAAGGCTTTTTCTTCATTTGTAGTGGTAATAAATCAACATTGTTGTTAACCCTAATTTTCTTACATCTCTCTCTCCAAATGAAAATAGCTACAAACCGATTAAACGGTTGAATTAAATTTTATATATTTTCAATTTTTAAATTTTAATAACTTTTAATTAGATAACTACAACCCATAAAATTATGATATATTTAATTAGATAAAATTATAAATAAATATTAATAACTTTATTTAAATATAAAAAACTTAAAATTTGACATAAATTAAAACTCAATATAAAAGAAAAAATTATAATAAATATAATAAATATTTAACTATATTTAAATAAAACAATACAAATTAAATAACCAAAGTGAATCACAAGGGTTTGTGTCGACTAGTGGTCCAATATTCGTACGAGGAGCAAGGTGCACCTAATGAACAATTTTCTTTTTTGCATCTATTAAAATTTTAATTCGTATTTATTGCGTTTAATTTCAATTAAAATTTTGATTCGTATTGATCGCGTTTGATTTTGATAGCATGATGTATGAATAATATTAAAAATATATAATAAATTATAATAAACTTTCACAGCAGCATTTTGTATTAATTTGTGCATGAATATTTTATATTTGAAATTTATTTAATATTATTCATTTAATATTTGTAAATATATTTAAATAGATATATATTGTATACAAATTTATATATATTAAATATCATGTTATTTTTATATATTTTGTAATTTTAAACACATAAAAATTTAATTTGTATAATGTAAACCTTAGAAAATGTTAAGATAAATGTATATAAAATTTTAATAAATGAAACAATATTAAATATTAAATTAAAAATAAGAATTTTAAAAAAAATGAGTGGGCCTAAAATGTGTTTGAGCTAACTATACAAAAATTAGTGGATCTGTAATATTATGCCTAGACCGGATCTGGTCCATTAAAACCTCCAAAACTATTAGGCTAAGTCTATAGTCATTTTTACTAGGATTAAGGGTTTTGCAAGCATTCGATTGAATTGAGTAAAAAAATTCGAATTAATCGAATTGATGGTTTTTATTTTATCATTTTAATTTAATCTAAATTTTTTTCGAATTGAATAAATTTATTCAATTTAAATTTTAAAAAAAAAAAGACAAACCTGACTTGTGATTCGGAGGGACAACACTTTCATCACCAAAATTATGTTTGTTCATTAGTTTCACAGATTAATTATAATGAGACAAAAAACCAATGAGAAATAGAGGTGCTCATGGGCCGGGGCGGCCCGGCCCGGCCCGATAGCCCGCCCGAAATATGTGAGGGTTTGGGTAAAAATATAGGCCCAAAAAATGGACTTGGGTAAAAAACGAGGCCCGTTTAGAAAACGGGCCGGGCCTCAGGCATAACTTTTTTGGCCCGGTCCCGGCCCGGCCCGATATAATAAATATTTTTAATTTTTTAATTTTAAAAATATTTTTAAAATACTTTTTTTAATTTTAAAATATTTTTTAAATACTTTTTTAAATTTTTTTTATTTTAAAATATTTTTAAAATAAAATTTTAATATTTATTAAAAAAATGGGCCGGGCCGTGCCCGGGCTTATGATTTTCCCGGGCCGGGCCAGGCCCAGGCTTATGCTTTTTTCCTCGGCCCGGCCCGGCCCATGAACACCTCTAATGAGAAATACAGTGAAGGGACTAATTTGATCAAGTTACCATAATAGAGAGACTTTTCAAGTAAATTCCTCCGTTAAATTTGGGAAAAAAGTCGTTTTTTATATGGCTTTCATCTAAAGGCTAAATTTAAGGTTACAATTATGTTAAAGAAGGTGCTAAGAAAATAAATATTCTTACACGGTCTAATTACACTCCCAGTTCCTGTACTTTAAGCACAATTTCGTACAGGGACTGAGAGCATAATTAAACCTTTTTAAATTAATTCAGGTTCTTTGAAACAAGTCGTATAGAGTGTCAACTTTTGTTTCTTCAGCAGTGCCTTGATTATCTTCTTCTTCATCAATGGGCAATGGCTGTGATGTAGTAATATTTATAGACTCCGATAAGTACTCCTCCACCCTCGACGAGACCGCATCTTGTGCGGCATTGGACGTCCCGAGAATGGCCGCAGCCTGTTCCGAAGACGTTATCGTTACTTGATTCAACGATTCCATGGACGAACTTCTCGATAAAGTCCCGACGGTGATTTCGTCCCTTTCATCATCGATGATTGATTCGAGCGAACACACGGATCTCGCGGTGTGTGAGTGTACGGATTCACGTTTGGACTTCTGTTTCACTCTTTTACGCCAACTATGAAGTGATTCCCGTACGCTTTCGGCAACTAAGGCTTTCTTACATCGTGATCCCATCTGAAAAACATGCATATATCGAAAGTTACGATGTTGGGTATGCATACTCGTCGGGTTTGGGCAAGATAACACGAAGAAGAGAGCTATGCAATGTGATGAAAAAGTAAAGTTTTCTGAACCTGTGTGACGATTACATTCAAAGGCACCGTGCTATAGCTACACCAGAATTGAACGAGAACCCTGCATTTACGAAAATCGAAATCACATTATAGTCGAAAATGTTTATTAAAGTTTCCTATTGAATCTCTAAAACGTACCCCGAAGTCAATCGGAGGACTATCATAAGATGGTTTTTCATAAAGCACGATCTTTGCTCGAATCCCCACTAGACAAATCGAGAATACGAAAATTAGCAAACGATCTATTCATAGTCTAAACGAAAACGGGCTAGAACATAAAGCTTACCAATGACCAAAGAAAGGTGGCCATCTCAAAGGCATTCTGCATGAACAAAAAACGAGGAATAAAACCGGATATCGATACTAATCCGAATCATACACAAGACATAATATGTAAAGCGTAGGGTCTTACCTGAAAAATGATGAACTGAATCAACCTGAGTAATATATCCGGTTTCCCGAACCAAAACAAATCGTCTCGTGGTTTTACTTGCGCTCCAGTGGGTGGACCGGTTTGTTCCTTGATCTCGAGTGCTAATGAGGAAACAACATGCTGAAGTTTCGTCCCGACTAACATCACAAGCTTCGAACATTTGAAATAAATTTGTAAGACATAGTCTCATTTCCATCGTTTTCTCCGAGAACAAATTTCGGGTTTGATTCGGTAAGTACTTACAATGGCAGGGATGAAAGATAGCCAGAAGTAAATATTCAATCCTGAAGCACATAAGGCAAAGTAAAACCGAAATCACAAAGAATGGCCGTTTTTTTTTCTATTATTTGATTCAGGAAGTAAAACCGAAACATATATACAAAGAAACAAGAAGGAAGTATTGTTACCATGAATGTTCACAAAGATGCAAATTATTGCATATCCCCAAAGCGCCCAGCTGCAAACCGAAACACAATTCGATTACATTGATTTGTATCAAAATAAATAACCGGCATCGAGACATAGCAAGCAAAATACGATCCAGTAGAAATCCAATTTGTATGAGCACATACCTAATACCGAGCATGCCATGAAACTCGTCTTCCATGCTTCGAACCATATACTTATGGAAATCATACGACAATGGTAGCTTGTGCTTCTGAAAAGTCAATAGGCACAAAAATGAGAATATATAGTTATAACAAGCTCGGCGAATGGTAAACTGAGAAAGTAAGCAACATAGGTAATGAAGGGAACATAAATAACCCACAGTAATGAAACCGAGACGTAGTGCGAGATAATCGGATTTCCTTATAGAGCTCTTAAACTGCCGTAGGAAGCAAAGCTGTACGCACAAACCACGAAATCAATAACTAAAAGACTGAAACGAAACGATATCGGGAGATATAAGAGATAATCTAACGAGCATGCAAACGCGATTTAAAGATGAAAACATCGAGAATGGGAATCACCATCCAAATGAGAATCCGACTCCTGCTCCATGGATGAGATGTGTGATGGAAAACAAAGGTAGTTTGTCGCCTCATCACTTTGTTTCTCTTTGCTACGCAGAAGGGAAGTCGTAATCGGAAAAAAAGTACCGATGATCAAACGAAAACTAGTTTCGAGGAACGGCCATTAGGCCTTGTTTATCATCATTTCATTACATACCTTGTAAATTCCCATCAGCTATGGAGTTGGCTTGGTTTTCCCATTTTCTCCAGCTATAAATCTGCATCGATGCAGAATGCAACATCATTAACCACTTTTCCGATACAGGGGACATCATTTCATACAATATAAGCAATAAATACACAATGCAAATCAACAAAACTAACAAAAAAGTCATCTAAATCGAGCTACACAAGACCATGGTGATGTTCAACTTTCATGCAGAATTCGATTGGATCTCAGGTTATTAGAAAGATAGAGACTGTACCGTACCTTGCTCATAGCCAGGCCAACTGCTAGACAACTATAGAGGACATGAGTGATACCAAGAACGAATAAAAACCGGTGAAGTTGCTCAAGGCCTTCAAATGACACAAACGGTTCACGACCCTGTATTCAACCGTTATCGGTAAGACTACTAATTCAATGACACTAAAACGAGCAGTGATTTTACCTCGCCACATTGATGTGATGCAAGAGTATTTAGTCCTTTCGGAGGAACGACACTCTCATTCGGGAAAGACGAAGTACTTTCAAGAAACATGTTGTATTTCATGTCATAATCCATCTCGGAGCATGTATAGAACCGGCTAGAGAAAAGAGATGAATCTACACAAATCTCCGAGATCCATCGCGCCCATTGTGCTAACAACAACGATATAAGACCGAGCAACATCAACTCTAACATGAAGAAAGAACCAAATTACTCAAAAATCATAATATGAACAATGCTTCCATGATCAACCGAAATGACCCCGACCTCGATGAACTACTTACTCACCTTCCTTAATCTTCTCCAATGAAGCAAATAAAGCTTTTCGCCTTGTTTTCTTTAACCACTATACAGAATAAGAATCAAATTCAGATAAAATAAACCAAATTACTAAAAGTCATGTTTCTGTATATGTTTCATTAAGTCAATGCACATAAAATAGAAAATGAAACAAAAGAGAAAAGAACCAAATTCACTATGGAGGCCTGTGCTAGTAGTCGGATTGCATTTTGCACCTTCTACTTAAAAATGAGTAAATTAATCCTTATATCAAATAGAAAATTGATACTTTAAGTTAAAATTTTGATCCAGTTGTATTGTTAAAAGCTGATATATGTGATAAAATAATTAAACAATGAGACGTGAATATCACGTATGCCTTGTACTGATGTACAATGGCAAAATACGACTCTGGCCTCCATGATTTCTCCAGAGCAAGAAAAGATTTAATTCATTTAAGCTAAACAATGGAGTAGTTCAACAGTCGGCATTCAAAACCAGAGTTTCTATCATGTTTTCCACATTTTCCCAGAAACCAAACATATCATATAAATCTATAGCTACCTTTAAATGAACCAAAACAACAAAACTTTCATTTTCCCAGAGCTACTTACCTTTCCAAATCTATAAATGGAGCGTTCAACCAAAAAGCAAACAAAAACCAATACTGTAATAACAGTAGCAACAGTATAAGTGGGAGTCTCAGCTAAAGACCTTCCTTCCATCATCATCTTCCCCATGTTTTCTTCCATTGAAAAACCTTAACTTTCTCACTTCATGTTAACGCCATTGTTATAAAAAAAGAAAGCTTTAGAGAGAAAATAAAGAACCCAGTTGGCAAAAAAAAACACGAAAGATCCAGGAAACAAGGAAATGGGGGTTTGTAGTAAAGAGATTAAACAATGGGGATTGAAGGGAAAAATTGAAACTTTTTTTATTTGTTTAAAATGGTCATTTAGATTGAGAGAGAGAGAACATGGGAAGTGTTCATGAACAATTAGTTTAATGATTATTGATTTGTCGTTGTTTGTGAATTTGCAAACAGACTCACTTTCGTTTTGCATTGAAAATCGATTCTAATAAAAAAAATTTAATAATCTTCCTTCTTTTTTTTGATGCTTCACCAAATCCAACCTACTCACATGGGAGGATGAAAGTCTGTTTTTTTTTTTTTTAACTGTTCTGGGTGCTTTTTGAGCTATGAAGATCCATTATTTATATATTATATAATTGGTTGGCAAAAAATAATTGAGGTTTGGTAAAATTGTATAGAAAGTCCTTATATTATGTTTTTTTAACTGTTTTACTTTCTCTATTTTTATCCTTTTTTTTTTTGCTTAACTTTGTCAAATTATTGGACTAAATTAACAGAAAAGGTTGACTTTAAGATTGAAAATACACGTTTCAAAAATTAAAGGACTAAAATGATTAAATTATAATGAAAAAGACTAAATTTGTCAAAAATATATAATATAAGGACCTTTCTTAGAATTTGACCTTGAAGATCTGGCAAAACAAATAATAAAGCTCATGCATGCATATTTCTGTAGAATCTGAGAATGGAAATTATTATTTGTTTTTTAATAAATAATAATTTCTCAAGGTCCTTGATTAATATAAAATTATAAATATTAATTCAGGTACAAAATTTAATTATTCTTTTTTGGGGGAGAATTACAAAGCAGACCACATGATCCAAAAAAGTTTATTAATTGATACCATAAAAGACAATTATTGAACAAAATTTAATAAGTTGTTAAAATATGACCAAATTCTACTATCAACTCTTATATTTTAGTAATTTTGTGGACTTACCCTTTTAATTTTTGATAGAATGCTTAAAATTAATTATATTTCCTGGCACATACCCTAACATCGCGCTGACGTAGACGCAATTTCACCGAAAATTGACCATTCCGATAAATAATTAAATAATTGACCCATTTCGATAATTTTTGAAAAAAAATGACTTTTTTTGGTCATTTGCCCTAAAAAAAACATAAAGAGATCATATTTTTGACAATAAAATAAATACTTATAGATATTTTTATGGTCATAAATGCTTATTTTTACAACTAAAAACAATGTCTTTGCAGAACAAAATATTACAGCTAGAGCAGCTCAGCCGACCTATGCCCTGAACCTCAAAATATTGGTTGGTGGTCATTATTATTAAATTAACTCAGTTGGGTTAATTATATAAATTTTGATTAAATTATTAAATATAATAATTTTTTTATCCACGTACCTTAATTTGACAATTGGATTTATTTTGGTCCTTAAACTTAAAATGTATAAAATTTGATGACGTGGCACATTACGATTGTGTCACATCATCGCTTGAAATATTTAAAAGATTATATAAAATTTCATGTGATGACATGATACAATCCTAAAATGTCACATAGTGTTTTAATAATTGGATCAATAGCTGAATTGACTAGATTGTTCTCGATTCAATCGGTTTGATCGGTTTAATTGCTAGACCAACAATAATTAAAATTTCATAGAAATTCTTTTTAAAAAATTATTAAATTGGTTCAACCTATTTAACTATTGGTTTTTGTCTCAGTTTTTGATTTTTACTAGTTTCGAATAGTTTCCGATTCAATTGGTTCAACCCCTTGTTTTGATCAGTATGCTGGTCTATGCTTGGTCCAATTAGTTCAACCGATCAATCCAATTATATCTCAAAAAATTGGTCACATCATCAAATCTTAACAGAATCTAAATTTAGGGACAAAAATATTTTTAGTTGTTAAGTTCATGTACCAAATTGAACAGTGGGTATCAAAGTAGATCTACAAACACGTCAAAATGTATAACCATGAAATATATCTATGATCATCATATGACCCATTCAAGACCGCATAGCGCAGTGGATTAGCGCGTCTGACTTCGGATCAGAAGGTCGTGGGTTCGACTCCCACTGTGGTCGCTACTTTTTTGGTTATTTATTTCCAGGCCCAAATCTGCTGCTTTTTTAATATATTGTTTGGACTTGGGTTTTTGTTTTAGTTTCCAACCTATGTCTTCATTAACAACATAAAACCAAAACTCTATATCTCGATTGAGTCTTAATTTGATTAGCATCGATATTGTTGCTAATGTAGGATGTCATGAGTCTGAGTGCACTAAAACACGTTATTCTCCTATTTAAGGATTAAGATGGACTATGGGTAATTCTAGACATTATATTAAAAAATAACATATATGATAAGAACATATAATGAGGTTAATGTCCATATATATTCAAAACCAACCAAACCCGATTTTCTAATGTTATTGCTTGTGACAGTGAAACTGTAGATGAAATGTTGTTTTCATATTTCCCTTTCTCTCCTCTTTATTTACACACTTTTTCCATCCATATGACAAACCAAATTTTGTACACGAATGAATAGATTGGCATTTAATGTTTGTAGGGCAAGCAAACCATATGTTGTTTTCTGTATTGAAAGTGCTTGCCTTCTTGTCTCCACCATATATTACTTACTTTTGGATAACTGTAGTATTTTCTGCTCTATTGTGTTATTTGATGGATTGACTGAACTGAAAATCAATTAAAGAATCGGTTCGATTAGAGGTATAAAATCAATTGATTCATAAATCGGTTAAATCAAATTGAAAAAATCGATAATTTTGGATAAACTTTTAGATATTGATGGCTTAACCCAACTTTTAAACAAGTTTAGATGGACTGAGTATTTAATATATGAAATAGTTGAGGGGGTGTGTTGCTGGTTAGTCAAATTGAGTTCAGCTACTAAAATAAAATTCGTCAACTCGACTACTCGAAATATTTTTACTCGACTCGATCGAATGCTCACCCCTAAATTGGTAGGCATTAAATTCTTTAAACTAAGTTATGCTATTTTTCAAATTTTGATGAGACGAAATATTACTCACAAAAAAAATAGTCAATAGATTTAACGACTGTCGTTTGCATTAAGACTAAAATTTTGAAATTTGAAAAATATAGTAACTAATAATGATCCAGTTGAAGAACATGCACTAAATCTACAACTTTAAGTATAATAGCAGAATTTAACCATTATATTGTTTGGTCAGGACTAAAACTTCAAAATTCAAAAAGTCTGGGGACTAAAATTGACCAATTCAAAAAGTATAGGGACTAAAATTGATTAAATTAAAGTACATATACCAAATCTAGAACTTAGGCAAAGTACATGGTCTAATAGCTGAAATGGACCTAATATTAAACATAAATTATGGATTAAAAAGAGAAAAGTAGCAAGTAGTGGGGTTGTAAAAAGTTATAGTGAGAGTCAGATCTCTTCCCTAGTTTAGTATATCTTGTGGCTTGCAACTTGTTGCAGAATAAGGTTTTAACCTTTTTTATTTTTATTTATTTGCTTGAAATATCAATTAAAGAATGGGTTACCAAAAATAATAAAATATTTAAATATCAATGAAAGAATAAAAAGCATGGGGAAAATTGCTAGTAATGGAATGGTAGGTGGACCATCAGTAAATTTTGGGGATTTACTTAAATTTTATAAAAAAGTAATTAGGGATTTAATAGGAATTTTTAAAATTTGGGGTTTAATTAAAAATTAATAAGATTGATGAGAAAATTTTAAAAATTCGGAAGGTTCAATTAAAATTTTTAAAACTTTTGGAAGGCTTAATTAGAACTTTTAAATTTTTGAGGGGCATAATTAATTTTTTAAAATTTTATAAGGTATAATGGAAATTTTATGGGAAATTTTTAAATTGCAATTTTTTTGTTTGTTTGAAACCTGCCAATATATTGTAATTATATTAGGCTTCGATTAAATCTAAAGATCTCTTCGATTCTTCTTAATTTTTATTTTGAGAAAATTAATTCCTCAAAAAAATCAGATCAATTTAATCCATATCTATTTCGAAAGCGAGCAACTAACGATAATTAATTGTGATGTTATTTTTTCCATCAATTGTACATAATTTTGATTGGTACCTCAAAGTTTACGCATTCTCGTGTAAATGTTGCAGGATAAATTCGTTAAATCAGGACTAATTTGACAAAAAAATGAAAATTGTTGCGGGTTAATTTTATTAAATCGAGATTAGATTGATAGAATATGTAATTTTTAAGGGCTAAGTTTATTATTATATCAATCAAAATTACGTACAATTCATAAAAACATTAACGTTTTGATTAATTGTCCTCACTTTTGAAATTGACAATGATTAAAATACTTTAATTTTTTAAAGGAACCAATTTACTCAATATCGAAATTGTAACCAGGAAGGTATGTTAACTAATTTTCTTGCCATACAACGTAATATCTCATCACTATATTAAGAAGTTGACGGTTACCGTACTTAACATTTTTACATCGAGTAATTTATTAAATCAATTGGTTGAATCGGTTAAATCAATTAAATTGAAAATAGAAGATTTAACCGGTTTAATATTTTATTTTATTTTATTTTTTAATATTGTATTTTCATTTTAAAATATAAGCTTTTTTTTCTTTTTTTCATTTAAAATTGCAATTTCCTTTTGATATAAATATATGTACTTGGGATAAACTACTCCTAATGTCACCAAACTATTTGTTTGTTTACGTTTTGGTCACCCAACTTTAAAAAGTTACAAAATGGTCATTAAACTATTCGAAAGTTTACATTTAAGTCACTCAATTGTTGCAATCGTTATTATATGACCTCTTTTATTCGCACCGCCTGCACCAACCGATAGCTCTCATTTCTATTCTCTATTCTCTTCTACAATTCACCTTTTTTTAATGAAATAACTTTGAACAACATCAGTTTAGGAACCAAAATTCAAACAATTTTTTTCTCCAATCTCCGACACTAACTGTCAGATCAATTTGGATCCAAGGTATGTTATTCTACTCATTGATGGGCACTAATTCACTATACTGGTTATCGAATCGTTGCTTGGAGCTCACCAACCAGGCTTTAACAAAAAAGCTTAACAGTCCAATAACTTGAATAAAAACTTTCAAATAGTTCAGTGACTTAAATGAAAACTTCTGAATAATTCAATGATCATTTTATAACTTTTTGAAGTTGAATGACTAAAACATAAACTTACTAATAGTTTAGTAACCTTACACCGAATTTACCCGAAAATTATTGTCCCTTTGTGTGCTTTTTTTTTATGTTGTTGGAGTTTGGTTGGCTTTCTTCCTTTGTGCACTTTCTTTCATCTCTCCTTTGTTTTATTTTTGGTGACACTTTTATTTTCATCACGCATTGATATATTAATAATGATTTAAAAACAAGTTGCACCGCATTGCCCATTCACTTTACGTGTAATAAACTCACTTCCCAACTCATTATTGACTAAATCCAACCTTTTTCTCGAACACCCCCCTAAATAAGGTTAAAATATGCAATAGGCCCCTGTACTTCTTATAAAATTGGAATTCGGTTCTTATACTTTTATTTTTAAAAATTTGGTCCCTCTACATTTCAGATTTTAAAATTCGAGTCCAATTGTTAACACTGATAGTTTTTTGTTAAAATTTGTTGACATGACCTTTTGAAATTAAAAAAAAAAACTCAATAGATAGCAATGTAATTAAAAATGACGTTATAATGAAACACGAATTTAACGAAATAATTTTAACATTGTTAATAGTTAGATTTGAGTTTTAAAATTTGAAAAGTAGGACTAAATTCCAAATTTATGAAAAGTATAAGAATTTATGACATATTTTAAAAAATAACAATTTTGAGAGATCAAAATATAATTTTATCATTTTAAAAGATTAAAAATATTTGTTTTTCATTTTAAAATGTCAAAGTGTAATTTTTCCATATATTAATTTATAATTCCATTATTTATGAGAAAATTGAACTGGTAATTTCATTTTAATATCCAATAAGAATGCACCATATGTCACGTTTTTATTGGTAATATTTTAAAAAAGTAAACTAAGACGAAAATAACAATTTAAATACCATTGCGAGACAATAGAAATTTTAGAGGCTAAATTGTGACTTAAGGGTATAAAATATAATAACATCTTTTCTTATACAACAAATTAATAAAATGCCATAATCGTATCCAGCAACGATTTTGGGGGTACGTAAGGACCTTGGCCTTAAAACGGTGAAATAAATATTATAAATTTGTAACTTAACGTAAAAGTAAAATTATGTTTTGCCCTAAAATTTATAACTAAAATTAGGCCGTTTCAAAATTATGAAATATTAATTTAATCTATCTATAAATTATCTATAAATTATAAAATTGTAAGTTAACACGATGATAAAATTACATTCAGACCTTTTAAAAATCTACTCTTGAAGAAAAAGAATCTGGCTTCTTCCCCGATTACAGCAATTAGGATGAGTTAAAAGAAATATCATAATTTATATAATCACATAATTATATAAATATTATGATCTAATTATGATTTTATCCTCTTTATTATGCTTAAATTCGATATTTTATCATTCTATTTTAGTTTGACACAATTTAACCCACTACTAAATTGATAAAATCATTAGTTATTGTCGTTGAAGTGAAAAAAGCAGTATTTTTTATTAAACCGATAAAATTATTTACATTTTAGCTAAATGTTTAAGGTTATTTTAAAAATACCTCATCACTTTAACGTCATCAACTAATGGTGCTATAAGCTCGGACCTACTAATAACATAGTAAAAGTAAAATGTAAAACATATGTTAACAAAAGAGAAAAAAGACTAAACTGTAAATTTTAGTTTAATATAAGGACTAAAACATAATTAGACCAAAATTGTACAATTTAGAAGTATGTAAAAACTAAAGACAAAATCATTAACAAACATTTTAAAATTAAAAGAATTCGCCAGGGCTAGTATATAATATTAGTATTTTAAAGGGGGTAAAATGTAAAATATATCTTTTTTTCTAATTTGTTTCAGATTTTATGTTTTTTAGTATAGTCCCTGATTCCCACTCCCAGTCTTCAACGCAGAGAGAGAGAGGGGGGGAAATAGAAATAAAAGTACAGAGTAAGGGAGAAAACGCCTTCAAAAAAGAAAGAAAAAAAACTTTAAAAAGAAGGGAAAAAAATAGTAGGAAATAATTAGCTTTCGATTTAGAAACATTGGATTTCAAATCTCAGTTCTTCAATTTCTGAAAGGTAAGTTCTTCATTTTTGTTGTTGTGATTTTTGTTGTTGTTGTTGTAATTTTTGATATTTAACATAAAATAATCTTTTATTTGTTTTTGTTTTCCTTTTTTCTTCTTCTTAACTTCAAGAAATCAATCTTCCTCTGCTAAATCTTCGAATATATATATTTTTAGTTTTTTTGTTCATCTCTTACATTGTATGATTTCCATTTTTTAATACCTAATCTCAGTTCTTAGGCCTTTTCTTTCCTTTTTTTAATAATTTCATATTTATTCATATTGATATTATGATGCTTTTGGTTGCTGAGGAATCGTGGAAAATCGAAAGAATCAAGAGTTTTCAGTATTTGGATTTTCACTTAGTTTTAGCTAACGTTATTTGTCATTTATTATTATATTTATTTTAGAACACAATTTAATTGATTTTCTTTTAATGTTCAGAATGAGAAGCTATAAATAGTGCCCGAAACGTTATTCTAAGTTAATATAGAGAGATTTTGTTTTTTGTTTTTGAATTTTTTTCAAGTTTTTTGGAATAAATTGAAGAGTGTCATTTAAGGCAACGAATTATACTGTTAATGTTTAGAGGTTTTTTTGTGAGGATTGTCTTGATCTGTTTGCTGTATTATCTGCGGCTATTTCAATGGGGAGGATATGCATTTGTGGTGATATTTTTTCTTTATATGTTGTTTTTATTTTAATGCTTTTTATAATTGATTTTGGGCCGTGCAAATTAAGAGTTTACTTCCTGATGAAAGTACGCTTTTTTTTGGTAAATTGGTCTTTGCTACAGTGCTATGAGAACAGTGAATACTTTTGAACAGGATCTGAATATAATTTACACATCGACAAGGGTATTTTTTATTTTTATTTTTTGGTTTGAGACCCCAGTGCTTGATATATTAGGTCCCAACTAAATTCGGGATCGAGTCAGGTCGGAACCCGGAGTGCATTGAGCTCCTTACCACTCAATAAAATAGGCATTGATGACAAGGGTATTCCATGGAGATAGGGAGATTTCTAATAGTATTCATGGTGTTCTTTTTTGCATGGTTTCTCTGCTTTGCATATTCTGTCTTCAGGACATGGATATTTTTAAGTTTCGTACCTGATATGTTATGTAACAGTACGTTTGATACATGATACCAATATGTGATCTGATTTCCTCGTTGAATGGAGGGCTTATAGTCTCTTGGTTTGTGAAAATGTCACTGCAGTTTTCTTTTTCTTTTTTTTGTCCTTTTCGTGGGACCTTCATGTTTGCCTTTGTTCCTTTCATGACTAATTAATTTTGTGATTTGTCTCTCCTACGCTCTCTGCAGGAAGGGGAGGTTCTTGGCCATGGCAAATTCTAAGGGTTCAACAAACATAAGGAACTTTATGGTTTCTGGAAAGCATGCTTTACTTCCTCCGAAAAGTCCATTTCCCACTGTTTCCCCAGCATATACTGATTATGTCCCCAACAGTGTTATTGGGTCAAAAGCAGTTCAAAAGCCTAGAGAAGGAAATACACATCACCAACGCACTTCCTCTGAAAGCCTACGAATGGAGGAACAGCCTTCTTGGCTTGACGATCTCCTTAATGAACCAGAGACTCCTGTGCGCAGAGGAGGTCATCGACGTTCTTCAAGTGATTCTTTTGCATATATTGATGCATCTAATTCTCCTAACCTAGATTATGCAGCTCAAGATGAGTTCAGATATCAAAATATGATTAACACACCATCTTGGGCATCTCAAGATGCTAGGCTTTCCTCTCTCTACAGTGATGTGAACTTGGTAAAGCAAAATAGAGCATGGGATTCATCTTTGAATGTTATGACTCATCCAAGCAGGCTTCCTTCTCTCAGAGAAAATACCTTTCTTCAGAGTTTAGGATCATCATGTGCACCACGAGAACTAGAGGGTGCTCTCTCAACTGCAAGTGAAAAACAAGATTCTGCTGAATCTCCTCCTCCTGATGCAAAAGCTTCTTCTGAGAAAAAGGATAATTCTCACACTAAATCTTCTACATGTGATGGCGATAGTAAACGTGCCAAGCAGTGAGTTGCCTATCTTATTGTTCCAATTGTTGGGGTTATGGAATTATTATGTCGAAGCAACATGATGAATATATAAAGTTCCTGGTTGTGTGATCCTGTTTGTTACTTTCTGCATGTGCATACTTTGATCCAAATCTCACACTATTAGCAATATCTTTTACAAGTTACATTTTATGAGCTCAAGGAATGCTTGCAATTGCTTATACTGTTGCTAATATTGCAACTTGTTAGTAATTAATTAATTTTTTGCTTATAATGATCAAATTGAGAAGGTGCTTGTCAAATGTCAATTAATTTGCAATGGGATTAGGAAATGATTCTAGCTGGAGCTGCTCAGCAGGATTGCATTGCTTGGAGTTTTCTTGTGGTTGCATTCACTTTCTACTAGTTGTATGCATTTTTGGCCTTGTTGTACCTCTGGTTCTTTGGCTGGAAAATTTCAGCCACAGAACAGACATATTTGATTCTGGTTTCCCTTTGGTTATCATGTTATGGAGCATGCTGGTGCTTGTCTTTAGTCTGTTTCGTAGGTTCCTCCTGCATACAAAAATAAAAAAAAGGATAATACTAGTAGATATTGTTATGTTTTCTTTTGTTTCTAAATGGAATCACATATCAATTTCATTCTTTTTTTTTCTTCTTCAAATTTCTTACTTAGTTGCAACTGCTGTTTATTCAGTTGATATTTTTTTTTATTAACTTGCGACTCTGATCTATTTTTTGCTGCATGGTTCTTGGATTTTTCTTATTAAAATTCATATATGGTTTATTGTGCCAATGCGCATGCTCTACATTGGTAGAAAGTATTATATTTGAGTACTTTGTTACTGTCCATTGCAGGCAATTTGCGCAACGGTCAAGGGTGCGTAAACTTCAGTACATAGCTGAGCTAGAAAGAAATGTACAAGCTTTGCAGGCAAGTATTAATCCAAAATCCAAATAGAAGCGTTTTAAAATTGACTTGAAGTTACAAAACAGTACGCTTTACTATGAAGTGCTACATGTGTTTCTTATTAACAGGCAGAAGGATCTGAAGTTTCAGCTGAGCTTGAATTTCTCAACCAGCAGAATCTTATTCTTAGCATGGAGAACAAAGCTCTTAAGCAACGCTTAGAGGGTTTAGCTCAGGAGAAAGCTATCAAACATTGTATGTGTCTAACCTATGAACTCTAATTCTACGATTTTATGCTGTTTTTCTGAATTACATATTGCATATTAACTTCTTATCTACCTTTATAATTAGTCTGTAGTTTGGACCTATATGTATTTGAATCATTGGGGTGATAGATCCCTTTCAAATTTTATAATGGGATAAAGCAACATTTAGTTCTTGAACTTAGCAACTTTTCCCAGTTTTGGTCTCTGTGATGATGCGGCACTCTGATATTATGCCACATCATCACCTAATATTAGAATGCCATATCATCACAGGGATCAAAATTGGGAAAAGTTGCCAAGTTTTAGGACTAATGCTGACCAAAAAAAGGAATTCAAGGACCAAGTTGGGTAAAGTTGTTAAGTTCACGGACTAAATGTTACCTTTTCCCTTTTATAATCCATAGGTTGCTGATTAAGTTGCTTGTAAAGAAAATTTAGCATAGGTGAGAGGAACTTTGACCAAAAAAATGACTGGAGATTTGGGTTTGAGATGGTTAGAGAGTGTTGGTAAGACAAAGTGAAGATTCTTGTCATGTTCTAAAATGGTTGGTAAGAAGGAAGAAAACATACAGCGAAATCTTTACAAGACGATGCCGGTTTCTTTGGTCACGATTTTGTTTGTTACACTAATAAAACGTAGAAATATCTTGCTGTACTTAGTAAGGAAGGTGTCTAGCTAGGTATTGACTGACGGTTGAGCCACATTTATTTGTGTTTCTTTCGTTTTTAGGGGGAAAATAGGATGTTGCGGTCCATGCCTTGTGTCTTGGAGCCGGGGTTCCTTGACAATGCATTGGATATTCCGAAAGCATGATAACTATGTAGAAAACTGCCGATGTGTCTAGGGGACCAGTATTGATCTGTCTTGTGATTAACAATAATTATTTTAATCGATTAAAATCTAAATTATGCAATCACTGTGATACAGTTGAGCAGGAAGTATTGGAGAGGGAGCTCAGTAGGCTACGAGCCTTGTATCAACAGCAGCAAAATCAACCGCAACAACAACAGCAGCTATCATCTACCCATCGACGCTCTAGCAGTAGAGATCTCGATTCTCAATTTGCAAACCTCTCTCTTAATAATAAAGATGCCAATTCTGGTAGTACTCCTGTAACTGGTCCACTCCGCATTTGAGCATTTAAAATTAGCCGGAACTGCCATGTTTTCCATAGTGCTCTGATAAAGCCAAGTTCATCCTGTTCTTGGTAACCCCCTCCCCCTCCCTCTTGTCTTTATTCTTCCCTTTTTCGGTTCTTTCAACCGATGAATATCTTCGATATGCACCTGGTAAGTCCTTGCTAGAAAAACCCGATTTCAGGGCATATGATTTACCTGAGGTGGTAAAAAGCAACAACATAAGAACAGGTTCCGTGTTTAACTCCCTCTTGTCTGTTTCATTAGTGGTTAAATATGATACAGAAATGTGATGTCCTCCATTTTCGAGTTAGTCACCTTAGGTTGTTTGGATGTGCATTATTTATGAAATGCATAAATGGTAGGAAAAAAAATATTTCTTGTACAATGCTTTTAATGAAAATCCATGTTTTTCTTCCTTCTACTTTCCTTCCATATACATATCATAGCACTTGTTAAGGGGCAAATTGGGAATTTTGTGTTGGGAGAGTGAAGATGGAGCTATAAGTTTTCGGAGGATCAAAGCTAAAATTCTGTGCTAAAAGGATGTAAATTGAATTTTTAATTTTTAAAAGAGATAAAAATGCAAATTTTCTCATTTTAATCAAGTTGGCCAATATGAGCTTGAGCTCAATTCGAAATTCGGGACCAAGCTTGAGTTGGTCATCAATATAATAAAAAGGGGAAGTTTGATTAAGCTTGTGAATCACTTTGTAACGTTTAAGTTTAAATTTGATTCGATTAATTACTCGAGTTCGATTTAATAATCGTCAAATCAAATTTAAAGTTTTTTTAATAATAGTAGTCGAAATTTTACTAAAAAAAAATTCATATACTACAATATTAAAATATACTTTATTATTTTTTACCCCGAAGTCATGATGGGCATTTTCTATTATTAAGTATACACATTATATTATATGTTATATAATTGTATATATAAACCTGTTAAATATATAAATAAAAAGAAATAAAACTTCACCCAAATTTTAATATAAAATCATAAATTATATAAATTTTAACTTGTACTGAAATGGTTTAGTGTTTTATCCAAATAAAACTATATATTAATTATTTTTACTTGAGTTGTGATTTAATTCTTGGATCATACTATTTTATCATTTTTACCTAAACATCTTGTTAATAATTTTTTAAATTAAAATAGGACGAAAATTATAGTTGAACGTCAAAATGAGGATAAATTATTTTATCGACATGAAGATTTAAGGTTTGGGGATTAGAATAAAAATTTATCAAAATTATATGTTAATTATATGAAAAAAATTTACTGAAATATTATTAAATAATTGAAAAGAGATCATGGATGATGTGGTGGGAGGGTCCATAAAATAATTTCTCTAAAATAAAACCTAAAAAATTTTAAATACCAAAGCAAAAAAACAATATCATTTAGGGGTCAAATGGTGAATTAACCCATACTTTTTTCCCTAGATTTTCCTTTGAAAATTCCCGGTCCACACTAAATCTCTTTTTCATTCCTCTCCTCCTCCTCCAGTGCGGCGGTGCCTCACCCAAGCCCTCTCTTGCCTTCAAATTTCCGACGGACCAGTAAATTAAATAAAGGTTATCTTGAAACCCTAATTGAAGATCGATTTCTACTTGAGTCATCAGATTTCGAGTAATTCTGGTTTCTGCCTCTGCATCACTCTGCTTTATTTGATTTTCTGTTTTCAATCCTACTGCTTGTTACTCTCTCTCTGTTTAAGGAGAATTTTTTTAAAAGTTATTGGTTTATGTCTGTTATTTTCGGTTAAAGTGCTTATTTACGACGGCGTCCCTGCTATTGAGACATTGCTACGCCACTGCTACTTGAAACCCCGGAACTCGGTGCTTAGAAACTACAGTATTGATGAATGTTAGTGAATGACCGTAGTGGAGATGTAAAAGTTAAAGATGGATGTGTGGTAATTAAGAAGGTTATGATTGGAGGAGGGTTCATGTATGACATATATGTGGATTAGGGCCTGTTTGGTTCGATTAAGGTTTAGTATTTAGGGTCTAGGGTTTTCATGAATACCATAGGGGGATATTTTGTGAAGTTCATCATTATATTGATTATCTTATCTGTTTGTTTAAGTAAAAATGTAGTGGTTTAGGGTTTAGGATCTAGAGTCAGTAGAGGATATTTGTGAAGTTCATCATGATATTGGTTATCTTATCTATTTGTTTACGTAAAAATGATTGATTTACTTGTAATGGTTAAAGCAAATACCAAATATTTCAAATGTGATGATGGTTTAAAATAGGGTTTAGAGTTAATCATGAACTATGATATGGTGGTTGCTCACGTCATCCCTTAACCATGTGGTCGAGGGATCAATCCCCGCTCATGGGAATGGGTCATGTTTCATGATCAACCATTTATCTCTTCGAAGAGCACCTTCAGCGAAGGGATTATTCACTGCCACTTGTGGCGGATACCTTGGTTACAAAAAAAAAGGGTTTAGGGTTTAATGAATACCATAGGGGATATTTGTGAAGTTCATCACGATATTGATAATGTTATCTGTTTGTTTAAGTAAAAATGATTGATTTCTTGTAATGGTTAAAGCAAATACAAAGTATTTCAAATGTGATGATGTTCTATATGGTGATTTAAAATTGGAACTCTGTCATTATCAATTCTGTTGTGGTTAGTGCAGTGAGGAAGAAATGAGTGCTTTCAATAAGTTCAAAGCAAGTGTTCCTGTTGCATGGAGCCCGAACCTCTATATAACCCTTGTGAGGGGAATTCCTGGCACACGAAGGCTTCATAGGCGCACCTTAGAGGCACTAAGGTTACGTAAATGTAACCGCACTGTCATGCGTTGGAACACTCCCACCGTCCGGGGAATGCTACAGCAGGTATTGCTATATAGACCCCTTATCTGATTTTTTTCCTTTTGTTTTCTTTTCCGAGTTTAGGGATTTTTATCTGAGGCATTTTATGCGTAGGTGAAAAGATTGGTTGTGGTTGAGACAGAAGAAATGTTCAAGGCACGCAAAGAGAACGAAGCCAAACACCGAGCTCTACGTCCCCCTATCGTTATTAATCATCTACTGGCTTCTGCAACTGACTCCACTAAGTAGCCTTATAAAGACGACAATAGTAAGTTTTTGAACCTCTATTTTAGTAGAGATTGTTCGGGTTTTTTCGACATATTTTCTCTATGTTTGAAGAAAATAATCGGAGTAAAAATGGTGAACTCGAAATAACACTGTATTGAACTCTGTGTTTTTCATGCATGGTGATTTAGTCCTTTTTTATCATAGATTCTTAAAAGATTTTGATGTTTGAAATTGTATGTTTTATGCTCTTGTGATTGAGTAGTTCTCCTATATATAGTAATTTGCTTGTAGAAGTGCTCTATAGAGCGGACTGCAGCACGAAAGCTCGAAAATGAGCCTTGGGTTAAATTTAACTGCTTAAGTTACAATGGTATAAGCGTACCTACAAATAAAATATTTTAAAGGGATAAAGTTCAAAATCTTTGGTCCAACGTGTAATATTGTACATGAACTTTGATTTTGTGTAATTTTTATACGTGACATGTTGATTTGATTCCATTTTCACAAGCAATTAACATCATTATTAATACACCATCATTTTACATTTACGTATTGGGTACTCAAATGATTATATTTATCTGATATAAAATAAATTAATTTTTATCTTTTAAATGTTTACAATTGAATCCAAATCTAAATTTTATGTATATATTTGAATTACAATAAAAGTATTGCTTTAAACCAAAATTTATGTATCAAATTATACATTAAATCAAGATTAATGTATAATTTTGATATTTATCTTTATTTTAAATTATTCGTATGTCAAAATGTGCCATATTTTAAATTAATTCTGCCAATCTCACAGAATTAACGATATGACAAAAGTTAACCAATTTTTTTATTATAATTGACTATATATTTTTTCAATTATGACAAAAGTTAACCAATATTTAATTCATTTTAGAAATACTTAAAAGGAGTTTAGCTTTTTTTTAATAGGTTAAGGTAGGATCCAAAAATAATCGATTTTAGTGTTTACAAGATAAAAATTATTATCCGAATTAAATCAAATTCTCTTTTTGAATTTACAGTTCAATATTGTAACTTTTCTTGGATAAATGTTAAATTTATACTTTAACTTTAGTAATTTGATACATGAACTTTAATTTAATATAGTTATATACTTAAAATTTAAATTATAATTCATGAAACTTTAATTTTGATTCAATTATATACATTTAACGAAATAAATACATACATTTATTTTCATATTGAATTTAGAATTTAGTATAACGGTTTATGTATAAAATACATCAAAATTTCCTGTATAAAATCATGAATCACAATACATATTAGATCAAATTTCATGATATTTATCCTTTTCCTTTCATAACCGATTAAAATTGGACTGCAATCACAACTAAGTTCAGCTAAGGATACATTAATAAAAACAAGCCACTTACTCAAACTGCCATAGGTTAAATTGAGTAATAACGATTGATCCAGTTTAGGGTTTCTTAACAAAGAAAAGACGTTATACATACATATATACATATATATATGTATGGAAAAGAGGGATTAATGCCTAATAAATTGAAATCCATGAGCTCAAGTTGCCGTTACGCCTTCGTCGAGGAGTACCAACGGCTAGCATTTACTGGTGTCACTGCTCAGATGCTCGTGACCCCTGAAAAAGATGGGGACATCTGTTAGGGATGTTAAGAAACCTTGCGCGCTCGAAGCAACGGTTATTTATACCTAGAAGGGGAAGAAACGTAAGGTTTTGCAGAAATGGTGCCAGATAATAGTATTTACCTTAAAAAGTGAACATTATTATTAACACATTAAACTTCTGTGCTTGGCAATGTCGGTCACGCATGCCTGCGTCTTTTGACATTGTCGTCGGTGAATAACTGCCAATTACTATGATCAAGAGCACTCAAGTCATCGAGTTCTGCAATGGCTAACAAGTATCGAGTGAGTTTTACAAGCTCTTGATCGGTGTCTCGGTTGGCATGAGCTTTTCGGAATGGCTTAATTGTCAAACCGTTCTGCGGGTTCATCACGAAATTTCTTCGGAGATCGTCAAACATTATAGTGTTTTTCGAACTGTAAAACTGAATACATAAAAGAAACCATACATCAGTCAGCGATTTTCGTTTGGGCATACCAATCTAATGAGGCAAAAACAAGAGCAACTTTGGTTTTTTTATGTACCTCAGGAAACTTTGCCCAAATTAAACCAAGTGGTTTGCAATCAAAGAGTCCACGAGAATCCGATTGAACAGTGATCATGGCTAAATGGTCTAGAAGGGCCGTAATTTTGTAGTTCGGGTTATTTAGTACCCCGAGTTGTCCCATCTTCAATTCAACCCATTTCATGCTGGAGAGAGATACAAATTTAGCTTTAGAAACCCGAGAAAGCCAGACTATATGCAAAGGAAATTTACAACATGCATCTTTATGTTGTTCAAATTCTTCGTTTTTTCTTGTAATAACTGTCCAACATTTGTATCAAATGCATATCCAAAAACGGCTATGGGAATATGACTCTTCAAAACATGAAAAAAGACTGAGAAAGTAAACTAACATACTCGTGTAAGCTACGGGTTGATGATAAAATTTAAGATGGCTATGGGAAAATGACTCACCTGGTCGCAGACCAAATCATAATATCGTACTCTGCATAAGCAGCTGTTAGAAACTCATGAAGATCTGCCAAAAGAAAAAAAGGTTATCTTCAGCATTAGCACCTACCAAAAACATACTGAACATATAAATTCAAATAAAAAGACAGTAGACTTACAAGGCCGCATAAGTTGAAGTGGATTCTCAGCAGACGATCGATGATCGAATAAAGTGTAGTCTATATCCAAAACAAGCAGTTTCTTTCCTTTACGGCACGGAGCTTTTAGTTCGATCTAGATGTAAACAAGACGAGAACAAATCATTAACTTGTATGCAAAGAAGAGTGTTTAAAATGACACAATAAAGGGTTTAGGGTTGCTAACTACTTGGTCTCAAGTAAATGAGCAATACATACACACAACCATGATTAGTGAAACCGCAATTATAATAAGAGGAGTTATACTAAACCCTCAATAGAATCAAACCTAACAATGTATGATAACTTTTTCAATTCACCAAAGCAAATTTCGTATTATCGATCTTTCACAATCAACACTTTGGATGTAAACAAGACAAGAACAAATCATTAACTTTTATGCAAAGAAGAGTGTTTAAAAAGATGCAATATAGGGTTTAGGGTTCATAACTACTCGGTCTCGAGTAATACATATGTACAACCATGATTAGTGAAATGCAATGATAATAAGAGGGTTATACCAAACCCCTCAACAGAATTAAACCTAACAATGTATGACAACCTTTTCAATTCACCTATGCAAATTTCGTATTATCGTTCTTTCACAATCTTAGCTCAAACACTTTCTACCACCATAAACAACATACGAATTACATAAAAGGTCGAACACTTTAGACATTGCAAACATAAACAACCCAAGAACAATGACCGAGGAACACACGAAGCATATCGACAAGGTTCATATACATGATGTATGAAAAGAAGAGATTCTAACCTTGTATTGATCTATACGTCTCTTCAATTTCTGCTTGTTAACCTCTTTATCTTTAATATCAACAGCTTCATCTTGCCCGAGTTCAAAATCATCGATAATCTCCGGTGCCTCGACCGGATCGACGATTATATCACCTTCAACAGTTCTACATATTCATAACAACAACAAGAAGAACAATTGAAATTAATATTATTTATACCATCATATAAAGCCACATTCATCAATGCAAGGATTAATGATTTTCTACAACGACATGTTTCAAAGAAACTAAAATTATAAGAATTTAATAGTTCAAAACAGCTAAAAATTCCCATAAAATGGCATTCTAAAAACAATAGAACCCAAATTAGAGAGAGTACCCAATCATGGTCATCTTAAGAGAAGACTTAAGGGGGATCTGAGAGAGCAAAAGGGAGTCATCGGAGAGCTTATTTCCGATCTTAGGGTAAAGAAGCTTTTGCCTTTGGGGTAAAACGTTCGTCACTTCACAGATCCTTCGTTTCAACTCGGCTACTGAGTCATCTCCACAAACTCGAACCGTGTACTCTTTCCCGCTCCATTTTACTGTCAAGGTCAGCTCCTCCTCCGTCACCAAAGACGATGCAGTGGCAGCGGCGTCGGCGGCCATTTCCCTTTTTTTGTTTAATTAGTAAACCAAACTACAAAGGAATCTCAGTTTCAACTGTAGAAGCTGAAGCAATTGGCCTTCATATAAAGAACCCAAACAAAATTGATAGTGAAAACAATTATGGATCATGGATCAATTCCGTTCTTTTTTTTTTTTTTTTTGGATCACCATAAGCTTCTTTGAGCTTTTTCCTATATTGGGTAAAAGGTGGCCCATAGGTCTAAGTAAACCCTAAACTTTTACCTTTTTTTCTTCAATTGGAGCTAAGCCTGTTGGGTGAGCTATATTTGTATGGGTCTAATTCTGACTTTAGTCCTCTATTGGTCTGAAATTTGAGATTTGATCCCTTTGCTTAAATTTGATGCAATTTGGTCTGTATTTTTATAATGTTATTACTAAGTCTAATTATTAGTAACGAAATGACTTAAGAAAGTAATTTGAAGCATTCTGGTGACATGTAAATTTATTATTAGTTGAACATGATTAATTAGATTTTTACGTAACACTAAATATACTGAATAATAGTAAAAAATAACGTCATTGCTAAAGACAACAACAATCATTGTTATTAACTTAGACATGCAAATAATATTATAAAAATAGAGGGACCATTTTTCTACAAGGGGTAAATAGTAAGGGTTGGTTAAGGACTGAATTCGAGATTGGTATCAGCTAAAGACTTGAATATAAGTTTTTTGTCACTCCACTTATGATTCAATCAATTATAGAAGGACCACATTATGTCAGATTATGGTAGTGAGATTAAATATTAAATTTCAACATGGTAGGGTGGCTAAAATCATAATTATACCATTCGATTGAAAGTGATTATATATAAAAAAATATTATAAGAGAATCATATTGAGTTGCTCAGTCTCTTTAATTTTTGTTAATTGTTTGATTTCGTTTTATTAAGCTGTTTTCTGTTTTTAAAAAAATGTTCCCATATTATAAGATAATCTTATGAAAATAATTATTAGTTTGTTGTTATTGTTTTGTATTTAAAAACTTATAGTAAATTAATCAAGATTATCAACATTTTATTCCTTATCATTATATTTATATGGTATCAGAGCTATCAAAATTCGCCAAAGTTTGATTTAATTTGTTCCCACGACCTCACACTTAAACAAGTCTCTCTAAAAGCTACTATACTAAGTAGCCTCCACCAATACTTTCATCACATTGATATTAGTGGCCCCACTATGGTGATACAATTCAACCTTACCTACTAACCCCTCATAAAATGAATCGAAAGTATCGATTTCTTGACATTCAATGCATAATTTTTAAAGCTTATGCATGGCCATGATCTCTTCGACCATCTCGATGGTTCTAAACCATCCTTTAACCATTATTCATGACCGTCAACAAATAAATTCATACCATTTGATTTCATCAAGACCAATTTATCCAAAATGCCTTAATGGCGTCCATTAACCCAACAATAAAATCCACAATTGCCAATGGCAACTTCACCAATTGAGCTTGGGAGTTCCTCTACACCGCCTTTGATAAAAAGTCACAAACTTGGGTCTTCAAACTTTGAGATAAACTAGCCTACTTCATAGAGAAGAGACTTCACATGGTCAACTATTTGCATCGTGTTTGTCCTATTTGTGGCTACTGCTTTGAGTATAGTGAAATATCAATTGTAAAATGCACCAACGATAATACTATCTCATATGAAGACTTTTATGACAAACTAATTGATCATGAAGTTTTCTTTAAACACGAGTAATAAAGAAATCCAAGCCTAAACATTGTTGCAATTGCCATGCGCGACTAATGGAACAACAACAATCACATGTGTTGCCCCTAACAATAGGGGTGAGCAAAACTCGATTCGACTCGAAAAAATCGAAAAAAATTCGAATTTCGAGTTTAACGAATCGAGTTATTCGAATCAACTCGAATATTTTTTTCGAATTTCGAGTTCGAATCGAGTTGAGTTTTCGAATTCGAATATCAAACTATAATATTTTACATTTTTATCCCAAACTCCCAAACCTTTTTACTTTTCCCTCAAAACTTTTACTCCTTCCCACTTTTCCCCCAAAACTTTTACTCCCCTCCCCTCCCAACCCCCCAATCTACCCAAAATCCATTTCCCACCAAAATTTTACTCTCCCATTTATTTTTTCTCAAAATTTTACTCCTAAAAACCCTCAAAACCTTTTATTTTCCCCCAAAATTTTTACTCTCTCCCACTTTTCCCCTAAAACCTTTATTCCCTTCACATCCCACCTCCCATCTATCCCAAACCCTCCCCCCTCCAATTTTTTTTAATATTTTCCCTCCTATTTACTTTCCCTCAAACTTTTAGTCCCTAAAACTTTTTTATTTTTCCCCTAAACTTTTACTTCTCACCCTTTACTCTCAAATAAAAAATCAAAATTATCCAAAAAAATCACTAAACATAAATAGTAATAATTTTATTTATATCTACTATTTATATTATTAAATTAAATTAAATTTCACATTTTATATTATTTATATTATTGAACTGTTTAGTCATATTGAATATTTATATTAAAATTGAATTATTAATTATGCCATAAAATATTCGTGTTAAAATTTTATATTGGTATCAATTTCACATTTTATTTTTAAAATAACTTTTATTAAAAAATCATATTTTTACATTTAATATATTTTTAATTCTAAAATACATAGTGATAAGAATCTGAAGATAATTGAAACAACTAAGCAAGCAAAGAAGCTAACCAATATATAAAAAATTAATAAATAAATTATGAAGTGATGAAAGTTAATAAAAAATTTGATTAAGGTGGACAAATTTTATTACGATGGGTGACAATGGTTACAAGGACCCAAAATTATTTTTTAAAATTTAACTCGAACAAATATATTCGATTCGATTCGATTCAAATTCCATCTCACTCGATTCGAGAAAACTTCAAATAAAGTTAGGATGATAAAATGAGATTCGAAAACTCGATTAACTCGAAAATTTTCGATTTGATTCGATTCGATTCGATTCGATCGAATACTCACCCCTACCTAACAACACCACCACTTAATTGTGGTGCTAAAGTAATTGTTTGTAAAATTGGCGAGACACCAACCTATAAGGCTTACCTAATTTTATTATATGTTAGCTTTGCAAACATGCCTGGCACACTGCCAACATATGTTGCTCACATGTCATGATTATTTTTTAGGCTCAAGCCAATTATGTAACTGCTCAACAATCCAATGCCAACCCCTGGGATCTAGGCTATAATGCCACCTATCACATTACTACAAAACCACATAGCCGAGTATCATGGATCTAATGGTGTCTCTATGGGCAATGATAATCATACATTGGTGTCTCATTAAAAGTCCCTTAAAAATACATGAAATTAAAAATTTAACCTTTAACTAAAAATTTAATAGTTGACATGATATAATTTACTATATTATATAAGTTTACAAATAAGCAATGTTAGTGTTGAGTTGTTTGTCAATTATACGTCAATTTGCAACTAAAGAAACAACTGAAATAGTAAAGAGTAGAGAATGATACAAGAATTGATTATCAGTTCGAAACCCTCCTACATTTGCATGGATTTTGTCCAAAGAGTAATGCACTATATATCAACAATATAAGATATGGTTTAAGTTTAACTCATTTGTCAAATTACAACCTCGTTTCTATAATGTGAACATAAAACAATTTGTTTACAAGTACTTTTACACTAAAAATAAGTTGTTTTCAATGAACAAGATAAGTGTTCTTATCAATTCACACTTAATCAAACCAATAAGTCTTCTTTAATTAGGCAATTGCAGACTTGTAATTCTCCAGCTAATGTGATCAAAATGTGCTATTAGGATCGTGTTCCAATTGGACTTCAGATAAGGTAATAGAATTAGAAGGGATCTTCTTACTATAGTATTTTATAAAAACACGATCTCTTCAAATATGGTAACCAAAATACATTTTAGAACTCTTGGAAAATATCCTTGCTTGATTTGATATCCTTATCAATCTTATATAAATTATAATCACTTGCACTGCTGCTCAGAATTCTCAGAGAGTTGTAAGAGATCAAACACAAAATTTCAACCAAAATATACCAGCAAATATGCATGGTAAGTAGGGTAAAAGTATCATGGAGGTCCCTGCACTAGCAGTCAGATTACATTTTGCCCCCTTTTCTAATTAAAAAATGGACAAATGAGTCCCTGTACATTAGATCAAAGAGCAAACCGGTTATTTCTGTTAAAAATTTCATTCATTTCTACTATTAAAACTGGCGTGGCTGACAAAATAACCAAAAAGTTACTCGTGGCATACTAGATGTATTTCATTTTGACATACAAAGACCAATTTTCAATAGTAAAAATTAATGAAATTTTTAACAAAAAGAATCGATTTACTCTTTGATCTAACATATAAGAACTAATTTATGTATTTTTAAGTAAAGAGGATAAATTGCACAATATCAACTTCATAGTAAGTTGCAACTGCAAATACTAAGAGAGAATGTCATAATTAATTCACTTTTTGAAACAAAAAAGAAAATCTATAAATTGAAACATACTTTTGTTGCATAATTTCCATGTAAAAAATAAAAGGCCCTACAATTGTAATATTCCCATGAAAAAGGTGTAACCCTAAACTTTTAGCCGACAACTAAAAATAATCTTCAATTAATTAACGGCTCAACTTTTATTCGAAACTTTTTCTTGGGCGGCTTGTTTATGATTGAAATTTGTCGGAAGGGGCATCGAATCTTTGTCATGTTTTGTTGCTAAAATTGATTGTCGTAGGATTGTCCGTACATCCATTAATTAGTAAAAAAAGCTATTATAATATCAAATCATCCATTTTTGTCAAAAGTGTGAAATATCAGTGCAAATTAATTGCGGCAGGGATTGAATCTTAATTTAATTAACATGTGTATTATTATCAATATAAGATGACGTGAGTTCGAATGCGTTGAAACGTATTATTTTTTTATTTATGAGTTGGAGAGTAACTATAGGTAATTTTAGATATTATGTCAAAATAATGAAATTGTTTTCAAAAAATTGTGTGGGCTAATAAGATGGTTTTTTTAAAAATATCACGTTAGCTTTTTCAAAAGTTTAATGATTAATTTTTATATTTCAAAATTTAGGTTTGCTGTTAGCATTACTAAGATTGTTTTGTTAAATTCAAGTTAATATAACATTTTTTATTACATAACTACAAAATGATTTTTTTAAATTTCAAAATGTCGCAACAACAAATTTAACAATATTAATAGTTGGGCCTAATTTGAGAATTTGAAAGTAGAGACTTAATTCTGAAAATAAAATGATAAGAACTAAATTTCCTAATTTTTGAAAAGTATTAGGACTTATGATATATTTTAATATTTTAAAAATTAAGATAAATTTTCAACATTTGAAGAGAAAACAATCATGTTTAGTGGTAAAAAATATTAAAAACAACACATGTGGCTCTCTCATGAAATCGTCACATAACAGTTTCTCTTTTCTTGGAAAAACGACACATGATATCTTTAATTTTTTTAAATGACACGTGTCATTACTACGATTAACTCATCTTCTCTTCAAATTTTTTAAAAATAATCCTGTATTTTTAAATTACCTAAAACTAACCTAATCTTTTTAAAAATAAATTTACAATTTAGTAAATTCTTAAAAAAAACAAATTAAACTACGTAAGCATAGAAGAGCTTTGAGTCAAAACAGACGCATGGTATGACGTCATAGAGAAAATATTGTCTTTTGTTCGATAAAGTATTATTTATCGTCCAAATGCAATTTAATAGAAACGTAATAAATATTATAAGAAATTGAAGAAAATAAGGGTAGATTTTGATAGGCGGTGGGGTGGGTGCGGTGCGTTTAGTTTAATTTTTGTCTCACGTTATAGTAGATAATCTCACTGTTACTATTACTTTTACACTAACCACAAGTAGATGCATCGCCCATCTAAACTCACCCTAAATAAGAGATAAGTTATTGATAGAGACTTAATTTAGTAAGATATCGTTTGTATTTATATATTTATTATTTTAAATACCAATTATTTTTATAACACAATAAATTAAGTTATAATAAAAATATAAAATTTATTTTGATATAATTATATTTATGATGCATGTACATTTTTAATCGATTTGATATCTCTATCATATTGATCTAAAAAGTGTATATATTAATATTCATTAGACGATTGAAAGTTTTTATACATAAAAAAATAGTTAGAAAATTTTAATTAAAATATTAATTATATAAAAAGTTATGGAATGATATAAAATCACTTTAGTTTTACACTGATGTAAATAGATTTCTCCTCTATAAATATATTTAGGGAATGGTTAGCACCCCCGCCCTCTTTGGATTTCTTCTCTACATATATATTTAGTAAATGGGAAAGGATCGTATGAAACAATGACGCCACATCATCTGTATCCGTTTTTCAATAGTTTAATGCCACACCAGTATTTTCATCTTGAAAAAAATTAAATCCAAATGAAAATCTTAAAATTCAATATGAAAATACTAATGTGACATTACACTAATGAAAATAGATAATGTCTCTTTCATACCATCTTTTCTGGTTAGTAGATGGATATACCAACTAATTTAAGTGATGTATATTGGTCAAGAACTAAATTCTTTGATAACAAATAATGCACATGAAAGTTTTAGCAAATATAATATATTGGTTGGCATGAATTAATTAATGAAGAAAATAGAAAGTAAGTGCACAAAGGTAGGTTAAAATTTTGTATATTTAAAATTTAGTCCATTAATTTTTATTTTAAGGAATTTTTTTGGATTTAAAAATTCAATTCTAATTATTAACAACATTAAGATTCTTCTATTAAATTCAGGTTTATTACAACGGGGGGCAAATCTAAGCAGGGTAGGTAGAGGTATTGACCCCCCAAAATGGGAAAATTATAATTCAATCCTCTCATAAATTATAAACCAATATATGATAAAACTGCATTTTGGCCCTAAGAAATGAAAAAAATTATGTTGAAGTAGTTCCTTAAAAGAAGATGAAATCATAAATTAATATATGATAAAATTATATTTTGATATCCAAAAAAATCATAATTCAATTCTGCCCCCTAAATTTTTTCTAGATTCTCCCTTGGTTACGCCATTTTTATGCTATATGGTTATCAGTTGGATTTTTTTTTAATTCCAAAACGTCACAGTCGCTAATTTAACAAAGAAATTTTAATAGTGTTAATAATTAATCATGAATTTAAAATCTGAAAGGTAAAAAGACTGAATTCTTGATGAAAATAAAAATACAGGAACTAAAATTTGAATTTATAAACAAGAACACAATTACTTATAGCCTATTTTAACCCTAAAGATAGCATTTCATATCTTATCCAACTGAACTTACATTAATTATTATTATTTTTAAAATCCTATGATTTTCATCTCCGTTTTACGGTCCATATTCAGCGTTTTCATTGTTTGAATATTGAAATTTGATTCAAGATCTCTCCATCAAACCCATCTAAAAAGCAGTTATAGTGCTATACCAATCTTCATTATCCAATAAACTTTCAATACTTGAAGTTTCATAGGAAATTTAAACTTGAACTTAATGAGTTGAAAAAATACCCTATCAAAATGGTGATGGCCGACTATTATTCAGTCACATATCTATAAAAGTAGCTCAACTCTCATAAAAAAAATTGGGGTTTTCACTAGCTTTTAAACCATGCATATGCAATCGAGTGAGAGTGAACCAGGTATGAAAGAGCTTTGTTCTAAGATCTTAACAGCTACTGATGTTGGGGTTCGTTTTTCATTCCCTACAGCTACGATGAGGGAACATTTCAAGCTTTTAGAAGGGTCACAGTCGTTGGATTTTCAAGTCATGGACAAGTATAGTAAGGTATGGACCTTTAGGCTTTACACTAGGAAAAATGATGGTCACCCTAAGCCAGTGTTAACCAAAGGGTGGCTTGATTTTGTTAAAAGAATGGGTCTCAAGGTGGGTGATAAGGTGATTTTCGTTCTGCATGGGAACCATAATGATCATCTTGGGATTCTAGTTAAGAGGAACATAAAGTTACTTGGTTCTGAGCATTGGGCTGATTTGTAAGTGACTTTGGCTTAATGGGGGTCTAAATTTGGTGAAAGTTTCATGTGAAACAAACAGGGTATAGTTTTCATTTTCACATAGTATACTTTGATGGGTCTATCCTACTTGTTTGATGCGCGTGTCTATGTCAAATATTATATACATAGCTAGGTTTCTGTTTCTTGAGCTACAAGCTTCCCAGTTAGTTTTGTGTCGTATTGGGATAAAAGTATTATAGATGTCTTTATATTAGAAGTCAAATTGTATTTTACCTCTTCTATTAAAAAAATGGGCAAATTAATCTTTATATGTTAGATCAAAGAGCAAATAAGTCCTCTTGTTAAACATTTCATCCATTTTTACTATTAAAAATTGGTCTATGTACATCAAAATGAGGTACACGTGGCACGCCACATGTAACTTGTCCATGTCAGTTTTTAATAGTAGAAATATATTGATGGAATTTTTAACAAAAATGACTGGTTTACTCTTTAATTTAACATATAAGGACTAATTTATCTTTTTTAAAGTAAAAGGAGCAAAATGCAATCTCACTTTTAGTTACAAGGGTCTATATGATACTTTTACCTCATAGAAAGTGTGTTTTATCAAGGTGCTATAAAATGTAATATATTTACACTAACATTGTAAGGGTGCAGTGGTTAAGCCACCTTGTTGGCATCTTAAATATGCCGAAGTTCAAATCATGTGGTTAGCATTCCCTCTCGTATTTGTAATATGTATAAATATATATATATATATATATATATGATGTATTTGGTGTTATATAATTAAAAAGATAAAAATAAAATTATGACTGCTTGTTTAATTTCTACCTTTCATGCATAATAAGCCAATTAATCTTTCTTCAATTTGCTCGAGGCTTGGTATCTATTTAAAAATCTCATTATAGTTGGATTCCATGAAATTCTTTTAAATTAATGATTGAAATGAATAAAAAAAGGGAAAAAAGAAAAACTTCAATTCACCGTTGATCATGCCATGTAGGATTTGCATTAAAAAAGTGAGTTTACCCTTTAACCAATTCAACAAGTTTCAACACTAAAAAAGAGAAATTGATTTCCACGTAGGGGGAGCTAAATTGATAATTTGCTGACGAGTTTTGTCAAAAAGTTAAAAGGGGAGACTGTTGGGACCTTAGTTATCCTTGTATATGAGGTTTCTCCTCGAATTCAAAAGTTTCTTGAAATGAATGGTTTGTCACCATGTTCTATCCTTTGTTCAAACAGTTGTCTGGATAGACCTTTGGACAACAATTTGGACATGTCTTCAAGACAATTAAGTGTAGTGTAAAGTTGACATTTTTTACTTTGATCTTCATGATGTGTTACACTATCAGTAAATGATCCTCAGACCATGTTTTATTCTCCTTAATGAAGTTGATTGAATTTGGAAGAGGAAGAGAAGTAAGGATCGATTTGCACCATCTCATACCTTATCCTTTTACTTGGAGGCCAAGCTAGCCGTTTTACTTGGATATAAAGGAAGTTATTGGATAAATATTCAAGATAATTTAAGAGATAAATTCAACTATTAACTTAGAGTAAGCTTATCAAAAAGCTGCTTGAAGAGCTCTTATATCAACCTATATATAAGTTATAATAAAAAATATAAAATTTATTTTGATATAATTATAATTATGATTCATGTAAATTTTTTAATCGATTTGATATATGTATCATATTGATCTAAAAAAGTGTATATATTAATATTCATTAAATGATTGAAAGTTTTTATACATAAAAAAAATAGTTAGAAAATTTTAATTAAAATATTAATTATATAAAAAGTTATGGAATGATATAAAATCACTTTAGTTTTACATTGATGTAAATAGATTGCTCCTCTACAAATATATTTAGGGAATTGTTAGCACCCCCGCCCTCTTTGGATTTCTTCTCTACATATATATTTAGTCAATGGGAAAGGATCGTATGAAACAATGACGCCACGTCATCTGTATTCGTTTTTCAATAGTTTAATGCCACATCAGTATTTTCATCTTGAAAAAAATCAAATCCAAATGAAAATCCTAAAATTCAATATGAAAATACTGATGTAAACATTACACTAATGGAAATAGATAATATCTCTCTTTCATACCATCTAGGGGTGTTCATTCGGTTAACTGACCCGAAATAACATTAACCGAATTAACTGACCTTTCAAAATTTTTAACCATTAACCGAGCTGAAATTTTTTCAAAAAAAATTAACCGAACCGAAATTTTTCCGTTTAATTCGATCGGTTAACCAAATTAACCTAAAATTATATATTTTTTATTTTTGGTTAAAAATTAACCGAATTACCCGAATTAACCGAATTACCCGAATTAACGAATTAACCGGATTACCCGAATTAACCGAATTACCCGAATTAACCGAATTGAAGCACTACATAATTAAATTATTTTTAGACTTTTAGACTTTAGTTTTAGTTTTAGTTTCAGTTTTAGAATTTTATTTTTATTTATTAAATTATTTGTAATTTTTATGATTGGGTTGGGTTGGGTTGGGTAATTGGGTTGACTTGAATACTTGAGTTTGGATTGGGTTTAGGTGAATAATGGGCCTATTTATATATTATAATTTTATTTATTAATTTTTTCAGTTAAACCGAAAAAATTCGGTTAACCGACCGGTTTCGAACCGAATTAACCGTTAACCGAAAAATCAAAAAATAATTAACCAATCCCCGACCGAAAAAATTCGGTTAACTGATCGATTAACCGAATTCGGTCGATTAACCGAATTTATTCGGTTTTACCCGAATTTTGCACACCCCTAATATCATCTGTTCTCGTTAGTAGATGAATATACCAACTAATTTAAGTGATGTATATTGGTCAAGAACTAAATTCTTTGATAACAAATAATGCACATGAAAGTTTTAGCAAATATAATATATTGGTTGGCATGAATTAATTAATGAAGAAAAATAGAAAGTAAGTGCACAAAGGTAGGTTAAAATTTTTGTATATTTAAAATTTAGTCCATTAATTTTTATTTTAAGGAATTTAGTTTATCTATTTTTGGATTTAAAATTCAATTCTAGTTATTAACAACATTAAGATTCTTCTATTAAATTCAGGTTTATTACAACGGAGACAAATCTAAGCAGGTAGGTAGAGGTATTGACCCCCCAAAATGGGAAAATTATAATTCAATCCTCTCATAAATTATAAACCAATATATGATAAAACGCATTTTGGCCCTATGAAATGAAAAAATTATGTGGAAGTAGTTCCTTAAAAGAAAATGAAATCATAAATTAATACATAATAAAATTATATTTTGATCTCTAAAAAATCATAATTCAATTCGCCTCCTAAATTTTTCTAGATTCTCCCTTGGTTACGCCATTTTTATGCTATATGGTTGTCGGTTGGATTTTTTTAATTCCAAAACATCACACTTGCTAATTTAACAAAGAAATTTTAATAGTGTTAATAATTAATCATGAATTTAAAATCGAAAGATAAAAGATTGAATTCTTGATGAAAATAAAAATACAGGGACTAAAATTTGAATTTATAAAGAAGAACACAATTACTTATAGCCTATTTTAACCCTAAAGATAGCATTTCATATCTTATCCAATTGAACTTACATTAATTATTTTTTTAAATCCTATGATTTTTATCTCCGTTTTACGGTCCATATTAAACGTTTTCATTGTTTGAACATTGGAATTTGATCCAAGATCTCTCCATCAATCCCATCTAAAAAGCAAGTAATAATGCTATACCAATCTTCGTTATCCAATAAACTTTCAATACTTGAAGTTTCATAGGAAATTTATGTAGCTACAGCTAAAATTTTTGCATGGGCACTTGTTGAGGTGATTATTGAAAATTTAAAAAATAGGGTCTCGATTTTATTTGAAAAGGGAGTCGTCACCGATCTTTTTCTAGGTGTGATCGAACACCTAATAAATTTTCTTTTTAAAAGAAAATTTTATTTTTAAACTTTTCTAAAAAAGAAGTAATTTTAGGTCTACATGAAAATCCAGAGAAAATTAGAGTTCGGGAGTCGGTTATGCGCGAGGAAGGTATTAGCACCCTCGCGACGCCCAAAATTGGTATTTTGGTAAGCGCGCGTTGTCTTAATTTTCAAAAATACGAGTTCAATTTAATATTTACTCGTGATCCGATTGAAACATGAGAATTTTTGTTTTGAAAACGCGAGATTTTTTTTGAAACAAGGGAATTTTTTTTGAAAACACGAAAATTTTTTGAAACACTGGAATTTTTGAAACACAAATTTTTTTTATTTTTATATTAAGGACGTATCGTATTTAACACGAACCGGTGATATTCACTCAACATAGCAATGAAATCAACGGATTAGTGTCAAATCAATTTGTAGCCTTATTTTTTTAAAAACACGAATATTTTTGAAAGCACGAATTTTTTTTGAAGACAAGAAAATTTCGAAACACGAAATTTTTTTTTCGAAGACACGAAAATTTTTGAATATTTTCGATTTTAAAAAAAACGTATCTTGTTTAACGCAAACCAGTGATGTTCACCCATCATAGCGATGAAATCAACGATTTAATATTAAATTGATTCGTTGCTTTATTTATTAAAATTATTTAAAATAAATAAAATTAAATTAAAAATATAAATACAAAATATATATAATGCATAAAAATACTAATAATATTAAAAATGGAATAGCATAAAAATACATGCATTAAATAAAAAATGAAATAAACGAAATTACCAAGAAGATCCAATACACGAGCTTGGTCAAACGGGTTACGCAAATTGAACTTTTTTTTTTTTCTTCTTTTTTTCTTCGTCTTTTTTTTCTTTCTTTTCCTTTTTTTTCCTCTCTGCTGGGCCGGCCTGTCGGACTTGGGCTTGCTGGGCCGCGCTGCTGGGCCTGAGGGGGCTGCTGGAACGGGCCTGGCCTACCAGTGCGCTACTGGGCCTGCTGCTTGGGCCTGGGCTACTGGGCCTATTGGGTCAAGCTGTTTTTCTTTCGCTGCAGTCTTTTTAGGGCCTGCTATTTGGGCCTAATTTGCTGTTGTGGCCTGCTAAGCTAATGGTTCCGGGTCGGACGGGTCGGTCAGCTTGACCCGGATGATTTGTTTTTTAGATTTTTTTCTTTTTTCTTTCTTTTTCGTTTTTTTTCTTTTTTCTTCTTTCTCTTTTCGTTCCCCTCCCTTCATCTTCCTTCTTCCTCTTCCGGTTCTCCTAGCCCTCTTCAACGCCGCCGCTGTCCTCTTGGCCGACGGTATCCGCTGGCGCACTTCTCCCTCTCCTCTTCCCCTTTTCTTTTTCCTTCTCTTCTTTTTCCTTTTTTTTTTCGAAAATCCGAGGACCCAAGGCGTTGCTCCGGTCCTCCACTCGCGCTCCGTCGCTCTCGTCCGCCTCCGGTGGTTGTGAGAAAGAAATGAAAACTTTTTTTGAAGTTTCTTCACTGTTTTTTCTTCATTTTTGCTGCTGATTTTTTTCTCTCTTGTTGTTTTTTTTTTTCTCTTTTTTTTTAAAATTTTGGGGGTTTGAAATCCCTTTTAAATTTGATGTTTTTTCTTCCTTTTTGCAGGTAGCAAGTGGGCTAGGAAGGGCCTAGGTCGGCCGCCGCCGTTGTAGGTGCAACTTGGGTCGGTGGCTGCCAGAGGGATCAAATCGTAAACGCAGCAAAGGTTTTTGGGGCCAAAGTGTAATTTAGAGAAAATATTTGGGTCAAAATGTAATTTTGAGAAATTGTGGGGGTCAAATTGTAATTTATAAAAGTTACGGGGTTAAAATATACTTTTCAAAAAGTTAGGGTCAAAATACTTTCTTTTTTTTGAAAAAAAAAAAACATGAAACTTCCCGGACAAACTTCAATCATATATCTATGAAAGTAGCTAAACTCTCATAAAAAAAACTGGGGTTTTCACTAGCTTTTAAACCATGCATATGCAATCGAGTGAGAGTGAACCAGTTATGAAAGAGCTTTGTTCTAAGATATTAACAGCTACTGATGTTGGGGTTCGTTTTTCATTCCCTACAGCTACGATGAGGGAACATTTCAAGCTTTTAGAAGGGTCACAGTCGTTGGATTTTCAAGTCATGGACAAGTATAGTAAGGTATGGACCTTTAGGCTTTACACTAGGAAAAATGATGGTCACCCTAAGCCAGTGTTAACCAAAGGGTGGCTTGATTTTGTTAAAAGAATGGGTCTCAGGGTGGGTGATAAGGTGATTTTCGTTCTGCATGGCAACCATAATGATCATCTTGGGATTCTAGTTAAGAGGAACCTAAAGTTACTTGGTTCTGAGCATTGGGGTGATTTGTAAGTGACTTTGGCTTAATGGAGGTCTAAATTTGGTGAAAGTTTCATGTGAAACAAACAGGGTATAGTTTTCATTTTCACATAGTATACTTTGATGGGTCTATCCTACTTGTTTGATACGCTTGTCTATGTTCCATATTATATACATAGCTAGGTTTCTGTTTCTTGAGCTACAAGCTTCCCAGTTAGTTTTGTGTCGTATAGGGATAAAAGTATTATAGATGTCTTTATATTAGGAGTCAAAATATATTTTACCTCTTCTACTCAAAAAATGGGCAAATTAATCATTATATGTTTGATCAAAGAGCAAACAAGTCCTTTTGTTAAACATTTCATCCATTTTTACTATTAAAAATTGGTCTATATACATCAAAATAAGGTACACGTGGCACGCCACATGTAACTTGTCCATGTCAGTTTTTAATAATAGAAATTGATGGAATTTTTAATAAAAATGACTGGTTTACTCTTTAATTTAACATATAATGACTAATTTACCTTTTTTAAAGTAAAAAGAGCAAAATGCAATCTCACTTTTAGTTGCAAGGGTCTATATGATACTTTTACCTCATAGAAAGTGTGTTTTATCAAGGTGCTATAAAATATAATATATTTACACTAACATTGTAAGGGTGCAGTGGTTACTCCACCTTGTTGGCATCTTAAATATGCCGAAGTTCAAATCATGTGGTTAGCATTCCCTCTCGTATTTGTAATATGTATAAAAAACATATATATGATGTATTTGGTGTTATATAATTAAAAAGATAAAAATAAAATTATGACTGCTTGTTTTCTACCTTTCATGCATAATAAGCCAATTAATCTTTCTTCAATTTGCTCGAGGCTTGGTATCTATTTAAAAATCTCATTATAGTTGGATTCCATGAAATTCTTTTAAATTAATGGTTGAAATAAAAAAAAAAGAAAAAAAGAGAAACTTCAATTCACTGTTGATCATGCCATGTAGGATTTGCATTAAAAATGTGAGTTTACCCTTTAACCAATTCAACAAGTTTCAACACTAAAATAGAGAAATCCAATTCAACAAGTTTCAACACTAAAATAGAGAAATTGATTTCCACGTAGGGGGAGCTAAATTGATAATTTGCTGACGAGTTTTGTCAAAAAGTTAAAAGGGGGGATTGTTGGAACCTTAGTTATCCTTGTATATGAGGTTTCTCCTCGAATTCAAAAGTTTCTTGAAATGAATGGTTTGTCACCATGTTCCGTCCTTTGTTCAAACAGTTGTCTGGATAGACCTTTGGACAACAATTTGGACATGTCTTCAAGACAATTAAGTGCAGTATAAAGTTGACATTTTTTACTTTGATATTCATGATGTGTTACACTATCAGCAAATGATCCTCAGACCATGTTTTATTCTATCCTTAATGAAGTTGATTGAATTTGGAAGAGGAAGAGAAGTAAGGATCGATTTGCACCATCTCATACCTTATCCTTTTACTTGAGGCCAAGCTAGCCATTTTACTTGGATATAAAGGAAGTTATTGGATAAATATTCAAGATAACTTAAGAGATAAATTCAACTATTAACTTAGAGTTTTAAGCTTATCAAAAAGCTGCTTGAAGAGCTCTTATATCAGCCTATATATAGGTTACTGGTTGAGTACATTTGGAGTGGTTGTGGAGTGCATTTTGAGAGCTTTTATCGAGTGTTTTATTGATTTTTTTATTTGTACTTTTGCACTCTTGTGTTAGGCATTTTGTTGGAGAGTTATTGTGATTTGTAAGCGAGGTTTTGGGTTTGTAAGCGAGGTTTTGGGTTTGTAATAATTTGGGTTTGTAAGGGTAGATTGAGCTACCTAATAGGTGATTCGAACTGTAACATCCCAGACCCGGCCTAGACATTATTGCCGAATCCAGAAATTTCACAAGGAATGAGTTTTGAAAACTGAGTTGTTTCGATAAACCGTTCAACTTTTATAACTCATATTCATTCATGATTATTACTGAAAACATCATTTAATTAGTTCATTTGCCAAAACACATATTACAGCTAAGGTTTAATAAAATCGATACATTTTAGAAATCCTGTTTGTATTTTTAGAAAAACCTTTTTTTGCGTAAAACTGTCGTTTTCATAAAACATTTTATCGAAGCATGCGAATTATCAAACAAGCCAAAAATCAACAGTTAAAAACCATACAGTACAGAGAGTCTCAGAAACTACAAACTCTCAAATGAATCCAGAATTTTAAATAAACCATAAATTACTAAGTCTAAATAGTTTACGGTTGAGTGGTCATCGCTAAGTCTCTGCTGCACCGATCCACCTAAGTTTGTGGATTACTTGAACAGAACAGACAAACAGATGTGAGTTTTCGTAAACTCAGTATGTAACCCAACAAAAATAGACATATAATTTATACAGAAATCACATATACATTCAGATTCAGATCGGACATAAGTCTTTTACAGAAATAGATAACAGAATCAGATATGCAGAATCCTACCCCTATCCTCTACACACCATTCAGACCATCCCAACACACCATGTGAGGTTAACAACACCTACCCATCCCTACACAATGTATTATGTCATTACGACACGTATCAAATAATATGCAGCCAAGCTGCTAGAAGGCGAGGGTCGCCTTTCAGAACACTTCCTCCATATATACAATCCCACCCCAAAAACAGATACAGAATATATATTGAGATACAGATATAACATGCTTATCATGCTTGTGTACAAATATCAGATATACATATATCAGAATAGTCAGACATGCATAAAAGTGTCCTACTTAGAGCATACTATTAGAATATCAAATCACATAATCTAGGGTTTGGTTAGCCTTTACTGACCCTACGGTAGGCCCATAGTCGATCGGAACGACCCATGCGACCTTAGAAAAAATTTTAGAAATTTGGCCTCACATGCCCGTGTGGGCCCACACGCCTAGATTGGTCTTGCCCGTGTAGGCCACACGACCTAACCCAAAACCCACATGCCTAACTTGGCCTAGCCCGTGTGGCCCACACGGCCACACTAACACCACCACATGGCTATGTCTTACGCACGACCATGCCCTCATCAATCACACGACCGTGACTCGCACACGGCCAACCACAACCACACGCCCGTGTGGTGTTGACAAAATAGTTTTTCGGCTTTTGCCAAAGTTTAATTTTTTACATTTCGGGTACACACCTGTCTCGATTTTGATGCAAAAACACACCCGAGATCACCAGAACCTAAAATCAACAAACCAAACTCCAAAATCAGTCTTAATTCACGATTAATCCAAAACCACGAAACCAACAAAAGTTCGATTCAAATGCTCATCACTTACCCCAACACCCCGAACAATTTCGATTACAAATCTGTAAGAGGAGAGCCCCGCATTTCATGATTTGCTGCTGCCAAAACAGAAAAATTAGGCTCCAATCGACAATTTGGAAATTAAAACTACAGAAGCGTTAGAACCCCACTTACCGAACAATTGAAAGGAAATAGAACATCAAAATACCAAGATTCACTGACGGATTGAAGCAAAATAGAGGAAGTAACAAAAAAGGTGAGGAATAAAATAACAGAGGAAAGCAAAAGAAAATTTGACGTCAGTTTTCTGGAAAGAGAGAGGAATTTTGAAAAAAGAAAATAAAAATAAAAAAGATATCCCAAAAATCCCTCCCCACTATCCCACTAACAACAACTAACTCAGAATTCCAACTCCACCGAAATTCTCTCATGCAACTGAGCCAAAATAACAAAAAAATACTTAACCAAGATAAAAAATAACAAAAATTTTATGTAAGTCCACTCAACAAGGGTAAGAATCAGATAAAAAATAACAAAAATTGCCAAAAAGTGAGAATTAAACCCAAGACCCCTCACACACACTCATAATACTTAACCACTGAAATAGATACACATTTGTGTCAAGTTTTTACAGAAACAGAAATAAAGTATTCAGGGCGTTACACGAACAATAGTTGAATAAAATCATGCACCGAACGAGGCTCCACTGAGTGGGATTGTTTTCCAAACTTCATTAACAAAGTTTGTGCACCTAATACTCCTCTTTTCTTTTTATTCGTTTATTGCCTTTGTTCATAGTCTTGTTCGAACTTGTGTCTAGACATCAACAAGGACAGAGAATAACTTGCCACCAATATCCCATGATTTAGATTCAAGTGAGTATGATATCCAATTATGTGTTTGGCATATATATATATATATATATATATTCAATTATTATTATTACTTTATTTTTCTTAAAATATTGTGTATTTATATCAAAACTAATACTTGTTGGATTGAGCAAGGAATTTCTGTTAAAGAAAAATGTTCATGGCAATTATTATGGCTAGCTAATCCTAAGATCTTCTACTACTTGTAAAGTTATACGTATATGTATGCATTGTATGTATGTATTATTAAACTATACAATGAAAGGAAATTAACTCTTATATATGTTCTATGGGTTTTATCATGTCAATCAAAATTTTGAGATGATATTTTTGGGAGGGTAATTATAAACTCGAATATGAACTATAAAACGGATATGAAAGATATAAAAAATTTGAGATGGAAACTCTAATTTATTTTAGTAATTGTAACTCAAAATTATGAATCCCGTTTAATCTCTTGTTTTGAAAAAAAACATTGAATCAAGGATAATAAATATCAAGTTTGTTGTTGTAGTTAACTCACTAGAATAAGCCTTCGTCATTATCACTTGGCCTAATCATAATCTCGTCGATTATGATATCGCTTATGAACGACACTTCGCCAAAGATGGGTGTTAAGCCTCTCCTTTGTATAGAACACGGATGAGGCCTCACCAAGTCCACATTAGTTTCATCACCGCCTAGTTAGGAAGGCTATCATGTTCCCCAGGAGGCCAACCATGATAATGCTGACACAGACACATGTCAAGATTTGATGCCAAGGGGACAATCATCTTCACTTATAAATACCCCTTTTTGGCCTTGAGGGGACCTAAAAATATAATATATTTATTTATTTAAGGCCTCAAATTTATCATATTTTTAATTAAAAAATAATTTAACATTATATATATTTAATGTATTTAAACTTTTGAATTTATATCTTCTTTTAATAAAATTTTGGGAAAAATAATTTATAAATATTTTGAATTTTAGAAGATTATTTATATTTTGTTATTTTTCTAAAAGGACCAATTTGCACATTTTCAAAATTGTGAGAGATCTAAGGGGTATTTACATCAATTTGTTATTTGAGTTATTTGAATTATTCAAGTCATAAGTTCAACTCGACTCGAAAAACCAAATTACTTATTCGAGATTATTAGAAAAATTAAATAACTCCATTTGATTAACTTGAAATTCAAAAAAAAATTAATTTTTTCAAATCGAATCAAATTTTGTTCACATTTAGAGTAAATTAACCTTAAATCTTTGAAGTACTAGGCGAATTCTCGTCGATCAAAGTAAACTCGAATCACTCGTAACAACAACTTGGGTCTATGATGCACGCTTTAGTTAACAAACCTTTGTACGCGAAAATGTGTAACACACCTATATATAGATTCTAAGTTCAAAAGTCTCAATTCTATGAAAAAAAAAACGGTTAATATATACAGAAGTACTTGAACTTAGTAATTTGTACCTACTTGGTATTTAATTTTTTTAACCTAACTGGTACCTGAACTTGAAAATCGTAAGCTGATTTGATACTTTTTTTAGGTACCTGACTAACACCATTAAAATACATTGACGTGGCATTGATAACTAATAATATAGTGACACGTGATAGCTTCACATTTTGACACGTGGCAAAAATTAAAAAAATAAAAAAAATTTTCCACATGTCAAAATGTTAAGTTGCCATGTGTCATTATGTTAGTAGTCATTAGTGCCACATCAACACCATGTCAACGTATTTAACAGTTTAGCTAGGTACTTGAAAAGAGTATCAAATTTGTTTACGGTTTTCAAGTTTAGGCATCAGTTAGGTTCAAAAAGAAGTTTTGGTACCAAATAGATATAAACTGCCAAGTTCATGTACTTTCGCGTATATTAACCCGAAAAATAATTAAAAGAAAGAAAAGGTGTAATCTTTTCGTCTAGTTCTCAAGAAAAAGAAAATCAAAAGACGTACGGTATGCGAAAATGCGAAAAACCCCTCGAGTCTTTGACCAACTAATATAATACTTAATGGCAGGGACGAAGAAAACTTTAGGGACCAGAATTAAATTTTGAATTTTTGAGAGGCTAAAAGTTAATTTTATCATTACATTAATTTATAGTGTTTTAAAAGACCTTTTTAATTTTACCATTTTCATAATAATGTCGAAAAGTTCCTTAAAATAATGAATGGAATCGCCATTGAAACTTCATTGTTTAAAATTTTATTTTAATCACATGAAATTAAAGATTTAGTCCTCATATTTGACATAATTTTATTTAATCAACACCTTTAATTATTTCAATTTCCATTTTGGTATTGAAATAAGTGTTTAAAAAATCCATCTAAGCATTTCAACTAGAATAACATTTTAAAAGCATAAACCCTAAATTTTACCAAATTAAAATGTAAAAACTAAATCCAAAATTTAAACATAATAGAGGATCAAAATCACAATTTGACCTTTAATACTAAAACTTCATTTGACTCATTCCAGAAAAAAGCTATGAAGCATTCAAACACTCAATCTTCATCTCTCTCTCTCTATATATAAAAGATGAGACTGAGAAAAAATAACTTGAAACAATCGATTCAACACAGCGAAGGTGAAATTCAAAAGCTTTCACTTTTATTAACAATCCCAAGATTTTTGCAGTGTTCAGTGTACAACAATGTCGATGATTTCAAAGCAGCTAACGAAGAACGATATTGAAAAGAGCTTATTGATACCCACTGATGCTTTCAGTATCTTCCCGGTCCAATTCGATGAAGGTTGTTTTTTCAACGTCACAGCCGTTGACGGCGCCGGAAAAGCTTGGGATTTCCAGTGTTTTGTTCAGCAAAGTAAGGGCATTGTTTCCGTCGGTTGGCTTCAGTTTCTGAGCGGTATAGATGTGAGAGTTGGTGATACGGTGTTTCTTCATCGGAAATCAATGGACGGCGACGACGGTGATGATTCGACGGCGAAGGTGAAAATTGAAGTGAAGAGGAAAATTAGATTGATGGGGGAAGACATATGGGCTGTCGTTCTTTAATTATTTTCATGAAATTTAACTTTTAATATTCTTTTATGATATATAATTCTATTTTAGATGATTTGTGGGAGCATTACTTAAATTTGTTGAAAGAAATAGAAAATACAAGGGTGGATTTGTTTGTAATTGATGTTTCTTATTTAATAATTATATACTTATTTCATCTAATTTTATTATTTAAACCCTCGGCTAAGTTAGGAGAAATTATTTGATGGACCCTTCCCGCCACATTATTTATGGTATTCTTTTCTATACAATTGGCACAGAATTTTCGTAATTTTTTACCCTAAACCTCGAACTCAGACCTCAAACTCTCAACCCGATTCATGAACCCCAAACCTGTTCAAGATTCAAGATTCGGAGTTTGAGATTTAGGGTTTAGGTTTGATGTTTAGGGTTTGGGGTTTAGAGTTCAATATTTGAGTTCAATATTTAGTGTTTTGGGTTCAAAGTTTGAGATTCTAGGTTAAAAAATTACCAAAATCATGTGTCAATGACATAGAAAAAGTTGTTGAAATGTCATTATATAATTGGAAAGAGGCCATGAATGATGTGATGGGAAAAGCCCATAAAATAATTTCTCCTTTATTAGGTTGAAATTATAAAAGTATTCATTCTTTTAAGTTATAATTAATATTCACTTTTATCTTTTATACTTTTATATCTTTTTAAATAAAATAATCACAAATTACAAATACAAAGATAGAACATCAACGATGAATCTGGGGACTAAGTTTAGGGAAGTTTTTAAAATTTTAGGAGTTTAATAAGATTTAAAAAAAACTAGGGATCTAATTAATTTTTCAAACATTTTGCAAGATTAATGAAAAAATTTCAAAAATATTAGAGGGTTAAATTAAAATTTTCAAAATTTCAAATGAAAATTAAAAATTTTCAAAAATATTTGAGGGCTTTGGCCTCCATTATAGTCCGCCCTGTGCTCAATAATATTAAAATACAAATCCATTACCACTCCACTTATATTTATTATTGAATAAATTTAAAATAAATAATTTTAATTAACGGATGTGGTCAAATCTAATACCTTTATTTTTTTCCTTTTCTATTTTTAAGGATATTCTTAAAATTAATCAAAGAAAAAATTATAAAATAGATCATTAAGTGTTAAAAAAACCTTAGAGCAAGAAGTTGAGTTATTTATCCGAATCATTTAGGGTTTCGATTATTTCGGATCATTTCAAATTTAAATTTTAAATTTAAATAGTAATTAACAGATTTACACGTTCTTTTCCCTCGTATAATGAAAGAGAGTATCATCTAATTACGAGTATAATTAAAGTGCAATTATAAATAATATATATATATATGATCGATTAGAATTAAAATCGATCTTCTGTTTGGTTCTCGAGAAAAAGAAAATCAAAAGGCGTACGGTATGGGAAAATATTAAAAAAACCCTTTTGATTTGAGTCTTTGACCAACCAATACTTAATTGAAAGACTACCAAAATTAAGAGCTCACCTAAGTAAAATAAATGGGGTTTCTGTCTGGTTGATTCTAGTATTATATACAAATGTTCTCTAATTTCTTGGAATCGCCATTGAAATTTCATTTGGTCAAATTTTAATTTTGGACCCTCTACCATGTTAAAAGTTTGAGATTTGGTATCTCCATGTTTTAATTCAGCATAATTTGATAATTTGATAATATCATAGATCAAAATCCAATTTTGGTGTTGGAATGGGAGCTTTTGGTTCGAAAAATTGTAAAAATATCATGGAGGCTTCTGTATTAAGAGATAGATTGCATTTTGTCCCTCTATTAAAAAAACAGCAATTTAGTCCTTTTTATTAAAAATTCCATCTATTTCTACTATTAAAAATTGATGTGGTTGATGGAATAACCGAAAAGTTACACATGGCGTGCCATATGTACCTCATGCTGACATACATAAACTAGTTTTTAACGGTACAAATGAATAGAATTTTTAACAGGAGGACTTGTTTGCTCTTTGATTTAACTGAGACTAATTTGTCTACTTTTTTAGAAGATGAAAAAACAATCCAAATCCTAATACAAGGACCTCTATGATAAAATATTTAACCACGTTAAACTAACTAATGAAATGTTAAAAAGTATAGAACCGAATTAAAATAAAGAGATTAAATACCAGATTTAAACATAGTAAAGGGATTAAAACCGAAATTTAACCAATACTTCATTTGACTCAGTTCAATGTACGAAACTGTCAAATGAACGCGCTTCTTCATCTCTCTCTCTCTCTCTCTCTATATATATATATGTGTATATAACAATCGACCCAACTGCTGAAAACTGAGAAAAGAGCAACTTAAGCAAATCGATTCAACACAGCAGCTGTAAAAAAGTTCAGAAACTTTTCTTGATTCGTAAAATCCCAAAGAGTTGCAATTTGCAGCATATGAAAATGTCGATGATTTCAAAGCAGTTAACCAAAAGCGACATCGAGAAGAGCTTACTGATGCCCACTGATTCTTTTGGTACCTTTCCGGTGCCGTTCGAAGGTGATCCTTTTTTCAACGTCACCGCCGTTGATGGGACCGGAAAAGCTTGGGACTTCCCTTGCTTTGTTCAGCCAAGTGAGGGCATTGTTTCCGTTGGTTGGCTTCGGTTTCTGAGCGGTAAAGATGTGAGAGCTGGTGATACGGTGTTTCTTCATCGGAAACCAATGGACGACGGCGGCGGTGATTTGACGGCGTCGGCGAAGTTGAAAATTGAAGTGAAGAGGAAAATTAGATTGATGGGTGAAGATATATGGGCTGTTCTTCAATAATTTTACTGCAAACGAATATTCATTTATGACTTTCATTATTAGGTTAAATTCTGCTACTAGTCCCTGTTCTTTATGAAAGTAATGGATTTAGTTCTTATTCTTTAATTTGGTATTTTTAATCCTTGTACTTTTGAAATTTAAAATTTCAATCATCACCAAACGATAATTGTTAAAATTCTTTTAGTTAAGCTCTGCTATTTCAAAATATGTTACGACAAACATATTATCACACGTGTAATGATATGCTATCTTATTATTTCCACATATTACTCACTAAAAATTCAGTTAATGGATTAAAGATTGTCGTTTGCATTAAGATTAAAATTTCAAATTTTGAAAAGAATAGGATTTAGAATGAACCAATTGAAGAATATGGATTAAAGCTACAACTCTACGCATAGTGCATGACTTGTAATTGAATTTAACCAAACAAACTTAACCACTGTTATTTGGGTCAGAATTAAAATTTTAAATTTCAAAAAGTATAGTGTCTAAATTGATAAATTATAAAAATACAAGGACTAAAATTAATCAAATTAATTACATGTACTAAATGGTTCAGCCGAAGCAATGTTTTGTTAAAAAAAATACTAAGAGGATCAAATTGTAGTAAAAATAAGGCTTAATTCAAGTATAGGGTACCTAAACTTTCACCAATTAGAGAAGGGCACCTGTCTATCTCTTTCCCCCTCTTTTTCATGTTATTTCCCTTCTTCTCACGTGCCATCACTAGGGGTGTTCATTCGGTTAACCAACCGGTTAACCGACCCGAAATAACATTAACCGAATTAACCGAAATTTTAAAATCTTTAACTGTTAACTGAACCGAAATTTTTTTCAAAAAAATTAACCGAACCGAAATTTTTTCGATTAATTCGGTCGGTTAACCGAATTAACCGAAAATTATAAGTTTTTTTATTTTTGGTTAAAAATTAACCGAATTACCCGAATTAACCAAATTAACCAAATTGAATCACTACATAATTAAATTATTTTTAGACTTTTAGACTTTAGTTTTAGTCTTAGTTTTAAAATTTTATTTTTATTTATTAAATTATTTGTAATTTAATTTTATGATTGGGTTGGGTTGGGTTGAATACTTGGGTTTAGATTGGGTTTAGGTGAATAGTGGGCCTATTTATATATTATAATTTTTATTAATTTTTTGGTTAATCAAAAAATTGATTAATGACCGGTTTCGAACCGAATTAACCGTTAACCGAAAAATCAAAAATAATTAACCGACCCGGTGAAAAAATTCGGTTAATCGACCGATTAATCAATTGATCTGTTAACCAATTTTTCGATTTTACCCGAATTTTGCACACCCCTAGCCATCACCACCATCAACCTACTCTGACCAGCTCACAAACCCCTTTCCAGCTTCAACCTCATTCTTGGAGCTCTCAGTCGCTGTGACCCATATCTTCGAAATCATTTGTGACATCCTTCCCGGTTGCTGAAAGCAAAACTTCACCACCTTCAGGATGATCAATATCCATGAATGGAGTTACATCATAAACCTTCCCAAAGATAATCAGCCAACAATCTTTGGTTTTGTTGGGGTTGAAAGTGTGCACCTTTGGATCTAATTCTTCACCAGATGAAAAAGGAGAAAAGGCTTTAGCTTTCGTCCCTCACTGTCTTTGCATTTTTTGGGTCAAATGGACAGTGCCAAGTGCCAACTCTTCCCACACTTATAATATCATATGTATGTAATGATGAATATAAAAAAGAAGAAAAAAGAATTTTTCTGGTCGAGGCATCCACTTTCTATAATAAAGGTCAATAACCCTTTGCTATGGTAGCCAAGGTTGGTGCATGAGTTTGCTAAGAATGAAAGTAGCCGATTGGTTGGTTTTTACTTTGCTTTGAGTGGTGGAGTTCCTTGTTTTGCTCAATCTATAGCGGTGTTTTTCAAATAGTGCTGCTAATGCTTGATCTATTGTGGCGTTTCTTAAAAAAGCGCCGCTAATGTTATTAAAAGTCCTTCAAATTTTTTGTAGCGTTTTCCGAAATGCGCCGCTAATGCTCGATCTATAGTGGCGTTTTTCACATAGCACCACTAATACTCGATCTATTGTGGCATTTTTAAAAAGCGCCGCTAATGCTGCTCAAATTTTTTGCAGCGTTTTCTGAAAAGCGTCGCTAATGCTCAATCTAAAGTGGTGTTTTTCAAATAGCGCCACTAATGCTCGATCTATTGTGGCATTTTTTAAAAAGCGTCGCTAATGCCAGTAAAGCTCAACAACAAACAACCTCGTTTTGCTCAAGTTTTTTGTGGCATTTTTCGAAAAGCACCGCTAATGCTCGATCTATAACGGCATTTTTCAAGAAGCGCCTCTAATGCTTTACCTTTTTGCGGCGTTTTTGTCATAAACGCCGCTATAGCTCTAACCTTTTGCGGTGTTTTCGTGCTAGTGCCACTAATGTATAACTTTTGCGTCGTTTTTCGTTCAAGCGCCGCTATAAACATCGCTAAAAACTTGTTTTGCTGTAGTGAAGCCACTATTTCATTCTTCTCTTCTCTTTCATGTTTCCCAATTCTTTAAGATATTTTACAGAAGTTGAAATGGGGCTTGGGGAGTGCAATGGTGTTGTAGTGAAGAAGGGCCTCTATAATGGAGCTTGGAGAGAGTGCGCTAGTGTCACAGGCCGCAGTTTAAAGCCCGTGACCATCACACCAAATGCATCCAATGGAGGTCTATTGCTCAGATGAGGATCATTTGGCCCACAAGAACTGTCCCGATTCGAAGAGCTATTGGACAAGCCTGTCAGATTGAAGCCTGGTTGGCCCGATAATGAAGAGATGGCAACTTAGGCTAATATGGTAACTAATCTTAGAAGATAGAGGGAATCATATCTTGTAAAGATTAGATTAGATTTGATAATGCATATCTTGTAAATCCCTAAAATTAAGGGATATGGTTAATCTCATCCGTCGATGTAAATGTATCTTAACCGTCAGTTTTGGGGGAGCTCAACTATAAATAGAGAGCCTCCCCCTTAGTTGTACTCACTCCATTTATTGTCTCATTATTCTTTGTGAATAAGAGAAATAGAGAGCATTTACTCAAACACTTTGCGAGCGTTCTTTCTGTTGTTCTTTGTTGTTCTTCTTTTGGCATAAATCGCTTCCGCTCTTCAATTTGGTGCCTTGGAGGAGTTCTAAAACAATCCTCACTTGAGTTAAGGCTGACTTGGGCGAGTTTGGACGAACGGATCGCCTAAGGCCGCACGGATTGCAAGACGAAAGGTCTAGCCCCATGACACTAGGATGGGGATGGTGTTGCCGTGAAGAAGATGCAAGAAGGGGAGAATATTTATGGAGGGTGAGGAGTTTGATCGAGTAGAAAGAGATGAAAGAAAACACTTGGAGAAAGAGAGTTCAAACAAATATTTACTTTTATTTTTTATTTTTCGGTCAAAACGAAGAAGGAATGCCACATGGCATTTTTTTATTCGTTAAAGACTAATTCTTAGCCGGATTGGTATGGAAATTGTTGTCAATGCAAAAGACGTGAGTTTGAATGCGCTTAAGCACATTATCCTCCTATTAATGAGTTGAGAAAGGGCTAAAGGTAGTTCTAAGTATTGTGTTAAAGAAAACAAATATGATAATAACTTATAATAAAATTATTTAAAAAAAATTTAAATCGTGAACTAAGCCTAAAAATAAAATTAAACTGTGGTTTTGTTTTCTAGTTTTGGAATATTTCCTTGAAAGTAATGAATAGTGTTTTACTTTCCGTGTTTTTCTTTATCGGGAAGTACCATTCAGTTTCTACTAAAATTGAAATTGTATTTAAGTATATTTGAAACGCATCAGTTATATTCAAGGATGTTTGAATTGGATATAATTGGTTGGTCGGTTGGATTAGATTAGGAATTGATCGGATTGTGATCCGGAGGACTTTAAATCAATTAGATTAAGAACCAATATGAATCAACGAAATTAACTATAAAAACTAATTAAACCAGCCGAACTAATTTTTTTAAATTTTTTAATTTAACCGATCAAATCAATTACTTAACCGATTTCCAATTCAATGTAAAAAACATTGGCTGTACCTATACCTCATGAGCTCTCTTTTTTAACCTTATCCTACAATCTGGTGATATCATGAAGTGACCAACAAAACTATGGATACAAATGAGCACATGAGGCCCAATACAAGGTGAACATATGCTGTAGGGTCGGTGCACCTCTAGTGGAGATGAAACATTTGTCACTTGTATATTGCATTTACTCGTTGCTCTGATATGAAAACCCACAACTAAGCGAAGAAGATGCCTATGGCTAGCTGAACTATAAGCAATGTGAAACCAATAAGAAAGCAACATGTGACACTTTGGAAAGGATCGACGACATCCTACATAAAACCCTCGAGACCAAAGGATCACACTTCCATGTTCTTCCTACCCTTCATCACCTTTCTCTCGTTGTTCATCCAAGTTTTCTTATGGCTCTCTGTCCACAAAGGCAACTATTTTCAATCATTGTTGTCACTACTGTATATCAACAAAAATCAAAATGGGTTAAATTACTAAACAAAGACAAAGTTCTTTCACTACCTTAATAAGTTCGTAAAATTGTTTTAGATATTAATCTTATATGTAAACATAAACTCAACAAATTTAAAAATATAATATTATATATTTAAAAAATTTAAAATAATTATTTATATACCAACTAAAAATATTATAAAAATACAAAATTTATTTATATACCCATATTTTCCTGCACGGACAATAATGCCGATGCTAATCGAACTAAGACTCAATCAACAAAATAATATTTTTAATTATTTATTTAATTATGATTGAAAATGTAAAAAAAAAGTGTCTTATTTTTGATATATTAAAGTTTTATTTTTTATTATACCCAATGACACATATGTCACACTTTTAAAAAATTATGTTTTAAATGGGTGAAATTAGGTTTAAATATGTGAGGGTTATTGTACTCTTTTGAAATTAACCTCTGTAATTTAATTTTGAAGCATTGATTCCTTATACCTTTTTGATTTAACAATCTTGGTTCTCGAGCTCATTTCCATCCAATTTTTGTTACTTGTTGACGTAGGCATTTATAGAAAAAGGTAACATAATTTTATAGCCCTTGATATTTACAGTTTTTGTAAATTTGACCCTTACTTTTATAAGTGCATAAAAATCTAAAATTAAAAAAAATCATATTTCCAAAAAATTCTAAAAATTAAAAAACATACAATTTAAAAAAAAAATTTGCCTTTTTTTATGAAAAGTATTTAAAATTCAAATTTAAAAACATAAAAAAAGAAAAGAAAAGAAAATCACGTCTCAGCATCATCTCATCTGCTTAGCTAACACAACTATGATTGAGCCAAATCCAATATATATTGGATAAAAACTCGACAATGTTCATCCCTTGGGGAAGTAAATGAAAGCAAACAATACAAGCACAAAAACTCGGAAGATAAAAATAGAGATTTCCTTTTCGTGGGTTTAGCAGGCATAAGTCATTCTTTTTGAATCACGATTCCCAAATGTAGTAATGGTTTTCAAATTTTTGTTTTTGAATTTTAGAGAGCTTTTATTTTTATTTTTTCTTAAAAATGTATAATTTCTTATTTTTATTTAAAAACATTTTTTTATTTTTATGTATTTTTAGGTGTAAATGTCAAATTGACAAAACTGTAAATGTTGAGGATTATAAAATTATTTTGCCTTTTCTCTATAATTGCCACATTAGAGACTAACCACAAAATGGATGGAGTTTAGCTCAGAGATCATATTTTAAATCAATAAATGTACAAGGACTCAATGTCTCAAAATTAAAGTACGAGAATTAAATTTTCAATTTCAAAAACATCGATAAGCTGACATATTTAAACCATGAAATTATAATTAACTTTTGCTACTAAAGTTATAAAATTAGCTACATATTGTTTTTACAATATCATATAAAAGAATTTTAAACATTTTTACAAAATAATTAGGTTTAATACCTATTTTTACTCTTGTACTATAGTGAAATTCTCACTTTTGCCTTTTTACTATTTTTTTGGTCATTTTGCTCTCTCTACTTTCGTTCCATCCATCCAGTTAGCCCTTGACCATTTCCACTAAAAAAAACTCAAGCGGCCATTCAAGCCAATCAAATGCGAACACGTGAACAATAATAAAAAAGCCAAAGTGAAAATTTTTCTGTAGTATTGGGTCTAATGTGAGAATTTCACTAAAGTACAAGGACCAAAATATGCATTAAACCTGTCAAGGGGCAAACACATGAACATGTGAGATTTTTTTTTTAATGAAATGGTCAAGGGGCTAACGTGATAGGTGGAATGAAAATAAGGGAAAAGTGACCCTCAAAATAGTAAAAAGGACTAAAGTGAAAATTTGGCCATAGTATAGAGACCAAAGTAGATATTAAACCAAATATTTTCTATGAAGTTCATCAACATGTACAACCTAATTGTTGGTTAATTAATGCTTTATTTTGTGTACTTAGTTTTAGTTGAATTCCATGGCATCCACTTTGACAGTGAACTCTCACTTTTAAAGTACTCTCAAATTTCAAACACTAATTATTAAAACAATTTCATCAATCAAACCAGCCAACTTACACAATTAGAACATTGATTCTTGGATCACACCATGAAAATCTTTGTACTAGAAGTCAAATTGCATTTTACCCTTTCACTAAAAAAACTTAATAAATTGAACCCTGCACATTAGATCACTGTAGATCATCCTTCTGTTCAAAATTTTGTCCATTTTTAGTGTTAAAAACCGATCCCTTTACATCGACATGAGATACACGTGATATATCACATGTAATTGTTTGGTTATTCCATTAGGTACTTCAGTTTTTAACAGTAAAAATAGATGACATTTTTAACAGAAATGACCAATTTAATCTTTAATCTAACTAACAGAGACTAATTTGCTCATTTTTTGAGTGAAGGGAGCAAAATGCAATCTGACTCCTATTATAGGGGCTTCCATGGTACTTTTACCACCAAGTAGCAGAAATCACCATTTCTACTGCTATGACTTCAGTTTACCCTCATGCATAGGCCTATATGCATACACATATATACACATAATCCTAATCTCCTTCCATCGTATGGTTAACAACTGCCTATCAATGACAACCATAGCTAATCTATTATCACGAGATAAACCGGGGAAGATACAGAAGCTAGAAACAACTGATCCACATCCATGAAAGACCAGCTCTAAAGACACAGCATCAAAGTATCACTAGGAATTCCAATCCAAGCAGTAAATGGAACTTTTTTTCCACCAAAAATAAAAGACCATAAAGTCAAGTACCCATTCTTTTCAATCTAGTTTGAATTCAACTTCATTGGGCAATCTATTTACAGACCTAGTCGAGACACAAAATTTTCATATCAACTCTCCTAAGCAGGAAAAAAGTACCATTATAAAAACTTATGAACATCAAAATGGCGGTAGAAGCTAAATTTCTTATGGAGGACCGTAAAAGTTAGACGTCACCTGAAAGGAGGAGTAGCTTAACAGAGTTTAATATTCCTTAAATTATCAGCCGGGCAGCCACTATACTAATAACTGGTTTAACTCGAGTTGGCTTTTATTGGGACCGGTCCATTAGTCCAGCGCTTTCCATTACACGAAATACGGTGACTTTGAGCACAAATTCCCTTGATCTGAGCAGTTCAAAGACACAGACATCTCCTTCACCCAAATTGTTCTCCAATGTAAATTCATACCATCCTTGACTGAACTTAGCCCTGCCTCCTCTATAAAGGCATCGGACAGGCCACTGTCTACCATCCGGAAGCTGAAGTTTAATGAATCCTGAAACCCCGCTTAGATGTTGCTCAGCAAAGCACGATGGTAAGTACTGCAATAGAGAAAAATCAAAATGTTGACTGAGGTGTGCTATAAGGTGAAATCAAAAGGGCATGTATGGCACATCGTATTCAATGCTTACCATTATACATCCCCTGTATAGATAAGACGGTCGCAAGACGACCCTGCAGAAAGGGTTAGTCGGCTCAAATGCTTTGGCTGCATTAATCGCTCTCTCTCGTTCTTCAGCAGTCACAATTCTCTTCCTGGCCGAAGCACTTTCATAAAATCTATTACGCATTTCCATGTCATCTTCATGTCCAAGAGATGAATCCTCTTCACCTACATTTCATTGGACAACCAATGAAAATTTCCAAACCTTATATGCTGTAAAACAAATAAAGGACTTACTAGGCTGAAACTTCTGTTTTTTCCTCCCTGGTTTTTTCAGTTTTGGTAGCTCTGCACCTGAAGAATGCAATTTCACTTCATTAGCAGAATCTTTTTAAGTTCAAATACAGTAATGAAAAGCCATACCCCGAATAGGTTGATTATTAACACCCTTAGGTGCGTGATGGTTGACTTCTCCACTCCAGTTTATACAGTTAAGTTTGGACCTACCAAACAAATTAGGCATCGCTGGAGAGACACATTCATCATCTTCAAGTTCTTCAAATGGATATTGTCTTCCGAGATTGTATTGAGTACCAACAAGAGCATTTGTTTGATAGTTTATTTCAGAGTTGTACAAATCAAATATGCTAACACTGAAAGCGGAATTCCCTTCATATCTGAAAATCAAAAAGTAGCCAACACGGATATAGTAACGTTCGACAAATTCCTGCCAACCCTCCTTAAACCAAGCCTTGTTGTCAACTTTCTTTATTCCTACACGCCAAACATGACCATCAGGAACGGTGAGAGCGGCAGCAACAGAAAGCTCATCCCTGAATTTCTTAATAAAGTTATCAGGTATCCTCTGCAAACACCGGAATGCAAGTTAGGCCTATTTATCTGGCGAATAATGAAAATTGGGATTCAAATGGTACTTGGCAGATTAACATTCAAAACATCATGCTATTGCACCTCACGTTATATGAAGAAAACTACTCCCGTCTTCTTATCTAACACTAGCATTGAAATGAGAAGATCGAATCATTACAAAGAAAAGGATGTAATTATAAAAATCATCACACATAAACATGGCAAGTATAATCATAATCAATAACCAAATCCGTATATACTTTTTCCTAGACCAAACATAAAAAGAAACCGTAAGAGATTAACATTAAACTCCGTGTACATGATGTAGATGAACTTTCTTGCTTGCTCATAAAACACCATTATGAAATAGCCTCGCATTTGGTGCATATTTGGTAAAAAACCCTGAGAGAAATATCAAAACAGACCTGTGGCAATGTATTGATACTCGATATATACCCAATTTAAGTAATAGACCCATAGTAATAAGCCTAGTTATTCTCTTCAATCCAACAAAATCTAGGAAATAAAAAACTTTATTTTACAGTCATATAGACCTTCTGTGCTTTCCCCACTTCCTGTTTACGCTAAACAGTGCATACAAACGACCAAAGTAGCTTAATACCAAACTCGGAAGATCGGACCAAACGTGAAAAACTAATAAGCTTTCACTCACATGCAGGAAGATCATAGGAAGGTAAAGTACAACGTTATACTAATTAAAACTTCGACATTCAACTTTTTTCGCTAACGAAATCCATTAAAATGAGGACCATTTAAAACTATGAAGCAACAAGCATTTAACCCTATTTGGTTACAATTGTTTATTGTTTACAAAACAGACTATTTCCTGCAAAATCGAACCAGTAAAAATTTGACTGCTTCGCTCCGATATATACTAACTCAAATTCAGATATATCAATAGAATTTACTCAAAATGAAGCAAAATATATACCATGCATTTCAATTGATTCGAATAAGCACCCCCCCCCCGCCCCAGCTTCAATACATTAAAAAAAAACTTTACATCAAAATTTGAAGGATCTTCTATTTTCTTCTACTTTACCCAGTTTCACAATTCACAGCAGCTACTAAAAACATTAAGCTAAAAATTCTCAATTCTCCCTAATTTTCATCCAATTCCATCAACCAAACATACTCTCAGCAGGTCTTAACATTCAAATATTACCTCCAAATCTCATAAAACACACTTCAAACCCCAAAACCCGAAATTAAAACATTACAAACAAAAACCCATGATCCATTACCCCAAGGGAAAAAAACCCTATATTGAAATTTTCAATTAAACCCAATATATATTTGTTCTCCCTAAACAAAAACATAAGCAAAAATAAATTTGGGTTTTGAGTAATTTTACCAGTTTCTTGTCCTGGAGAGTAGTGGAGAGAATAAGCTTATGGAAAAAAGGGCGTGGCATTTGGCAGAAATTGTCAGATCATATAATGATTTTGCTTTTTTGAGCTTTTTTCGCTGTATATATATATAATTCTACTGTTTATTTATATATATATCACTGGATCAAATCATAAGACTTTGTTGAGTGCTTATACATGGAAAATAGAGAAATTTTTTGAAAAGAAAAAAAAAACCTAAAAGTTGAACCGAGTTTTCATCAGTGGAACATTTGTAAACTCAGCTACTCACTCACTGAGTTCTAATCTCGCTTTCTTTAAAACTCTGGCATTCTTCGTGTGACCCACCACCAGCTTCCCTTGGTTTTTAATAATAAAATATTCCTTATCGGCGTTACTAATTTTAAAATATTGGGTAAATTGCACTAATAATCACTCAACTATTAGTATTTTATTTTGGTATCTCAACTATGAAAAGTTACAAAATAGTCACTCAACTATTCAATTTTATCTTTTTTGGTCACCCAACTATCTTGTATTTTTTGGTGTTTCTATTTGTACTTTAGCCAGTTGGTGATCACGTATTTAGAATACAAGTATGTGATCACATCTAGATATATTTTCTATATTCATGTCTATTTTACGATCCATATTTGGGATTCATGAATATCCCTCCCAACAATGTCGTCTCAAAGGTTTGAACTTGAGTCCTCCTCTTAAGAATATAATGCGTCTTAACATTGCATTCAACCACTTCTTGGCTAATCTCTAGATGTTTTAATTTTAGTTCTTTTATTTGAAAACTATACAGAAGTATAAAAATGCAAAAAAAAATTTATGTCATCAAAATAATAATAGTAGTCATTTGATAAAAGGGTCGATTAGTCATTTACTAACCGAGCTGGTACCTAGTTAACCCATGACACCAACTCAGTCACGAGTTTTATTAGTAGTATAGATAATAAATAGAATCAAATTCATTAATGTTAAAAGAAAAAAACTATGAGAATTGAGACCTCTATTTGAAAAAAAAGAAGGAGAAATAATAATAAATTTATTTCTCAAAGTTTATAATTTTTTTTGTCAATTTAGCCTTCATTATTTTTTAAACTAAATTTCGTCAATAACCTTTCAAAAAAAAAGCCAATTGTTTTTATTTGACGAAAATGCTAACTAAAGCATTAATTTTTAACGACGTTGCGATGACAATTCGTGTGACAGTCTAAATGTATTTCATATTGACATGATACTAATTATCTTATATGTCACATCAACAAATAATTTAAATTTTATAAAATTAAAAATATAAAGAGTTCATAAATATTTAAAAAAGACATGATATACATGTAGACTACGATGTGGACCATGTTTAAATATTTAGTATTTTAGTTAATATTTTATTAGAAAATATATCAATTCAATTCTTTTAAAATGTTGGTGGTAAAATTTGAATATTTTTAAAAGGTTGAGGAACAAATTTAGTTCAAAAATAAATACCGAATCAATAAAAAATATGGTAAACTATCAAAATAATCACTTTTGTTTGCCTCAGGTTACATTTTAGTCACTTATGTTTGAAATGTTACTTTTTAGTCACTTATGTTATCGTGTTATAACATCTTAGTCACTGAGTCGTTAATCACCGTTAACAATATAACAGTAAGCTGACGTGGCATATTAAATCATCATTTCAAACAAAAATTTTAGGTTAAATTCTACAATTGGTCCATATTTTTTTTTTCATTTTGAGAATTTTTGTTCTTTTATGTTCTTTTAACTTAATTTTTTTTTAATTTTCCATCCTTTTCTGCTTCTCCCTCTGTTTTTCTCCCGTCTTCATTTATTTTAACGTAATTTTTCAATATTTATCATTTGTTAAAACTAGTTCACAAGCTCGACTCACTTGAAAAAATTAAATTGTTCATAAAAATAAAACTATGGGGATTAATTTTAACAAATAAAAAGTATAGAAAAACTAAGTTAAAAGAAATGGAGAAGGGGGGAAAATAAAGAGAGAAGCATAAGTGAATGAAAAATAAAGAAAAACAAAAAGGAGAGTTAAAAAAACATAAAAGAAAAAATTAAATTGCTCAAAACGAAAACAATATGGAGACCGATTGTAGAAATTACCTTAAAATTTTTGTTTGAAATGATGATTTAACGTGCCACGTCTGCCTACCGTTACACTGTTAACAACAACTAACGGCTCAGTGACTAAAATATTCCAGCGTGATAATGTAAGTGACTAAAACATAACATTTCAAACATAAGTGATTAAAATATAACCTGAAGCAAACAAAACTGACTATTTTAATAGTTTACTCAAAAAATATAAATTAAAAATTAAATTTATCGTTATGCAAAAATTGGCATATTCCATATTTTTACAATAACTATATAATTTATTGGGGCAAAATACCAAAAAAAGCCAAATTTTTTTAAAATTTACCGAAATAGACCAGGTATTTTATTATTTACCGGAATGGGTCCTTTTCCCCAAAATCGCGTCAACGTCGGTAGCGATGTCGAGAGTGCGTGCAGAAATCGCGTCCACGCCGTAGCGCTTATCGATGTGGACACAAATCGCGCTTCAGAGGACGCGATTTGTTGCCATGTCAGTAAAGCGCGCTGACGTTAACGCGATTTCCTGGCACGTACCCTGACATCGCACTGACGTGGATGCGATTTCGGGAAAAATAGCTCATTCCGATAAATAATAAAATACCGGGCCCATTTCGGTAAATTTAAAAAAATTGGTTTTTTTTGGTATTTTGCCCCTTATTTAATATTAAATATTTTTAAAAATTTATATATCAAATAAAAATTTAAATAATATTTTTCAAATTTATATTTTCTCCCATAACATAAGGAAGCTGGCTTGAAATTTAAACACTGCTGTTTCAGGTTAATTCATTTAAATATGCTGAAAAGAAAATAAATTGAGAAATTAGGGTTTTTTTTTAAATTTACTAATCTATGCTGTTTTTGGAGAGAGAAAATAAAACGCACCCTACATGACGCACTTTCACTTATCTTGCAGGGAAAGCACACCCTGTAGGACGAGTTTTCTTTTCTTTTATAAAAACACTCTTATATGGCATTTTTTTTCCAACGGGAATATTTCCTAACAGGCAAATATTCCAATGCCAATGAGACTCCAACAACCATAAATTTCCTTATATAAAGCCCTCCAACTTTTCTTATTTTCAACTCAACTCTCAATTTTCACAATTTGATTTTCAATTTCTTGTTCTCGATTTTTATTCTAAGAAATATTTTTTTTAAAATTATTTAAAAATAGGGATTCAAGAGAAATTTAAGAGGAACTTAAGAGCAATTTGAAAATAAATATGGATTTGAGAGAAATTTTGAAGGAATTTGAGAGCAAATTGAGAGGAAATTTAGAAGAAATTGAGAGGAAATTTGAGAGATGATTAGTTTGTGAAAAAAAAGGGGTGGAGGTATTTATAGTTTTTTTTTACCGTGGGGGGGGGGGCAACCGGTCAATTTTTTGACCGTTGCACTGTTCACGCGTGGGGCAAATCGCGGCCACGTCAGCGCGCTTTGTTGACATGGCAACAAATCGCGCTTCAGAGGACGCGATTTGCTGGCACGTACCCTGACATCGGGCTGACGTGGACGCGATTTTGGAGAAAATGACCCATTCCGGTAAATAATAAAATATCGGGCCCATTTCGGTAAATTTTAAAAAAATAGGTTTTTTTTAGTAAATCGCCCAATTTATTGCTCTTATTAGCTATTTTTTCCTTCTTTTTTTTTTAAGTTCATTGGATTATTTTCCTTTTAAAATTAGAAAACAAAAATATAATATAAAATGCATCATAAATAATAAATGAAATTTCATTGTTGACTAAAACAAAGCAAAAGTAAAGAATATATAAAACTAATATATTTATTGAAAAACTAATATAAGTAACATAAAAATAAACTTTGATTGAATGGTAAAATACAAATATTGAAAATTATTGTGCTATGAGTTTAAATTCTATTATTTGTATTTATATTTCTATATAAAATATATGAAATGACAATAAAACCCACCCTCAAAGGGTTTTTTGTTATTATATAATTGAGTTGATGTTTGATTGACTCGTGACATCATATTTAATAAAAGACTTAATATTAGCAAATGTACTAATATTTTTATTTAAACATGATTAATTATTATAATGGTTATAAATTAAGAGATAAAGTAACGTTTAGTCATTGAACTTAACAACCTATCCCAGCTGAGTCCCTAAACTTTTTTTCTATCCATATAATTACAAAAAGTTGGCAACTTTTTCTATTTTGGTCCATGTGATGACGTAACATGTAACAACCTAATTTTTAGTTGTGTCGGAAACAGTGATTTGAGATCACTAAATCTGACCAACGAGTTAAAATTTAATAAACTAATAATTATGGGTCAAGTGTGATTTTAGAATAATTTTTGAATTAGTGAATTTTGTGATTTATTGAATTTTGTGATTTAAAAAGAATTTAATAGGTAAATTGGGTCTAAAATGAGGTATCGAGACCTCGAGTTCATAAACCAAGCCATAAATATTTTTATACATATTTATGGAGTGTCATTGAGTTAGTATAAAAGTTTTGTTAGAAAAATTTAACGTTTGGATAGTCAATTAATTAAAAAGAACTAAATTGAAAATAGTGCAAAATTTGTTAAATTGTGATTAAATAGCTTAAGTGACTAATAAGGAGAGATTTAAAAGGCAATTAGGCCCATTATATGGGCTGGACGGTTGGGCAAGAAAAATCAGCAAGAAAGTAAGGAGAAATAAGGGCAAAATTAGAAATTTTACAAATTAAATATATAAAACAAAGATAAAAGTGAAAAATCTAGAGATCTCTTCATAATTTATCAGAAAAAACGCCATAGGAGGTCTGAAACAAGTTGGTTTCTCATATTTTTATACCATGTGAGTTCAATTCTTGCTTTTTCCTTGAAATTTTTATGTTTTGTGACTTTTACAACTAGGTCCAACTATTGAATTCATTAGTTTTTGATTCCATGGGTGATTTTGTAAGTTACCATCAATAAGTTCTGGAATTTTATGATGAATTATTATAGATTTTAAGTTTTAATTTCATTATATTATGATCTTATTAAGTGATTTTAGTAGAAAATTATTTTTAGGACCTAACTGTGAAAAAGTTATGAATTGGGATTTTGTACTGAAATTATGAATATAAAAGGATGTTTAGTAGTCTAAAATGGTTGTATAAGGTGTTAATTGAGAAAAATTAGATCAATTGAAGGGTTAATTGAGTAAGGACCAAATTGTAAAAATTGTTAATTTGGGGGGTAAAAGTGTAATTTCGAAAATTAAAAGGCATAAATTGTGAATTAAATTAGTATTGAATTATATGCTAATGAGTGGAAAATTTTATATTATAGATCGGGAATTCGAAGATAAACGCGGAAAAGAGAAAGTATTGAACTAGTTTCTGAACTTTTACAACTTTTACGAATTGGCCCAGGTAAGTTCATATGGCTGAAATTTTATGATTAATTGTTAATGTGGGAATGATATAATGTATCAATTCGTATATTATTGTTAAATTATGGTTATGGTAAAAATGAGAATAAGATGAGATTGTTAGTTCAAATTAAGGGATACGCAGGATTGAGTACATACGTTCGGTAACCAGTGATGAATTGACGTAGGTATGGTATTTCAGTGAAGAAAACCATACTGAGTTGTCAAAAGTAGATATGGTGTTTCAGTAAAGAAAACCATACTGAGTTGTGAAAAGTAGGTATGGTGTTTCAATGAAGAAAACCATACTGAGTTGTGAAAAGTAGGTATGGTATTTCCGTGAAGAAAACCATACTGAGTTATAGCAATGTGAAATATTCAAGCAAATCGTGACACCGGGCAAACGATGTACTCAAATCCGTAAGACGATCCTTAATTTGACATGTATTTGTAAGTGCAATTGAAGCTAAATGTCGGAATTGAAGTTGACATCTGATATTGAGCTCGATTGGATAGATTCATTGTTTGAGGTTGTGGTTGGCAGGAAATGTTGAATTTTTATTTGTTTATTAATGTTGTTAGTGAAATATTGGTAAAATTTTATTATGAGCCTATGAACTTACTAAGCTTTCTGCAAGCTTACTTGTGTGTGTTTATTATTTCTTGTAGATTGATATATATATATATGTTCGGAGGATCGGATCTACATCAACGATCACACTATCCAGATTTACTCTGGTAGATTTTGTTAAACAACTTTTTGATTTATATGGCATGTATAGGGAATTGAAGTAAAAAGTAATAGAATGAATGACTAAGTAGGCAAGGTAAATCTGAATGTGATGGTTGTGTTAGACATTGAAATATACATGTTTTTAGCTTGAAATGGTTGATTGGTTGAACTTTATTAGTATTTAAATGAAGTAGTTGAAATACTGAAATTGGTTGTGAATTGAAATTTGCATGGAAGGTTAGATAATTATAAAGGGGTTATATTGAATTTTTTAAAAATAAAATAAAATTGCAATGGAACAGTTTTTGGACAGCAACATTGATGTAACTTTGAAAAATCGCCAAAAATATTTTAAATTGAATTAGAAGCTGAGTGAGATATGAAATTAAAGCTGAATGAGTATACTTTCACATGAAAGAAATAGAGTAAGAAAAGAGTTATATATTTTAGATATTTGAATTTTAGTGAGATAGGGTAAAATGGTTTTGAAGTCCCTTGTTCTGAATTTAGAAATTCATTAAAAATTGTACAGAAGGGATTATGAGTTATAATTTATATGTCTAGATTCCTTAATGAGTCTATTTTAAGTAGAAATAAGTGGAAGCACCATATGAAGTCTGTAAAATGAGATAATTGAATTTTAGTGAAGAGAGGTCAGGATAGTCGATCAGTGAAACATGGGAGACTTTAACTAATAAACTGTACTAATTGGCTGAACCAAAAATTCTAAAAAATTTATAGTAAAAAGATATATAAGCCTAGTTTCAGGAAAAAATTATGGATCTAAATTTCGAGTTTCGTAGCTTGAGTTATAATTAATTTAGTGACTGTTGCGCAGGTGGACAGCCTTATTATGAACAGTGAAATAACTTTTAAAAGTAAATTTTTATGCCCTAAACATTTAAGTTAAGTAACGCCTCATGCTCGACTCCGGCAACGGTCTCGGGTAAGGGGTGTTACATAACACTTTGAAATTGTGCCTCATTATCACCTAATTAGGTGATGGACATGACGCAATATCAAAGTGTTACGTCATCACACAAACTAAAACTAGAAAAAGTTACTAAGTTCGAATACTAATATAGACAAAAAAAGTATGATGACTAAATTTAGAAAAGTTATCAATTTTAGTGACTAAATGTTGCATTATCCCATAAATAAATACTAATAACTAGCAAGTTTAGGATTTAGAGTATCACGTATAGCATTATTAATAGTTAACTATTTAGTTATGTCTTTCACTATTTATAAGTTCAAATATGTCATAGTTATTTGTACTCTTCATAAACTTGAAATTCAGTCATTGTACTTTTATTTTCAGGAATTTAGTCCTTCTACTTTCTAGATTTTAAAATTCAGTCTAATTGTTAATATTGTTTTTTTGTTAAATTTGTTGGTGTGATATTTTAAAATTAAAAATAATAATAACTTGATAGTAATGTACCTAAAAAGATGACGCTGTAATGAATCTGAATTTAACAAAATAATTTTAACAATTTTAATTGTTGGACCTAAATTTTAAAATATGAATAGTAAAGGGACTAAATTTTTAAGGAAGTGGATGACCTATTAACTCACCGAGTTTGGTTGAACTCAGTGTGGTAACTGAGTTGGAAACTCTGCAAATACGGAAAAAGTGCACTGAGTCAAAAAAGGCAAAAGGAAAACGAAGTTTATCCACTCCAGCGAGTCTCATATCTTTTTATTTGTCTCATTCATTTAGAAGTCAAATTTGGACACGTGTTAAGCTATCATAAATGGGGACCACACCCAGAATCACATGCACAGTAAAAATTGAGAAATCAAAATAAGCAATCTTTTTCAAGGGTTAAATTTTGGTTTTAGTCCCTCTATTATGGCTCAATTTAATATTCAGTTCATATAATTTAATTTAACTTCATCTCTCTATTTTTATAAGCAGAGGGTAGGGGAAAGGGAAGGCTTGGGCCTATTTGGATGAATGGTGTAGTTTAATTTTAGTGCCTCCCAAATGTAAATTGCTCAATTTTTAAAGTGTAATTATTGGAGACATCAACTCGATCCCTCAACAATGAAAGATATGGTCTCTGGGAGAGAATTTTATGCCTCTTCTATGGAGAATCGTATACAACTTTAGCTACACTTTCGGAGTGCATCTCCTCTCAACAAGCATATATATATATATATATAAAAAGGGGTTTTAACTACTGATTTAAAAACTATCCCACGAAATCCCAATAAGATATCACCTTACACATTACAGATCAAACTTGTGGAAAATATGGACTTCGATTTTTCGAGGAGCCACAGCTCAAAAACACAATTGTTACCCACCTTCAGCTCGTTATCCCTTACAAACTTGCGCCACCCATGGGAGAAAACCTTGTCGATTTCACTGCACACAAAACCCACCTTCCAATATCCCTGTTTGGTGGCCGAGAAAATAAATTCCTTCTTGGTTTCTGGAAGATATTTTGCCTTGGCAAATGAAGATGGCACGCTCTGCCAAAAAAAAACCTATAAATATCAGCCACTCATAAAATCGTAGTCGTAATAATGTAATGCGAATATTAAGCTTATATGTAAATCATACCAGTAGGAATGGATGCTCCACATTGCACCTTGTTAAACAACGCTTGAAATAAGGGAACTTAGAACTGAAATCAATAGCTGCTTTACAATGCTTTCCTTTGCTTTTTTTTTTTACATACAGGAGGGCATGGTATGTTCTTTTGGTTGGCATCATCTTCTTCCTTGATTTCTACACTACAGTCTCGGTGTTTACCGGTCATCGGGCCAGTCTTCCTTTCGACACCGGTTTTGTCGAAAATCTGGACGTCGAAACACATGTTCCCATTGTGTCGAAAAACCAATAAATCATTGTCTCCCAATGAATGGTCTTTGTAAAATTGGTCCCAACCATGTTGGATTACCATGTTTCTTTTATTTCGACACAGTGTGATGTAATTAAAAGAGAGAGAGAGAGAGAGAGAGAGAGAGAGAGAATAAAACAGAAAAAAAAAACAAAACAAAGATTAAACAAATAGTGAAACTGGTTTTTTAAGACATTGAAACTGAACATAATCACCATAGCCAGCAGTTCATAGCATTTATAAGGAAAAAAAAAAAGAAGGTACCCAGCTATGGTTGGCATTGGTATCATGTGTGATGAGCTTGAAGAAGTTAGGTCGGTTGTCATGATTGGGAATATCGCTCTTCAGGTCCTTTGTTGAGCTCCTCATCTTTTTTCTGGCGATATAAGCACAAAGGGAGATCCATTTTTCTGTTTTATAGGCTAGGCGAAGAAGTCAAGTTAGGGTAGCATCACGATTTCTTTTGATATTTTTTTATATAATATTTAGAATTATCAAAAACTCATCTGAAAAAGAGAATATGCTCTTTAATGCACTCGAATTTACATTTTATTATATGAAAAACAATACTAATACCTAAGCCTAAAGTATCGATACTCATATTTTTCCTATTTCACAATTTAATCCTTAATAAATAAGTCATATGTATAGTATCTTTTTCACACATATATTTCTTTCTTCCCGTATAATTCTATTTACAAATCTCGTAATTTCATAATTTAACCCTTTATTTAATATTTTCCTTTCTTTTCTTTCTCTTAAATTTCATATAAAACATATATCATTTATAAGTTAAAACTAAAATCATATAACTTTCTATGCTAGTTAATGAAAATAAACATGTATGACATGATGATTTCATCATCTCTTACCTTAACTCCTTAAAAACCCAAAACTGTAACTCTTGCTTCTATATCTTTTAACACATCTATGGAAGTTTCCTCACGAGATTAAGGGCTAATTTAGTAATACTTTTGAAAAGTGTTTTTAAAAAATGTTGTGGAAAAGTGCTTTTGAAAAGTCTGGTTTAAAATTAAAATGTTTAGCATTGTTGTCAAAAGTACCTTTGAAAAATAAAATGTTCATTTTATAGATGGAATTATCAAGTAACAAATATGCATTTAAATAATATTCAAATTAGTTAATGTTATTATATTTTAGTAAGAATATAAAAATAATTTATTATAACTTGTTGTTAATATTTTAATATATATGAAAAATAAATTTGAAATATTTTTAAGTAATAAATATTAATTATTTATAAATTTTAATTATAATATATAAACTATAATTTAAATATTTAAATATAACCCCTAAATATTTGTAATTAGATATTAACACATTTGTATTATTTAAAAAACATTTTTAATTAATGGTTTTAAGTAATTAAGCACAAAAAAAGAGAGGAAAATGTTATGTTGTTGAATGGGTGAAAAGTAATTAAGCACCAAAAGTGCTTTTCAGAAAGGAATAGTTAAAAATTTGAGTTTCTTATTTTCAAAAGTACATTTGAAAAGTTAAAAATTTCAGCCAAAAATAATTTATTTAGCACATCTTTCCTTCTAAAAAGTACTTTTTAAGCCAAACGTATTTTTCTTAAACACTACTAAAGAAGCCCTAAGATGCTTGCTAGCCTTATTTATAGTCTTTACCAAAGAAATTTCAAATAAATGGAAAGTTTTGAGCTTGGTTTGTTCAACAATGAATGAATGACACAAAGGAAACTAAAAGAAAAGTTTTGGTGGAATTTGGGGGGTGATGGTTTGGTGGTGAAAAATATAACTTTCATATATTTTTCACCACTTTCTTATACAATTCCACAAAAATATCTCATCATTTTTAATTAAAATGGTAAAACTGCTAATAAACCCTATGGTCATCCGTCTTTATACTATAGCCCCTAATCATTATATCTAATAAATATCTACTTGGTTAATTATCACCGTGTCCTTCCTTATCTTTAATATTTCCTAAGATGACTTATACTTCACTTTGGTTAAATTTCTTCTTAATACTATGTATCTCCTAACTTATTGTTTTTTCTACTGTGGCCACAACAAATTCACTATTCTTTCAATTAAGTCAATACATCTATTTAACATTTTCCTATCTAAGGAGTATTTTCTAATGTCTTATTGGGTCTAAATACTTCCTAATTTAATACTCAAAATTTCTATTTATTATATTGTAAGAATTTTGCACTAATTCTTAACCGGATCCATCACTCTACCTAACTTCGAATTAAGATGCAAATGTTACAAATTAGTCCTTATAAGTTAGATTGAGAAGTAAATTGGTTTTATTTTTTTTTTTTTTGTAGAGTATGTACAGGTGAATTTGAGGGGGGGGGCAAATAGGAGCTTTGACCCCTAAAAATGAAAATTTTCAATTTAGTCCTATTATAAATAGAGCATGGTGCCCCAAGAATTTTTTTTAACTTTCCTAGATCATTATAAAAATTATTTTTTTATATTTATTTTTTTGGGGCAGTTGAGCTTGAATCTGGTGGTGCAAAAATATTTTTTTTTCAATTTTTGGGATAACTATATTAATAACTATTTATTATATTTCATTTTAGAGACTTAGGATTGAGTATGGTGCCCAAAAATAATTTTTAAAACTTTTCGCATAATTGTACTAATTATTATTTGTTATATTTCATTTTCTAGATAGTTAGGCTTGAGTGTGGTGGTGATATTTTTTAATTTTTAAGGATAATTGTAAAAATATTATTTATTATATTTCATTTTCGAGGCACTTGGGCAAGAGAATTGTCGTGCAAAAATATTTTTCAATTTTTGAGATAACTGTAAAATTTATTATTTATTATATTTCATTTTGAGCACTTGGATTTGAGTATGTTGCTGCAAAAATATTTTTTATATATTCTAAGATAACTTTAAAAAATTATTTTAATATTTCATTTTGAGGCACTTGGGCTTATGATAGTGCCTAATTTTTTTAAATTTTCCGAGATAACTATAAAAATTATTTTTATTATATTTTATTTTCGAACACTTGAGCTTGAGTATGGTCCCCAAAAATATTTCTTAAAATTTTTAGGATAGCTGTAAAATTATTATTTATTACATTTTATTTTTGGTCACTTGAGTTTGAGTACAATCTGTAAAAAAATTTAATTTTAGGGATAAATATAAAATTATTTGCATTATATATTATTTTCGGGCACTTATACTTTAGTATGGTTTCCACAAAATATATTTTAAAATTTCTAATATATTTATTGTATTTTATTTCCGAGGCACTTGAGTTTGAGTACAAGTGGAGCAATAATATTTTTTAAAATTTTCAAGATAATTATAAAATTATTATTTAATATATTTCATTTTAGGGCACTTGTGTTTGAGTATAGCGTCAAAAATATTTTTTAATTTTTGGGTTAACTATAAAAATATTATTTATTATATTTCATTTTGGAGCACTTGGAATTTAGTATAGTGCTCAAAAATATTTCTTAAAATTTCGGGATAAATGTACAAATTATTTATTAATAATACTTCATTTTTGGTGCATTTTGTCTTGAGTATAATGTTGTAAATTTTTTATTTTCAAGGATAGCTGTAAAATTATTATTTATTATATTATATTTTCAGACATTTGAGTTCGAGTATGGGTAAAATAAATATTTTTTAAATTTTCGAGATAAATATAAAAAATATTATTTACTATATTGCATTTTAGGAGATTTGAACTTGAGTATGGTGCTACAAATATATATATATATATATATATATTTAATTTTATGGGATAAATGTAAAATTATTATTTATTATATTTCATTTTCAAAACAATTGAGCTTTAGTACGGTGGTGCAAAAATATGATTTAATTTTCCGGGATAACTATAAAATTATTATTTTTATATTTCATTTTGGGCATATAGGATTGAGTATGGTGATGCAAAAATATTTATTTTAATTTTTGAGACAACTACGAAAAATATTATTTATTATATTTCATGTTCATGGCATTTTGAGCTAGTGTATGGTGCACCAAAAATATTTTTATATTTTCAGGATAACTGTAAAAATATGATTTATTATATTCAATTTTTGGGCACTTGGGCTTTAGTATGGTGCACCAAAAATATATATATTTTAATTTTCCGGATAACTGTAAAAATATTATTTATTATATCTCATTTTCGAGGTATTTGGGCTTAATTATGGTGGTGCAAAATATTTTTAATTTTTGAGATAATATAAAATTATTATTTATTATATTTCAATTTCGGGGCACTTGGGTTTTAGTACTGTGTAACAATTATTTATTATATTTCATTTTCAGGGCATTTGAGTTTGAGTATGGTTCTCAAATTTTTTTTATTTTTCCAAGATAATTGTAAAATTATTATGTATTATATTTTATTTCGGGGGCACTTATGCTTGAGTATGGTGCTAAAATTATTTATTACATTTCATTTTTTGAGGCACTTGGGCTTGAGTACGGTGATGCTTGTTTTTTTAATTTTCAGGATAACTATAAAAATTATTATTTATTATATTTCATTTTCGGGGTACTTGGGCTTGAGTATGGTGCCCAAATTTTTTTTGAATACTTTCGGGATAACTATTAAAATTATTATTTATTATATTTCACTTTTGGAGCACTTGAGCTTTGAGTATGATGATGCAATTTTTTTTAAATTTTTTCGAGATAATTATAAATTTTGTTATTTATTATATTTCATTTCTGGGGCACTTGAGCTTGAGTATTGTGGTGTAAAAATATTTTATTACATTATATTTTCGAATCGGTGCAAAAAATAATTTTTAAATATTCTGGAATAACTGTTATTACTATTATTGCCATCTTTCCATCATAAGGTGTAATTGTTTGTTTGAATGCAACTGTTGTTATTGGCAATTTGAGCAAGTGGATTTTAGGACAGTGATAGTTGCTTTGTCGCTTTCTTCATCATCCATCATCTTAATTTTAACTAAAACTTTGTATTAATTTCATTAATTATCATTTAATTTTAAGGCATTGTTGAATTGCTAAATTAACTATAATTAGAAATTGCTAAATTAACTGTTGTCTGTGCAGGAGGATGTGGGTTCAAGTGCGTTGAAGTGTATTATATTTTTATTTAAGAGTTGGGAATGAGTTACAGGTAACTTTAGGTATTGTATCAAAAATATCAGATATTATAAAAACTTATAATGAAATCAATGTTAAAAAAAAACAAATAAATAAATTGTTTAAGGATTATAAATCAATCCAACAGTTGGTTTTAAAGGTTGGTTCAATCCTTGTACACAGACCTGGACTTGAAACAGTGAAATGGGTTATTCGAGAGGATTGAGTCAAGCTAGACCCAAGTTTGGACTTCAAATTTATTTTTTTCAGTATTGGATCTCAACTCGACTTGACCATGAACAAATCTAACTACCATAATTATTATCAAATCTGATGCAAATAATAAACAAAATTGAAAATTAAAACATATTTACACATTAATTTCACAGGTTAATGTATTACTTGGAGCTTGAACTTGACAATAATCTTATTATAGGACTTAAACTTTTTTTTTTGTCTAAATTAGTTCTTAGATTTGGCAAATGTTCTCGCGTTGAAGCATGAATTAGTCAATTGTTCCCGCGTTGAGACATGAATTATTTTTTCAAATTGGTCCCTGAACCTGGCAATTAATTTAACATTGGGGTTTGAACTTTTTTTTATCCAATTTTCTTTTTAAAGAAATATCATGGATTAACTTTTTGATCCAAAAAAATTTTAGGTCCCAATATTGGAACAATTGTTAAATTCATAGGTTAGACAAAAAAACATTCAAACTGCAAAATAAGAATAATTACTCAATTCAACAATTACCTTGGACAAAAAGATGTTCAAATATCAATGTGAGAACGATGGCCTAATGCAAGCCTGTTAGACAGTGTGAGTTAAACCCTAATTTTATGAAAAGGGTTAACTATACATAAGATTTTTAAACTATTAGCAAAATTTATATTTTGATAATTTAACTTCAAAAGTTATAAAACAGTTATTAAATTATTAAAAATTTTTATTTAAATCCGATTAGCGTATTCCAAACGAGATTTCGACAATCAATATGTAAAAGAATATACTTAGATCCAAATTGATTTTATGATGAATGCCGAAGATAAAAAAAAAAAAAAAACGGTTTGAGTTTTAGTTGATGGATTAGTCTCTTTCAAAGTTTTAACAATGAGCATGTGTAATGTTTACCTTCATTAAAATAAACCAGATCCGACCTATCTTACGGTAACTAAAACCCCAAAACAGGAAGGTGATAGAGACCGCCGGTGGCGGCTACACCGTCCACGTCATCATATCAACCCCACAACACGACGACTCAGTGGGTCCCTGTCGGCAGCCAGCAAAACACGCCAAACAAGCACCCACCAACGTTGTAACCGAGGCCTACTACACCAGTCACCATTCTTTTTTTAACCCCAAACTCAGATCCACCGCCTCCCTTTATAAACCCTCACATTCCCTTACCCTTTTCTCCCCTCTTTCTTTTCGATCGAAAAGAAAAAAACACCCAGAGTCTCAGATCACCCTGTTCTTTAAATCAAGATGCAGTCAACCAACGGTTCTGATCTGAGCTCAAAGCACCAAAAACAGCAGCCCCCACCGCCGCCGCAGCCACAGCAGCCTCAATGGATGCCGAACCAATGGATGGGAGCTATGCAATACCCGGCGGCTGCTATGGCAATGATGCAACAACAACAGATGATGATGATGTATCCTCCTCATCATTACATGGCTTATAATAACCCTCATTTTCATTATCAACAACAGTATCAACAACAACAGTTGCATAAACAACAACAAGGATCTAATTCAGATGAGGTTAAAACGATCTGGGTTGGTGACCTTCTTCATTGGATGGATGAAACTTATCTTCATAGTTTCTTCTCTCAATCTGGCGAGGTAAAAACAAAAAACCCATTATTGTAATAGCTTGAAGTGATAGATTTAAGGGTTCTTATTGGTTTTTTCAATTTGTTGTAGAGTTTTTAGCTATGAGGTTTTAGATGATGAATCAAATCTTGCTTGAAAATGAACTAATTCTTTGAGAAATTGAGACCCTTTTGTTCAATATACAAGATCTTTTGATGAAGACTTGAAATTGAATACCATTTGTTTTGGATTCTGGATTTAGTGTAAAAGTTATGGTTTCTTGGTAGATTAGCTAATTGTTTACTCATCATACTTTTTGGGTAAAAGTACCATGTTAAATTGTATTTTGCCCCTTTTACTAAAAAAAATGGCAAATTAGTCCTTGTATCTCAGGTCAAAGAGGAAACTGGTCTTTTCTATTAGAAACTTCATCCATTTTTTCAGTTAAAAACTGGGGTAAATGACATGTAGCATGCCATGTGTAACTCATGTTACAGGGACCAGTTTTTAACAATAAAAATGGATGAAAGTTTTAATAGGACTAGTTTGCTCTTTGATCTAATGTACATGGACTAATTCACCCATTTTTTGAGTAGAGGGGGCAAATGTAATCTGACTTATAGTGTAAGGGCCTCCTTAGTACTTTTACCTACTATATTTTGCAGTACTTTTAAAAAAAAAATTATTTGATTATGCAGATAATAATTTCTTGTGAGTTTTAAGTAAATATATTGTTTTTGTCATCATCGTTTGTTTAACATTTGGTATTTGAAAACCCAGGTTTCGTCTATAAAAATCATACGAAATAAGCAAACCGGACAGTCTGAAGGGTACGGATTCGTGGAGTTTAGCTCTCGAGCAACGGCTGAAAAGGTTTTACAGAGCTGTAATGGTTCTCTGATGCCAAATACAGAGCAGCCTTTCCATCTGAACTGGGCTTCGTTCGGTGTGAACGAAAGACGATCTGATGCTGGCTCTGATCTGTCTATATTCGTAGGAGATTTGGCTGCCGATGTAACTGATACGGTGTTGCATGAAACCTTTTCTAGTAAATTTCAATCGGTCAAAGGAGCAAAAGTTGTTATCGATTCGAATACCGGTCGTTCGAAAGGTTATGGTTTCGTTCGATTCGGTGATGAAAATGAAAGGTCGACGGCCATGACTGAAATGAATGGAGTGTATTGCTCGAGTAGACCAATGAGGATTAGTGTTGCCACTCCCAAGAAAGCATTTGGATATCAGCAACAGTATTACTCACAAGGTAACCTAATATTTTATCCTTACTGAGTTAGTCCAAATGTTTCCCGTCACATAAAATTGTAATGGGTGAAAATATAGGGTCCTTTCCGGGTTCTATATGACACCATAAGGGTAATGGTGAGATGATTGATACCCGGGTGGCCTTATTGAGCATTTAAGTGGAATCATATTGTGATTTTTTGTTCTTTGTATCAATTTTGTGTCTTAAAGCTCAGTACCAATTGTAAATTGAATCATTATATCTATATTATCCTTATTATTGGGTTTGGTATTGGCAGGTAGACAAGCATCGAATGGTGCTGTGGAACAAGGTCTTCATTCTCATAATGACTCGAACAATGCTACTGTGAGTCCTTCTCCCTCCATTCGTTCTATCTCACCACTATATTTTACAAATTGACCACAATATTTTGTTTCTTGCAGATTTTTGTTGGAGGACTTGACTCGGATGTTAGTGATGATGATCTTAGACAACCCTTTTCCCAGTTTGGTGAGATCATCTCTGTGAAAATACCGCCTGGAAAAGGATGTGGGTTTGTGCTATTTGCAAACAGGTGACTGCTTCCTATATGTACTTCACCACATTGTAGTACTATCGATAAGTATTCTTATTTGGAGCTCAATCGGTAATGGTACATTCACAAATATCAACAGACATATTCCGAAATTGCATGCAGAGTCATAGGTTTCTGTCAGTTGGTATCATGATTAATATCGTTATTTAATCATGATGCCTGTTGTAATGTAATGTGTTTGCTTATAGGAAGGACGCTGAGGAAGCAATCCAGAGCTTGAACGGAACAACCATAGGCAAGCAGACCGTCCGACTTTCTTGGGGTCGAAGTATTGGAAACAAACAGGTAAATTTATGCCGAAATAGTTATTCTTCGTAGGCAACCGTCTTAAATAGCCTAATTCTGCCTTGCTCATTGCATAATGCTTGGACGATTTATATTTCCGAGGTCAAACCTGGTCCAAGCCTAGGTATAAGAGGCATCTGCTGTCAGAGAATCGAAATAGAATAAAGTTACGTTATATCATGCACATCCTTTCACAAATAGTATAGCATGAGACATTGCAGTGCACCAAAGCTTACTTAAAACCGGTTTTGACAGCGGAGAGCTGATTCTGGAAACCAGTGGAATGGAGGTTATTATCGACGGCAAGGCTATGGTGGTTATGGTTATGGTTACGGTTATGGCTATGCAACTCCACCAAGTCCGGGTCCTAGCATGTACGCTGCTGCAGCTGCCGTTCCTAGTGCTTCTTAAGAGTGGTGAGGTATGGAAGTTTTAACAAGTTATTCATTATTTAAGTAGGATTGGTTTTGATTGCTGCTTTAGCTTGATATTCAGATTACATAAGTTTTGTAGCTGGATTTTGTTTTTGTATCTTTTGGACTTGTTTTTACAACTTTATTAATATGTTATTTTACAATTTTGATTTTGTGTTTGAGAAGAGGTTTTGTTATTATTATGTTGGAGAATTTTCTATAAAAAAAATCGTTCTGCATTTAATTTAAAGTTAACAAGGTTGGACTTGAGTTACCAAATTATATATAGTAAAAGTACTATGAATTAGGAGTTAAGTTGCATTTTGCTCCTTTATTTAAAAATGAGCAAAATAGTCATTGTATATTATACCAAAGAGTAAATTGGTATCATCCATTTATACCGACATAATAACTATATAATGACATGTGATGTGCCATGTGTATTTTGTGCTGATATACGGGATTAGTTTTTAACCGTAGAAATGAATAAAATTTCTAATAAAAAGATGAATTTGTTCTTTAATTTAACTTATAAGGATTAGTTTGTCTGTCTACTTTTTGAGTTCTCTTAGTACGTGACTTTCCATTATATTTTACTAATACCCAATTGTTTCAATTATTTGGTAAACTAGCTTTTCGGTGTTCTTGGAATCGAATTGGATTGATTTGTTGGATCAAGAATTAATGTTCCATACAAAAGTATTGAAGTAGTTATGAGTGAACCATTTGGAATTGATAAAAATCAAAATCAAGATAAACTTATGGTTGAATCGGTTTATTGTTTTTTTATGATATTAATTAATTATTATTATATTGATGATTATATCGATTTAAACAGTTAAATTGAAAATCGGTGACCTAATTGACTTAACTATCTATTCAATTAAAAATCATTGGTTAATATTTGATGGGTATCCATTTTTTTTCGGTTTTAAAACATTGATTAAGGTTTATTTATTTATTTTGGTATCCATCTGTGATGGGTCGAGTAATTAAATATTTTTTCAAAAATAAATTATGTTTCATAGATTTGATATTAATTTTATCAATTTTCAGCATTTGATATGTCTAATGAGAAGTTAAAATTAAAAAAATATATATTAAATTATTATCCCTAGTTAAAATGGTTACACTAGTAGGTTCATTTTTTCTCATTAAAATATAAAAAGAAAATGAAAATGAGTTGATCAAATTTGACATCAAAAATAACAAATAAAATATCAAAGTTGACATAAACATTAATCACATGTTACAAAATTGTATTATTAACCTTGTTTAAAATATCAAAGTTAACAAAAACATTAATCTGATTTAAAATTTGTCACAGGTGTTTGTATTTTCTCAAAATTTAGAATTTAATTTTTATATTCTTATTTTCGAAAATTTAGTCTCTCTATTTTTCATATTTTAAAATTCATGTCCAACTATATTAAAATCTAAATTTAACAAGATAATTTTAACATCATTAAGACTAAATTCCTAGAAATAAAAATGTAAGGATTAAATTCCAAATGTTCAAAGAGTATAGGGACTTTTGGTGTATTTTATTCGTTAATTGAGGTTTTTCCAATGCTGGTGGGAAAATGGAAAACGAAAATAATGGGAAAAATATTTTATAGTTTTTAAAGCTATAAGTATAATTACAATTACAAATAATAATATCCAAATAATTTATAATTAAATCAAGTATTACAAAATATAATTAAATTAATAATCGAAATATATCCAAAACCCATCTAGAATAGTTCTGAAAAGAAAAACCACACGATGAGATGTAAACAATAATAAATCCGGTGACAACTCATGCATAATTTATGTAAGGTATGAGTCGAACTATCATAGTTGTCCAAGGGTCGAATATCCGTCTCACTTAATAGGTCTAACTCAACTTTAGCTGGGTTTGAACAAATTTTCTTGTTTTGAGCTAGTCCAACCCAAATTTGATTTAAATAAATAATTTTTTATATTTAATTTTAATTATAAAATAATTTTATTTTTTTATTAACTTAGTGAATAGTAAAACGTGTTTATGGGCTGGGCCAAGCCACCTAGGTTTGAAAATTTTTTGGAATCAGATCGTGACCCGGCTTGACTCACAAACAACTCAACCAAATGGTACAATGATTATGTCATTTAATATATGGGGTTAATTCAACATACATCCTCAATTTATTATTCAGATTTTAATTTGATTTCAAATTTCCAAACATTTCAATTAAGTCTATAAAGTATCAATATCGTAATAATTAGGTCCTTCCAACAATCTATCCATTAGTTTGAACGTTAAATGGCTACTCAAATATGATGCGAGCATATTTAAAACACATGAATTAAATTATAAATATATGTGTATCTATCGTATTGATAGCTTAGGTATGATGTATCAAATTATGCTTTTTAAATATAAAATCCAAGTCGTCCATATAATAGGTACATATATTTATAATTTGATCCATGTTTTTTTAAATACGCTTCACGTCATATCCGAACTGACTATTAACGTCTAGATTGATAAGCTAACATAAAGACTTGATTGATACAATACTGATACTTTGAGAGCTCAATTAAAACGTTTTAAAATTTAGAAGCTAGTTTATAATTAGAATCGTCGTTTAAAGATAGTTTGGTGCAATTAATCCTTTGTAGATTGTAATGTCACCACGATGACTCGTTTGTGCAAGGAAGTCAATTTTGTATCGATAGTGCTCATATAGACTAGAACAACAAGTTCTAGTTTTTATTTTGGGGTTAATTTTGGTCGATATCAATTGTACTAGAGCGTTTTGATCCGTTTTGATATGTATTAATGCATATCGGCCCGTATTGGTAGGTACAAGATTTTAATATTTTAAATTATTTTTTTAATATTGCATTAAAAATATATAATTATTTATGAATTTTAAATTAATATTTTGATATAAAATATATCTATATGTATGTAATTGAGTTATGTTTACATTTTTAAAAATTAACTATAAATCCAAAACATATGGTATAGATATATACAAAACAAAAATGATATATTTATCGGTAAAAGTATCATGGAGACTCTTATACTAGGAGTTAAATTGTATGTTGCCCCTTACCTCAAAAAAAGAGTAAATTAGTCCCTGTGTGTTAGTTTAAAGAACAAACTAATTCTTTCTGTTAAAAATTTCATCAATTTTTAATATTAAAAACTAGTATGAGTAACGAAATAGCTAGACAATTACACGTGGCGTGCTACATGTACCTCACATTAGCATACAAAAGCTAAGTTTTAACAGTATAAAAGCTAATTTTTAACAGTATAAATGGATAAATTTTTTTAGCAAAAGAACTTGTTTACTCTTTGATGTAATATACAGGGAATAAGTTGCTTATTCTTTAAGTAGAATGAGTAAAATGCAATTACTACAAGTGTCTCTACGGTAATTTAACCTATACCGAATATCTTGCATCCATGACTATTGACTATTGACAGTTGACTATTACAGTATAAAACCCTCTCGTTTTATCATCTTCAACCTCGGGTCCTAACCTCAAAAATCTCTGATAAAACCCTAGCAATGGCGATGGAGATACAAGTTATAACCTCAACCCCATCAATGGAATTCAACTTCGATAGCGCATGTTCATCTCCATACATGACTGCTCCTTCAAGTCCTCGACGCTTCGGCAATTTCCTCTACAGCGTCCCAACCACTCCTACTCGCGTTTCTTCTTTCTGTCCTCACCTTGAAAACGATGGAAGATCCGTCGACGGCGGATGCGAAGGAGGCGACGGTGGTGGGAGTGAAGATTTTGAGTTCAATTTCATTGGGCAGTTAGAGAAAACTCCATTGTCGGCCGATGAACTTTTCGATGGGGGAAAGATTCGACCTTTGAAACCCCAACAGTTGGATCCATTTGAAACAGCCATGGAAGAGAGCCGCAAAAGAGTAACATTACTCAACACTGTTCATAAAAAGAGCAAATCTTTGTCTTCTTTTGGAGTATCCGATGATATTATTATGCTCGAAACAGAGCAAAGTTCATCGAAATCTCAAAAATTCAATGCTAAATCTTCTGTTTTTTCGATTTTTTCGTTACCAAAAGGTAACAAAAAATGGAAACTTAAAGACCTTTTGTTGTTTAGGAGCAAATCAGAAAGCAGAGCAACAATAAGTGAAGATCCGGTTTTGTGTAGGAAAAATGTAAGCTTCCGGTCCACTGAGAGTATCGGTTCGGTTTCGAGCTCGAGGAGGAGAGGACCGGTTTCGGCTCACGAGTTGAATCATGATGTTTTGTATGGGAAAGAACCGGAGGATGTGAAGAATGCAAGTTTTCGGTCTACTGAGAGTATCGGTTCGGTTTCTAGACTGAGGAGAGGACCGGATTCGGCTCACGAGTTGAATTGTGCTGTTTTGTATAGGAAAGAACCGGAGGATGTAAAAAATGTAAGCTTTCGGTCTAGTGAGAGTATCGGTTTGGTGTCTAACTCGAGGAGGAGAAGACCGGTTTCGGCTCACGAGTTGAATTATGATGTTCTGTATAGGAAAGAACCGGAGGATGTGCAGAGTGCAAGTTTTCGGTCTACCGAGAGTATCGGTTCGGTTTCGGTTCACGAGTTGAATTGTGCCGTTTTGTCTAGGAAAGAATCGGAGGATGTGAAAAATGCAAGCTTCCGGTCTACTGAGAGTATCAGTTCAGTTTCTAATTCGAGGAGGAGAGGACCGGTTTCGGCTCACGAGTTGCATTACACGAAGAACCGGGCGGTCTCGGAGGAGATGAGGAGGAAGACATTTTTACCTTACAAGAAGGGACTCCTTGGATGCTTGGGGTTCAATGCTGGTTGTGGAATACATGAGATTTCTAGGGGTATTGGGTCGTTGACACGTGAATGACCAAAGTTTGCTATTTAAGCCCTATGTAAACAAAATAATTTATGTTGATTTTATGATTTAATCAAAGTTACAAAATGGTTATTGAATCATTTGAAAACTTCGTTTTAAATCATTAGGTTGTTAAATTATTACTGTATGACTTTCTCTGTTCGCACTACTTGCACTGACAAAAAATTCTTCTTTTTCTTTTTTACAGTTCTATTTTCTTTGATAAAATAGTTTTAAATATCACGAATTTATGAATCAAAATTCGAACAATTTTCTTCTTCGATCTTCGATGTTGATCATCAAGTCTACTTAGATTTAAGGTATGCACTTCTACTTGTCGATGAGTATTGATCCACTATATCGTTTGTCAAATCGCCACAAACTTAACAGTCCAATGACTTAAATAAAAACTTTCGAATAGTTTAATAATCATTTTATAATTTTTTAAAGTTAAGCAATCAAAACGTAAACTTACTTATACTTTACCTAATAGTCATCTAACTAATAGTATTTTTTTGATCATCTAACTATGAAAAGTTACAAAATAGTTGCTCAATTACTAGTAAATTTCATTTTGGTCACCCAACTATGAAAAGTTATAAAATGGTCCCTTAATTGTTCAATTTTATCTTTTTTAATCATAAATTAGCTAACAGTGGTAGCTTTTAATAGCAATTTTAACTCTCAATAATTATATATTATGTTAATTTAATTTTGATTTTAATAATCAAATTGAGAATTGGGGCAGTTAAAGATTGGATATTGACTAAAAGGCACCATAATTTTGAATAAGCCCCAAATCTTTGACGAGGAAACCCTAATAGATTGCCATTGTATGCAAATTGGGTCAATTTGTAATTAAAATATTTTAATATTATATTTCGTACGTACATGGCTGGTTTTCTTTGACTTCAACACTCACCACCAAGTCCTTAATTCGGCGAAATCAACGTTGAAAGAGATTTTCATGTTTTTATATATTTTTAATGCTTTAAACTATTTTTCATGTTTTGTTTATATATTTTGATTATATCATTTCTAGTATTATTAAGTAATTATATTACCAAACAATCATAATGTATCTAATATTATCAAGTAATCATATTATATATATTCGGATTTAATACCGAATTTTATTATTATAAAATATATTTTTAAGATATACTTTGCATGTATATGATTCGAGAAATGTAGAATTATTTTTATAATAAGATTATCGAAATGTAAAATTACTTAACATATTATCGAGTATGTTACATTATTTAAAATATAAGATTTTAATATTTGATTGACGAAATTTAAAATTACCCAGAAAAACCTAAATTGTCATTATTAAAATTTTTATTACAACCAATATTAATATATTTATGAATCTTAATTATAATAATTCATTAAAAGTTCTTGCATCATCGATCAATTTAACTCATCAATGGTTGGAAACCCCACTTTTAATTAGACTTATGTTTAATGAAATTAATTAAAATAATAAAAGTTAATTGCATAATGTTATATCGATAAGTTCTTCCATTATTAAAATTATTAATTTAAATATTATATGAGAGGTCAAATCGTATGTGGCATAATTTTAAAAAATGAAATATTGTAAAAATCTTAATTTTGATATTTCCAAAACTTTTACAGAAACTATTTATCTCTCCTTTCTTTTTTCGATTTTATTTTCTTTAAATTTTAATTTTAAATTATGTTACATAAGATTTTATGTACCATTTAATGAAAATTTGAGGACGAATGATAGTCATAGTTTGGAGATGCTTTATGCAATTAACTCAAATAATATTTACCAAGTGACATTAAGATTATCCCTATATTTCGAAATCTGAACACTATTGAAAATGCGAGATTATAACCTCATGAGAATGCTTAAAATCTAAACACGATAATTACATCCTCAAAATTTTACATTATCACCGAGAATGTAAGATTCCACGAACCAAACCACCTCTTATCGCATTAGCAACAGCACTTCATTCCAAAGTTATAAATTACAAATCACTGGACTTTAAATCAAGTATCAAAATGTCAATTAAAAGGAAATTCTGATAAAATTCCAACACAAAGCACCACAAACACTAACAAAGTTTTAGCACACAAGAAAAAAAGCCCAATATTTTACAATAACAACAATGTGTTAAGATATGCCATATTGGTTCACTGTTCAACAGCAATACAACATTCATGTTATGTAAAATATCCTAACCTGCTTCGACACGATCTCGGCATCTGCATATCGAAATGCAATGAAAGTAAATCAAATCTAATGCCATAAATCAATTTGGTATTTCTAATTGTAACTAAGAGATTATAAAAGTGAATCACATGTTAGAGAAAAATGGTGACCACCTTCTAATCTACCCCATTCTTCTCATACAAAAATCTATGGCTGAGGGCACCGATCCCGGTGTCGGTAAAAGTACCATGGAGGCCTCTATATTGGGAGTCAGATTGCATTTTGCCACCTTTACTCAAAAAATGAACAAATTAGTCCCTATACGTTAAATTAAAGAGCAAATTTATTTATACAGTTAAAAATTGACGTCGCTGACAGAATAACCAGAATGTGACGCATGGTGTGCCACGTGTACCCCATGTTGATGTACAAGTACCAGTTTTTAACAGTAGAACAGAATGACTAATTTACTCTTTGATCTAACTTACAAGGATTAATCTACTCAATTTTTGAGTAGAGGGGGCAAAATACAATTCTACTCCTAGTATAGAGGCCTCCATGGTACTTTTACCTCCTGGTGTTTTGTCCTAAGAAGCACATTTTATTAGCTGCTAGTGTTAGAAGACGACAAAAGGTATTTAAACTAAGCTTAACCAAGACTCGATATTGACTCTAAATTCCAGCTTAAAACATCATAAATCAATACGTTAAGATGCAGCTTGGACAATCAACCAGTTACTTGGCTATCCTACAGCCAAAGTTTGTGTCATCCACTCCTTGAAGACATTTTGCTTCTGCAGTTCATGCAAAATAAGGACAAATGCAAAAACAAACGAGGGATTAGACTAATGACTTCGATTATGGTCGTGCAACATATGGAATGTGGTCAAGTTAAGTTGCCCCAATCCCCAAACCAAGAAAAGAATAAAAGAAAGTCTAGTAGGATGCTGAAACATACCCCTTGAATCAAGAATCGGCAGGATGCTTGCTTGTTTGAATCATTCCGTATCAATGAGATCCCTTGTACAAACCGAGCAATGGTTTCTCTCTCTCTTCAACTCTCTTCTTTGCAGCTTCCCTTGCTTTTAGTGCAGCCGCCTCTTCTTTAGATACAGCCTTGGGTTTTTCATCTTGTCTTTTTCTCTTAACAGCAAGTGAGGATGAAGCCCCTTTAACAGATCTCATGGGATTTAAAGTAGCGGAAATGACAGGCCCCGGTGCGGTCTTGTTTTGACTTTTAGCAACACTTTTGTTATCTGCAACTGGTCCCGTCCCTGAAGTTGGAAATGGCTTTTTCAAAATAGGATCTCTTGATTTGGTATTTGATGAAGCTTGAACCTTGGAGTATGCCTCTTCCTGTGTCACCCACCTGCCTGTTGCATTCCTTCTAAGTAAATATACCAAAAACAGCATTTAATCTAATATATTATAAGAAGAAAAAAAAAGAAATAAACTTTAAAGTTCAAGTGCGGATTAATACCTATAGCATCAGAATAGTAAAATCCCGACTTTGGATCATAGTATAACCCATTGTTTTGATTGTAGTAATAACCCGAGCTACCGTCATAGTCCCAATCTGCATCAAGCTGTAACAGTTAGAATAGCAATAAACCAAATGATATCATATGCCATAATTGTAAATCAAAAGTACTATTTCGGCCTGGTTAAGAATAAGGCTGCATATCCATCAAGCCAGCTTATTGGGCATCAACTACCAAGCCAGCACAAATATGAAGCAGCGGAACAAGGACAATGAAACAGGTGAACTGACTTTGAGGGTTTGACCAAGAATGCAACTAATGGAAGTTGTTGATTCTTCGGGCTCGCCTTATGTTGAATCGAGTCTAGGAATAAGTATTGCCACGATCAAACGTGTTTGACAAGACTCGTAATTCTAATAAGTCTTTAAAAGAAAATAGACTAGATTAGACATTCATTTTCCAGATAAAACCCAAACTCAAAAGCTCCACCATTAAGCACTGGTGGATGAAACCAGCCTTGGTGTTATGTAAATACTCAAGCAGAACTACTAATCAAAGCCAAGATAGGATGCATATAGCCTAGGCTCGATATTCTCCTATTTAAACCAAATACATAACCACAATAAACAAACTTATAACTTCTCGGAAAGTAAACATCTAGCAACCCCAAAGTTTCATCAATACCATGCAATCAGCCAATTGAGCAGCCAACAACAGCAGCTCGAAGTTTCAAGAATAACCAAAAACTTGCATTACTACCATGACATTTTACTGCTTAAAATAAAATGGAAGTAAAAAATGACTTTTACTTACCTTCTTGACCGTCTAATGCTTGGTCACTAGAATCTCTCGCCTCAAAACTAGCAACGTCCTTCTGATAACTCCGCTTAGCTTTCTAGCAAACATTGTTAAGAAATATTATAATGATTAACAAAATAAGCATGAAGCATTAAAAAGCAAAACCTATTTAAGAGTTTACTTACAGCTTCGATCTGTTCAAGAGCACGAGCAGCGTCTTTCTGTTCCTTCTCTTTGGCTGCACTCTCTTTTCGCATAGTAGTAAGTCTCTTAGCAACATTCTCTTTGTGCCGTTGACCGAGCTCATGGTTTCGAATACTCGATGGGTTATTCGATATGAAAATTTTGCAGAAATCACACCATTTATTCCCCTGACTCACCCAATACTAAAAAAAAAAAAAAAACAAAGATAAAAGCTTGTTTAACTACAGACAGATAACTGCGAAAACGACTAAAAAATAAACTTAATTTCATTGAAGATATTACTATAAGATAATCACGATAAACAATGTCATAAGAACAAGTATCAAGGGAATTCATCTATAGTATCAAGAATCAAAGAATAAGGAGAGAAAAAGTTGAGGGTTTTGATTTCTGTATTGATTGTAAGTAAATAATTTCTTTTTTAAAAATAAAGCTTTGGGATTTGATTACCTCAGTCATAGCTGCGAAAATCTGATCCTTACAAGGCCAATTGTTCGAAAATTGCTAAATGAAGGTGAGATTAGGAGTTTCTTTAAACCCTAAAATTATTTTTCTTCCTTTTCGTTCAAAAGGGATTATTGGGGTGGGATCGAAATAATTGAATCGCTAGCACGTTTTTTGCTTCCTATTTTTCTAACGGGATCCGGATCCAAATCGGATAACCGGACCTGGTTTGATGGGTTAATATACCATTGGGTACCTAAATGTGGCTTTAATGTTCAATTTGGTACCTAGTCCCAATGGAATAATGTGATCCAATAAACGTTTGACACTTGTGTTCTAGTAAAATAAACAACGGTACTCAATTGGGACAAAAAAAAAAGGGTTAAATACCAAATTGGACATTGAAGCTAAACTCAAGTACTTAATTTGAACAAAAAAAAGTCAAGTATCAGCTTGAAAAAAACCCATGTACTAATATGAATATTGAAGCCAATCTCAGGAACTAGATTAAGACAAAAAAACTCATACTAAATTAAACATTTAAGCCAAACTCAAGTATCAAATAATATATTAACCCTTTTTATCTTATCGGTTGATGGTCCAATCCTAATTTTAGTCCCTCTACTATGATGAATTTTTATATTTAATTTTTACTTTAATTTGGTGTAATTCTGTTTTGGTTTTTTATAATGTTATTCATAGGTCCAAAATAATAATACTATTTTTTTTTCATACATTTATAATTTGAAACTATCTATAACTCCTCCCCAACTCATAAGTCGGAAGATAATGCGTTTAACACACTTAAACCCATGTCTTTCCGGATTGACAATAATGCCCATGCTAATCAAGCTAAGACTTAATCTACGAATCCGTTAATTTAGTTTAATAATAAAAGACACGTAAAAGATGCTGGTGTGATATTTATGTAATACTTTTATATTATCACATATATTTGTATAAATATTAAAATTATGTTATTTTAGTAAATTTATATATTTATAAAAGATTTTAGGAAATAAAATTCATATTAGAATTATTATAAAGTACACAATTATTGAAATTAAAAAATATAAGCGAATTTAAGAAACTATTATTTAATCATTTATTGATTTTTTTGCTTTTGATATAATATAAGGATATTTGACAACTTTTTATTCTACTGGTGCATTCATCTATATTATTATTAAGCTTTTGACTAAGCTAAAAATTATATAAAAATTAAATAATAAAATAAAAATTAGAAATTTATGAAGGTATAATTACAAAAAATTAAAATTTTTTATTTAAGTCATTGTACCGATCTCTGATACTAACTGTCAGATCGACTTGAATCTAAGGTATATTCTTCTACTTGTTGGTAGATACTAATCCATCGTACTGGTCAATGACTTAAATAAAAACTTAACAGCTTAGTGACTTAAATAAAAACTTTTAAATAATCTAGTGACCATTTTGTAATTTTTTGAAGTTGAGTGATCAAAACATAAATTTACTAATAATTAGTAGCATTGGGTGTAGTTGACCTAAAATGAAAGAGTCTAAATTCAAAATATATGAAAAGTAAAGGGACTTAAATCAAAATTTAACCTATAGTGTTTCAACAGAACTATCTACTTTCCCCTTACCTTGTAATTGCTTCAACTGAACTCAGAAACAGAGAACCCTTTTTCTCATTTACAACATAGATTTGAGAATCAAAACAGAAACATATAACACTTTGAATCCATTCTCAAAGCTAATGTTTTTCTTCAAATTCAACTGAAAACAATCAAACCCAAAATCCCCAATTCCACCATCTTCCCTTCCCCCAAATCCAATCTCAAAAAACCCTAAATCTTTCACTGAAACCCCATTTTTTTGTGCTCCATCAATGGATGAAACATTCTTGCTCATGTTATCAAATCTCCTCCACCTTCACAACTCTCTTGATCCCACCACTTCCCTTCTTTCCCCTTCTTCTTCTTCTTCTCCTCCTACTTCATCTCCTTCCCCTTCTTCTCCATCTTCTCTTCTTTCATCTTCTTCGCCTGCTCCTCTCCTCTTCTTCACTCTCGCTTCTCTCCTTTCTTTCCTCGCTACTTCTTCTAAGAAAGGGTCATTGGATTCTTCTCCTTCGTCAAAGAAAAGGGAACCCAATTCATCGCCTTCTCCTCCTCCGTCGTCTTCTTCTCACTTCTCCATCGCCGCATTCCGTGCTCTCTCGACCGACCATATTTGGTCCATGGATGCCCCGATACGTGACGCTGAGTGGCGGTCCTTGTATGGGTTATCCTACCCTGTTTTCACCACCGTGGTTGAGAAACTCAAGCCTTTTATAACCGCTTCGAATCTTTCACTTCCTTCTGATTATGCTGTAGCTATGGTCCTTTCTCGTCTCTGCCATGGTTACTCTGCTAAAACCATCGCTTCCCGTTCTTCTTTGGACCCTTACATCGTTTCCAAAATCACTAACATGGTGACTCGGCTTTTGGCTACTAAGCTATACCCAGAGTTTATCAAGATCCCTGTTTCTCGTCGTAGATTGGTTGAGACTACCCAAGGGTTCGAGGAGCTTACTTCATTGCCCAACATTTGTGGAGCTATTGATGGGAGTCCGATTAAGGTCCGTGGGTTGAAACTTGATAGGAATTCGATGAGTTCTTATAAATGCAAATATGGGTATGATTCAGTTTTGCTTCAGGTTGTTGCTGATCATAGAAAAATTTTCTGGGATGTTTGTGTTAAAGCTCCTGGTGGGGCAGATGATGCTACTCATTTTAGAGATAGTTTGTTGTATAATAGGCTTACTTCAGGTGATATTGTTTGGGATAAAGTAATTAATGTTAGGGGTCATCATGTTAGGCCTTATATTGTTGGAGATTGGTGTTATCCTTTATTGTCGTTTTTGATGACACCCTTTTCTCCTGATGGGGCCGGGACTCCAGCACAGAATTTGTTCGATGGGATGTTGATGAAAGGGAGGTCTGTGGTGGTTGAAGCAATTGGGTTACTTAAAACTAGGTGGAAAATTCTTCAAGATTTGAATGTGGGGCTTAATCATGCACCGCAAACAATTGTTGCTTGTTGTGTGTTGCATAATTTGTGTCAGATTGCAAGAGAGCCTGAGCCTGAGGTTCAAAAGGATCCTGATGAAACTGGGGCTCCGGCGAGGGTGCTTGAGAGTGAGAAGCAGTTCTATTATTTCGGGGAAAGTTTGAGACAGGCATTGGCAGACGATTTGCACCAAAGGCTTTCTTCCCGATAAGTTATGAACTTTTGAAAAGAGGTTGATTTTTTAACCTTGTGTTATCTGTAAGAATATGTATTTGAGTAGTTTCTAACATGGCTGAGATAACTTGCCCGATTTCAGGCTTTTCGAATTTCTCATCCTCGTTTTAGTAAGCAATAGAAACAGATTCCATTAAGTAAATTTGATATTTGATATGTAGGGACTTCATTTTTAATTGCTATGGTAAACTAACCTGGTATTGGTGGAAACTAAGAATGTTCTGATTTTAAGAATCGGCGTTGCAAAACTATTACTGCTCTGGTTAAGTTCATCTTATGAATTTAAGCCTTTGATGCTTTTATTATCTTCCGTTGGATATCATTTGCTTTGATGTATCATATATTCTTAAATGTGAATACCATGTTAAATTGACTTTGTAGCATTTGAGAGAAAAAAAATAGTGTATGCATTCATAAATTGTGAGAGCTTGCATTAGCTTTTAGTTTCTTTAACATTCCCTACCTGCCTGTGTTGCCTTGCCTTGCTTTTGCTTTCTTTCTCTCTCACTTGCAGTTAAGTATTATGAACACTTATTTATGGTATCAATCTTTGTGAGATGGTTTTAGTTGCTAATAGCATTATATTATAGATTTCACTGGTAAGGGAAACTAACTGAAATTGTCAGTGTAACTGTTGCCAGTGGAATATGGGTCTGGCTGCTTATTCTATCGTGGCTCAGCTGCCATTTCAATGGTTATATATAGATATATCATGGTTGTGAGTTCCAAGATCTTTTCCCTTTGTTTTATACTTCCTGTATTTACTGGGAATGCTAAATAGTGGACTACGCACATATCATTTGTTTCCTAGGTACTGTAAGAGGGAATTTGTAATGTTTTTCTGGTCTATAAAATCATTGGCATCATGCCTTTTTGCTGCTATCCTAGTCCTTCATTTATCTAATTTTCCTTGATGGTTTAGTCTCTAGTGGCATTCTGCCATTCCGCCTAGTTATGGTCTTGTCATGTAGGATTTCCAGAACCAGATAACCTAGTTTCTATGGCCCTAAGATGGATGTTCATTGACCTAAGCATGTTAGAGGAAGTTGAGGTAGATGTAAGAAGCATCGTGTCTTCTTTATGGACTATCAGACCAGCCAATGAGACCTTCCTTTTCTTTTAAAGTTTTTTTTAGACCCAAAGTTTGTCCTTCCCTTAAAATCTTTGTTGCCTGAATTGCGAAGGAACCTTTTGTATGGATGCATTGCTTATTATTTGTACAATGAGTCAATTGTATTCAAGACACAATGAATAGTTGAAATCCCATCAATAAAAAGCTTATAGATTAGTTCAAGCTCTGCCCAAAGAACAAAATAAGGATCCTCAATAAGTTGCCAGAACAAAACGAATGAGATACAAGGCTCCTCGGTAAGTTTGTAAGTTGTGCTCTCTGTTGTTGCATTCCATTAGAGAAACTTGTGCTTAAGCTCATGGTTCCAGAGTCCAACACAAAGGATGTCGGTGCGGATCAAAGTTCCCCATCTGTGTGTGCAGATCCACAATGCTCTTCTTTACCAATTCAATAATAACTAATAGTCAACATAACAACTAAATCAATCTTCTCAAATGATCTATGAGAAATAACTGAGAATCCATATACAAAGTGTGTGCAGATCCACAAGCTTTATTGTCGCTACTTAAGCATGTACATCATAATGGAACTTGAATACCAATTTGAGTTTCTAGAAGAAATTGAGATGCAGTCCCCAAAAAGAAATCCGAGCCCAGGCATTATCCTGACTGGCATGCATGACAAGATTCATTCATATATTTGAAGATTGCAAAAATCAGGAACGCTATGCCATTCGGCCAGCTTCATAATGTCCTCATAGCCATTACCTTTTATGGAGGACTCATGAGTTTTATGGTCCATTGTGCTCGGTCCTTCACCAGCATATGCAGTTCAGCCACTTTTTGGAAGGAGGCCATCCTTGGCCATTTCAGTAAGTACATTGAAAACAGCATCCATATTCCCTTCTTTATGGTTTATTTCAACAAGTACTTTAGCAAGCTCAGCATCAGTAAGCTTACAGCTTCTAAGTATGTTTGTTATGACTTGACTTAACTCATCGGTCTTGCCAACCATGAATAGCGCTTTAACCAGAGCAATAACAGTAACAGTATGAGGAACAAAACCTATCTTCACCATTTCCTTGTATAGATCATACGCCTTCTGAATATTCCCACCTCTACAATGACCATGTATGATAACATTATATGCAGCTTCATCAGGGTTATGGTTTCTCTGAAGCATTGACTCAAAAACTCGATCAGCTTCATTCATCAAACCCTTCATACAAAATCCTTTTATAAGAGCTACAGCACTTTTAAATTCGATATTGCCACAATTCTCTATCAGCGTACTATACATGACATCACTCGGGACAGATTCATCATAAAACAATTTGAGCAAAAGCCTTTTTGCTTCCCTTGTCCTAGCTTGTTTATTGAGACCATTAATAAGCACACTATAAGTAACAACATCAGGAAGGAAGCCCTTCTGAACCATTTCATCGTGCAAATGAAAAGCCGTCTTTATATCCTCATTTTTGCAATAAGCATAAATTAACGTAGTATACGTAAACTCATCGGGAGTCACACCTGCATTCAGCATCTCCTGGAAAAGATCACAAGCTTCAGCAAGTCTACTTTGCTCACACAGACCCTGAATCAGTGATGAATATGTAACTGCATCCAGTTTAACTCCTTTCTCGACCATCTCCTGCTTCATTTGGAACGCCTTCTCTAAATCCCGGTATCTACAAAAACCAGAAATAATTGTACTATAACTTACTATGTCCGGAGCTATACCTTTCTCTACCATATCTTCTATCATTTTTAAACCCTCTTCCACCTTTCCAAGCATACAATGCCCATTAATAAGAGCATTATAAGTGACTAACGAAGGTGAAAATCCGTTTCTAACCATTTCATTTAGTACTCGAAACGCTTCGTTTAAAAGTCCTTGCTGGCAGAACCCATTTACTAAAGTAGTATATGTTCTCTCGTTAGGACGAAGTCCTCTAACATGCATCTGTTCAAAGAACTCCATTGCTCTGTTCATATTCCCAGCTTTGCACATACTATTAATCAACGAAGTATAAGTAATGACATTCGGAGTTAAGCCATTCCTCACCATCTCGGCATGCAAAACAAGTGCTTGATGAAAATTACCATCTTTACAATATCCATTCACGAGTGTATTATAAGTAACCTCATCCGCAACGAAACCTTTCTGACTCATCTCGTGAAGCACCTCACTCGTCTCCTTCATCCTACCTTCTCTACACAACCCATTGATGATTACGTTATAAGTAATCAAATTCGGCTTCAAACCCTTTAATGCCATTGCCCTAAACAACTTAAATGCATCATCGATCTTCTTCAACTTACAGTGTGCATCGATTAACGTGTTATAAGTAACCACATTAGGCAAACAGCCATCCCTCTCCATTTCACTGAAAAACCCTAAACCCATATCCAAATTCCCCGCCGAGCAAAAACCCCTAATCAAAATGTTATAAGTAAATACATTTGGTGAAACCCCATTTCTAACCATTTCTTCAAAAACTTCCTCAGCAAATCTAACGGGCTTTTTACATCTAATCACGGCGTCCAAAATAGCATTGTAAGATAAAACCCCAGGCATGAAACCATTAATTTTAGCTAAATTAACAATGTTAATAGCCTTATCGATGAATTTCAAATGGGCATAAGATTTTACCACCAAGTCGATTACCGCGGAGCTCGAAGCACACAATTGGTAAGTTTCTTTAAGGCACTGAAAGACGAAATTGCCCTTCGGATCGGGCGTACGGACGGCGAGGTCCTCTGCTAAGGACTGTGCTGATTTGTAGAGCTTGAATTTGGTGAGGATGTGGAGGGCGAGGCATTTGCAGCGAGGGGTGAAGAACGGGTGAGGGTGCGCCCATTTTAGGAAATTTAGGATTAGGGTTTGGTCGTTTTGGGACTTGAGTAGTAAAAAAGAAGCTGCTTCGGGGGTAAAATTGGAAGAGAGGGAATTTAGCTGGTAAGGGTGGCGTTTGAGGAAAGTTAAGGCTTTGTCGGCGAGGAAGGCGTCGGAGAAGGGAGACGAAAGAGAAGAGAGAGAACGGTGAATATGGAGGTTTGGGAAGGGCATTTCGGGAAAATCACAAAAGCTAGGGTTTATCAGAGGCTCTTCAGCCTTTAAGAAGAAGAAGCTTAAAAGGCCATTGAAGCCAAAAAAAAAAAAGTTCTCCTTTTTGGAGGTTATTTTTCTTTGATTTAAAAAAAAAACCCAATTATTTATTTATTTTCCTTCAAATTCTTTCCTAATAAATAAATAATTTAGTTGGGCTTTAAATTTAGAGGTTTAATATACCATTTGATACTTATATTTGGTTTTAATGTTCAATTTAGTACCTAAGTTCTTTTTCTTAATTTAATACTTAAATTTGATTTTAATGTTCAGTTTGGTACCCAAACTAAACAACATCATGTTCGTGTGCTCTAGTAAAAAAACATAAGTACGTAAGACAAAAAAAATTCAAGCACCAAATTAAACATCGAAGTTAAGCTTAGGCACTTGTACAAGACAAAAAAATTTCAAGTATCAATTTAAAAAAACTCATGTATCGAACTAAACATTGAAGCCGAACTCAAGTACCAAATTAACCATTGAAGCTTAAAATAAGTTACAAATAGTACATTAACCTTATTTTAAATAGAGTATTTTCACCAAATATCTCCCAATTATAACTAAAATTTTAATTTAATCCTCAAATTTCAAAACATTATCATTAAATCCTAAATTTATCAATACTATATCAATTAAGTTAATTATCTACTTGGGCTTTCAATTTAATTAAATTAATTAATTTTATATAATTTATTTCATGTAAAGAAAAGTAATTAATTCCCAAAATTAAAATTAAGGAAATAATAAATCAAACATTTATATAAATAATAAAACGTGAAGAAAAAAAGACAAATGCAATTAGCCCCCGTTGAAGCAACAAAAAGCTAAAAAACTTAACCATATATATATATATATATTCTCTACATTTTTTATTGCTTGCCATTGCCAATTATATATCTTTTTCACTGCCTTTTCAAAGTATCCCACAACTTTTTAAACTCCTCAAAAGAATTTAACATAAAAGTTAAAGCCTTCATAATCCGAGCCGAACCTCGATTTATCGAGCTTCCTTCCAAAACTCCCCGGAAAAGATCGAATCCGTGTTTACATCCCTGTCTCGTTGAATCAACAACATAACATGATTATTGTGCCTTTGCAACGGCACGACTGGACGGACCGCGCAACACTTTCACAAACCCAAGGAAACTTAATTTCCCATCGGTATGCCTTATCCAGTCGTTAAGAACGGCATGAACTGGAATAGAGGGTCCGAGACCAAGTTCCTGAGTCATTCATTTGAAGATGATTTCGTTTTATGATACAGATCGTGTGAAGTGTAATTTAGAAAGCTAAAAGAATTGCGACACTTACAGATGCAAGTTCCTCGATGACGATAGCCCGGTTTCCATCTTTCTCGAAAAGCTCGTATGCACAACGAGCGTGTTGTTCCCAGTGATCAAACGCTTCGAGCTGATGGACGCTTAATGCGGCTGCACAAAATTCTTCGAAATCCATTCTTCTGTATTGAAGTGCATTTAGCTGTCATGCAATGGAAAATTAAATCGAAGGTACTCAGATAAGCTATGGCTATGAAAAAAGAAAGAATGGGAACCGAGTTCATACCGATAAGAGAAAATCCAGCATATGAGATTCCTTCATTGCATCGGTTGCGTTTTTCATTAGGGCCTGTTTGCAAGAAAACACATTATCGTAATAAGTGTATTAACGGAGAGGGAGGAAAGTGGGCCAAGATAGGGAGACTAACCGTCTTAATATTCTCCAAGGTTATGCTACCATTTTTCGGATCTAATAATGCAAATTGCTCTCGAAGGTAAAAGAGTTCATCCGGAGTCAATGTCTTTGACAATGCCTGTATCGAGAAAGAAATAACAATGAGATAAATGTTAGCATAGAGGTTATGAGACGGTAAAAGTACAATGGAGGCCCCTATACTAGGAGTTGGATTGCATTTTGCCCCTTCAACTAAAAAAATGGGCAAACTAATTCCTGTACATTAGGTTAAAGGGCAAATTAGTCATTTCTGTTATAAATTTCATCCATTTGTACTGTTAAAAACGGACGTGGTTGACGGAATAACCAGACAGATGTGACATGTTACGTGTACCTCATGCTAATGTACACGGACCAATTTTTAACAACAGAAATAGATGAAATTTTTATTAGAAAGACCAGTTTACTCTTTGATCTAACCTGTTAGTATACGCACCTTTAAAGCAGCTTTCCGTAGAGGTGATGATCGCATATACGCCTTTATAAGCCTAAATATTAGAATATCGAGTGGAACCTTGGCATCGTTACGACTCTGGATCCAAGGATGACCTGTAAAAGAAGATTATGGTCAGTTACTCTGGCTCAACGATGTAAGCAACATGTAAAAAATGATGCACGTACACAATGCCTGAGCTGCTGTCATTCGTTTCCTAGGATCCTTGATCAAGAGTCGCTTCACAAAGTCCTTAGCTTCGGGAGACAAGGAAGGCCAAGGTGGTTCATTAAAATTTGGATCGGCTTTTAGGACTGCTCGGAAAATTCCAGACTCGGTCCTTGCCCAAAATGGTCGACTCCCACATAAAAGAATATAAGCGATTACTCCTATACTCCAAACATCAGCTTCCGTACCGTAGGATCTATGTAGAACTTCAGGTGCCACATAGTATGCACTTCCCACAATGTCGTTAACCCTTTCGTCTGGAAACATGAGAAGCGCTAGAGAAAAAAAGAATCCCTGAAGGTCGAGCAAAAGGAAACTGAACAAGCTGAGTGCAAACCTGGTCTTACAAAATCCGATAAACCGAAGTCTATGGCTTTCAGCAAAGAGTTCTCCTCCTTCGAAATGTACAAAAAGTTCTGGTCGACAAAAGTGCAAATTAGATTCCAATATGGTAACTAAAACCAAAGTTAGAAATCAATTATTCAAGATGATGTAGTACGAAAATGTCCTAGAAAGTTTAGCAGACATGGGCTTGGGCGGCTCAAAATGTCCAAGTCACGCATTTACGCTTCTAAATATTAACAAAAACAAGACTTTGCTCTACCTCGGGTTTAAGATCTCGATGCACCACACCTTGAAGATGACAAAAAGCAACGACGTTTAGTATCTGTACCATTACCGCCTTTGCATCGTCTTCTGAGTATTTTCCACCCCTACAAAGCATAATATACCGTCACGTTAGAGGCTACTCTTTAGGTACATACGAGAACAAACAATTCCGAAATGTAAGCTATATATTAATAGAATAATCACCTTGCGAGTATTCTATCCAAAAGCTCACCCCCTTCACACAACCTGTAATTTCAATCACATTACTCAAAATTTTATCCTGAAAAGTAAGAAACAGCCAACTGCCGGAGCATTCGGGCTTATTGTTCTTATTGACTTCTCAAATTAATTCCCATGCAAAATTAAAAACAAAGATAATACGAATAGCAGAACATGTTACAAGGCTTACTCCATTACTATATAGACATTATCATGATCTTCGAACGCATCATAGAATTTAACTAGATTGCTATGTCCTGTCAAGGCTCGCAATATCTTCACCTCCCTTCTAACATCCTCGACCGCAATAGCTGTTGTCATCTGCCAACATAAAATGATAGTAACTGTCATTAGCCAACAAAAAAATGCAAACACAAGACATAAGTGTTCTCTCAACACTTCTTTTGCTATTTGATCGAAGAAGCTAGAAAAAGAAACGATAGAGGCTGGCAGGTTGCCTCTTCTTCATTCTGTTGTCATCGTATTTTAAATGTCAACAAACAAATACTGAGAAACGGTAACACTTAATTCATCATTATAATTATCACAACATCCTTTATTTCCTAAATGGATACCTCGACTAGCAAAAAACACAAACACTTTTATCATGTGAATGATTGGTACCAAACCCGGATAACAATTTGCAATCAACTACAACACAAACCATTTCTTTTTTTTTTGGTTAAGGCATAAGTACAAGCCGGTAAAAGAAAACACCGTATTAGTTAACAGGCTATAATTATCACAATAACGCCCTTTATTTCCTAGAATAAACCGACACCTCGACTACCAAAAACACAAACACTTTTATCATATGAATGAACGGTACCAAACCCGGATAACGATTTGCAATCAACTACAACACAAACCATTTGTTTTTTTGGGGGGTGAAGCCAAGGACAAGCTGGTAAAAGAAAACACCGTATTGGTTAACAGGCTATAATTATCACAACAACGTCGTTGATTTCCTAGAATAAACGGACACCTCGACAACCAAAAACACACGCTTTTATCATACGAATGAATGGTACCAAACCCGGATAATGGTTTGCAATCAACTACAACACAAACCATTTGTTTTTTTTTTTCGGCTGAGCAGCAAGTATAAACTGATAAAAGAACACCAATTTAGTTAACCGGCTCGGCATGAAAACTACGAGCCGAAAGTTAAAGACCCCATTCGAAGCAAAGATATTTTCTAATTCAGTCTAATTCATAACCATCGAGCCGTAATGCTCCAATCGCGGCTGTCAATTCCTATAAGTCAACAAGTTCATTGGCAAATTTCAACAATCACTTATCATACACTATTCACATCCGGATCCAACCATACACAAATGAATGATGCAAAAGAAGCACTTTTTAAGGTCAGATATGATTTAGACCTAATATGTGTGTGTATATATATATATCCATGTAAATATGTGGTAAGCGTAGCTAGATCAAATAATAATACAAGTGGGTCATGTGGACCAATTGACCCTTTAAAAAATAATCAATAAACAAAGCAAGTTGGCCACTTTATATTGTTTTACAATCATGAAAAAAAAATGAACTCAACCCACCATTTTTCTCCATCTAGAAGATCTAAAAACAGTAAATTCACTCATATACAAGACTAAAAAGAGTGTCTTTAAGCAATTTCAAGCTAAAATTCAATATCTTAAAGCACATTTCTTTGAAATTTTAATAGAGAAAAGTGAAAAAAAAAAAAAGGTGTTACCTTGGATTTGGGAATCACTTTAACAGCAACCTGTTGTCCTTTGAATTCACCTTTCTTGAACTTAGCAGAACAAGTATACCCAAAATGCCCTCTCCCAACTTCCTCACCAATTTCCAATTTAGTCCTTAATTCTTTCGAAAACCCGAATCTTTTATCTAGTTCAACCCCATCTTCATCCTCTTCCGTCTCCGCAATCCCCGCCGCCGCCTCTTTCTCCGCCTTCTTGTTAGGCTTCCTCCGTCTCAACACCGCCCGGATGTGTTTCGCCGGAGAAGGAGGAGGAAATGATTTCTTAAGAAACCTTAAAGGAGTCGAAGGAGTTTTGGGTTTGGTTGGGTGAGCTGGACTGGGAGTGTAAGTGGGAAGAAAAGGGGTAGTCGGAGGAAGGAGCGACGGCGGTGGTGGAGATTTGGGTGGTTGAGGATGGGTAGGATAGTCATTGTGATGATTGCCTTTGGGTTTTGAAGGCTTGGAAGTACAGCCTCCCATTGTAAAGGAAGAAGAAGAAGATCTAGAAGAAGAAGAAGAAGAAGAAAGAAAGAAAGAAAAACACTTAATAGGAAACTGGCGATGATTGCATTTTTTTGCAGAGATCTTTAATGTTGTGTTCAGCTTATTGTAAGAAAAAAACAAATGGAGAGAGATTAAGGAAACAAATAATTATATTTATATATAATTATATACAGAGAAGGCGAAAGTGAGATTTTGCTGTTTTCTTTATTTTTAATGTTTTTTTCTATGATGAAGAAGTGAAATATAAATGATTCAAGTAGGGCTGTACCATCTTGTTTTGCCACCTGGCATGCATATGATTTTTTCATATTTTCTTGGATTTTTTTAATACCTATAAGTATCAAATCGGTCAGATTATTGGTTCTTTTCAATTAGTTTAATTCTTGGGTTTAGTCGAGTTCTGAGTATTATTTTTAAAACTACATCGGATTGATCGGTTAAACTAGAAACCGATCGAGACACGGATTCAAAAAAAGGGATCAAACCAGTTGACCTATGAACTGATTTTATCTATTTTTAAATTTTTTTAATAATTTATTTAATCGCGCTAGTCAGACTGATAAGATCAATTGAACAGGAATACCGGTTGAACTCTTTGTTCGGAGCAATATACAAGTCAATTGGTTCATGATTTGACTTTGTTGTAAGCCAGATTCTAAATACATATCAAATAAAAGACACACGGCAATTTTTTACAACTACTCGTGGAATAAAAAAATACACTATCGGGTACCAATACTAATCTATATTTAAATAAAATAAATGGTGAAATACACTCAATGTCACTACAACTATTAGTAAAGTTTACATTTTAGTCACTCAACTTCAAAAAGTTACAAAATGATTTAGCGAACTTCAAGCGATTAAGTTTTTTTTTTTAAATCCAGTTAGCGAACTTCAAGCGATGATTTAACGACCAATATAGTGAATGAATACCCATCGACGAATAAAAAAATATACATTAAATTCAAATTAATCTAACCATCAATATCCGAAATCGGATTAAATAAAATAAAAACACACAACTTATCATTCACAATATCATGTTTTCTTAAAGAAATAATAAAAGAATGAATAAAAACTATTTAATCACGAAAATTGATAATACTAAAATGATGCCAAGGGTTTAAAAATTATTGTTTCTTACTTTTTAGGGATTGGATTTGGACGACTAACTTAATATTTTAAATTTTAGTTTAAATTAAAAATAAGGACAATCATTTGCCATATTATTCAAGTTGACCTCTTTTACAATAATTTGCCCATTTTTGTTATATAAACAAACTTAACAATTACATCACTTAGTTAACAAGTCCTAATATTTTATATTTATTTTATTTTTACATTAATCAAAATCCTTGATGTGCAAATATACCGATATATGTTCGGATTGAATGCGAAGATATTTGATATTTGTGAATAAAGAAAAATAGAAAAATTTTGTCATTAATTTAGAGATTTGACTCTACTAGACTTTGAATTTAATTGATCCCGTGTAACTACCAAATCTTGAAAGGAAAAAAGGGCATACTATCAAATTTAATCCTCAACGTTTACATTTTTTTGTCAATTTAACTTTTATTCTTTTTTTAAATTTAAATTTGGCCTCACCCTTTTTAAATAAGTCAAATCACTTTTTTAATGAAAATATTGAGTAAAATCATTTTAACGATATTGGCGTGGTAACTTACGTGATAGTACACGTAAACTATTTATTTTACATGTCACATCAACGAATAGATTAAAATTATAAAATATACAAAAAACTTAGAGTATATGTGGATTGTCATGTGTAAAAATTAACGATTAGTCAACATTTTCATAAAAAAGCCAACAATCTAACTTTTTTGAAAAATTAATGCTCCACGTCAACTTATTTTAAAAGATTGAAGGTTAAATTTAATTAAAAATAAAGATTAAATTGATAAAATATAAATATTGAGGACTAAATTTAAATTATTTATTATTAGATCTCATGTGAGACAAAGTGAGGTAAAAAAGGATTAAATTTATCTTTCAATTTACTACTTTGGGGTTTGTAGCATTTTGTTACTTTGATTTTAAGGGTTTACAACAGTTTTAGTTGGCCCTTGGAATGTACTCTAAAGTTGGACCACTATCCTTATTGTTTTCTTAATTTAAATATATTTTTTAATTAAATTTATTTAAAGGTCGGGTTATTTGTTGGATTCAAAATATTTTATTTAAATAGGATAAAACTTGTAAAAAATTTAGTTGGAATTTATTTAACTAGAAAAAATTGTTGTTTGTATTTAAAGTATAAAGATATATAAATATTAATATAAAATATTTTAAATACTAAAATGAGTTTTTCCGAAATTGATGGATAAATTTTATTAAACACGTGTTTGATTATTGAATATGCTTTTTTAGTTGTTTTATATAATGATTATATAAAATATGACAAAACAAAAGTAAGTAAAAGTATCATGCCCTTGTATTAAGAGTTAGATTATTTTTGTCTTCATTTAGATCAAAGAGCAAATTGATCATTTCTACTATTAAAAATTAGTTCCTATACATTAACATGAATTACATGTGACACGCCGTGTGTTATTAACTGATTATTTCGTCAACCACGTTAGTTTTTAACTGTACAAATGGAAGAACTTTTTAATGAAAATGATTAAATTGTTCTTTGATTTAACGTATATAAATTAATTTACTCGCTTTTTTAATAGAGGGATAAAATGCAATCTAAATCCTAGTATAGGAACCTCAATAATATTTTTACTGACGAAAACACCATCATGACAATATTAGTTATCATTTAAAAGAAGAGGTATTTTCGATAAAATTAATACTCGATTAACTCGTAACACTAACCCGTTAACATTTTATAATAAGTATATATATAAGTTTTTTTAAAAGTAATTCAAAGAATCCAAAATATTTGACCTTGTAATAAATGCACATGCAGCCAGCAAATTAAATTGACATGCACATTATTTTAAATTTTGAGATGATTAAAAAAAATTAAATATTTAAGCAACACCACAAGTTGGTTCATATAATTAATTATCGAGTATGAAAGTGGCAACAATGCTAACTTAAAATATTACTATCTATTCCGATTGAATCTCAGTTCGATTAAAATTGGTATTGTTGTTAGTGTAAGAGAACGTAGGCTCGAGTACACTGAATCACATTATTCTCTTATTTAAGGATTGGGAATGGGCTATGGGTAGTTCTAGACATTATATCAAAAAAAGCAGATATGATAAGGAATCTATAATGAGAAAAATTCTTGGATTCAATGGATTAATTATAGGGTAAAACTACACTAATAGTCACCTAACTATTAGTAATATTCTTTTTTGATCACTCAATTATGAAAAGTTACAAAATTGTCACCAGTTGGCTAACAGCGTAACTTTTAAAATTGGTATAATAGCAACTTTAACCATCGACATTTACACATTATGTTAATTTGATCTTGATTTTAAAAAATTTAACCCTCAACGTCTACATAAGTCAGTGCGACCGATACAACCCAAAATTTTCATAATTGCAAAAAAAAAAAAAGTTTAATATTCTAATCTATTACTGAAACAATATACACCAACCAATACAAGCTTATCTACTTTAAATTTTTACACTCATTTTTCTTTTTGTTCCTTAAAGACTCCTCAAAACTTATTATTTTAAGGGAAAATAACTTTTTTGAAATTTCTCTTCCTCTATTTAAGTCTTAATGTCATCATTATAAATTAAAAGGGTAAAAAAAAGTGGGATCCCACTAAAGGACTAAAATGAAATAAAAAAATTGTCATTGTAAGGAATTAAATTCCCAAACAGAAAAGCTTTTATCTTTTTAATGAATGTGTTTTTTGACCATTAAAGGGCAAAACTATGAGTGCATTCGATTAAAGTTAAATGTTCTCTATTTCATGTTTGGTCCCATTTATATATAGTTAAATCGGGTTGGATCGGGATTAGGGATAGTAATAAATTTCGACTCGATTTTTACTCGTATGCTTAAATTTGTTTTAAACTTTGCTTAATATTTTAGCATCTGTTTGAAATTTAATCTCGAAATTTTATTTGATATTAAATTTTATATAAAATGTATTATAAGTTATTATGAAATTAAGAAATTACAGTTAGAAATATAAAAAATTGGAATTAAAGAAAATTGGTTTTTTCTAAAGAACTATGATTGCAACAAATCATTATTCTTCAGTTGTTTGGTAATAATAATTTAACAGAAGTCACTGCGGAAAGAGTAATTATAATGCTATTCATGAAAACAGTTTCATCTATCATTATCATTATGGTCGGTAAGTCTCCGAAAATATTATATGAAATAGTGATTTCACATTATCTGTAATAGTTTGGTGTGATATCCGTATTTCTATTTTGAAAAAATTAAATCTAAATAAAAATGTGGAAATTCGTAGTCAGTTCTTATAATAATGTCATTTTTAATATTCGAACACGAATTCTCCTTTCAAAACTATAACGTGATTGAAATCTTAGTATCAAACATGTGGAGTGTGTCTCGTATTTCAACCACAACAGAGTTGATGTCCTGACAAGAAGTAAAGCCACATCCGACGATGCGAAGAAGGACGTCCTGACAAACCGATAGCGACGTGTTCTCCACTCAAGTGGCTTTATTCTCCTAGTTAAACTCTGATATATTTTTCAGTCTAACATTGATTATTTTAAGGATATTTTAGTCATATTTGTACACGAAATTCAGCCTATAAATAGACTTTTTAGCAAACATATATAAGAGAGTTTGTGAGAATTTCGGGAGAAGTTTGTATTTCAAGTTTAAGGTTTGTTTGTTTATCCATCTTGTATTCCCCTTTTGATTTTTACCGTTTTAGTGAAGTTTTCTTAACTCGTGAATTTTTATCTTTTTCGGACGAATTTTATATCCAATTTTCAATCGTATTGGTTGTATTATTTGAGTTCCACCCAACAAAACATAGTCCAACATTCTCCAATGAGCTTAGCTCCCTCACCAAATCATACGATATGCACCGCCATGGATGACAGACCAACATAAAAGAAAGCACCATAACCATAACCAAAACCAGTAGTCCCATATGTCAGGATTAATTATAATTAACTCCATAGACGATGATAGCCATTGCCATAATACTGTATATATAAGTCTGTCAACTTTGGGGTCGCCCCACGCATCGATGATGGGTATACATCTGCTCCTGCATAATGCACACGTAAATCATCCATCATTTTTCTTTCTTTCTTTCTTTTGTTTCTTCCTTTGGGTTTTTGGCATTGGCCCTTTGCTTAATTTATATTCATCATATACACTTTTTAAGTACATATATATACATCACTATGTGGACTGCCATAAAACCTTGTTGCATTCATTGCAGGTATACCCAGTCTCTTTTTCAGCTTTCATCAATTACCCTTAATTAAATTCTTATTCTTTTATGCACTAGATACGAGTTTTGGATTGGGAACTTGGAGACTGTTCATTAGGGACGAAGCTAGAATTTTATTTTTTGGGGTCAAAATTAAATTATAAAATTTTAAAGAAATTGTTATTTTAAAATTTTAAAAGGATTAAATTGAAAATTTTTTATTTTTGGAAGGACAAAGTGTATTTTTACTGTTAAACTAACTTATAATTTTAGAAACATCAAAGACTAAAATAATAATTTTCCATTCAATGAGGGGCTAGGGCCCTTGCCTGCCTCCTGGCGTCATTCCTGAGATTCATATTCGAAAGGTAGAGAGTCGTAAGATTAAATGGTTGGAAATACGGTGAAGAAACATTTCTAAAAAGATGGGTCTTCTCGGGTGTTAATGAAATCCTAAAAATGGGGTTTTCTCTAGGAATAAGAGACCATTTTCTTTGACATTGAAAAATATGTAAAAAGATTCTTTTGCGATGTCATGTAATGATAGCCTATTATGTATAAATTAATGTATAGAGTACAAAAAAATTTTATGTACGACATTGATTGTGATTCAAACTTGTTAAATATCAATCCGAGTAATTACGTAAACTCGAGTTAAGGAAAATAAAAAAAAAATGGTGATTTGGTTGTTCATCATTTGTTTGCAACTATGGGAACATGAAAATAGTATTTTGAGAGTGCTTGAAGGGAAAGAAGGGATTAATGGAGTGTTATAAAACAGTTCTAGGGATGACACATGATAACCCAAAAAAGAAAAAAGGGGTTAATTCAATCAAATGTCCTCAAATTATGGTATAGATTTTAGATTGGTCTCCAAATTTTAAAGCATTTTAATTTAATATTTAAAGTATTAATATTTTATCAATTAGGTCCTATTAGTTTAACCATTAGCTTGGTTGCTAAAATACCAATTCTAATATGACATGGAACTTATTTAAAATAAATCAAATTGTAAATACCTGTGCAGCTATTGCAGGGTAGGATAATGAGCTTTGGCTCTCTAAAATGGTAAATTTATATTTAACCCTTTAAAAATTATGTAAAACTGTATTTGACCTCCCTTTAAAAATGGTAAATTTTAGTTTAAAACCCTCTAAAAGTTGTAAAATTCTATGTTAATACAATTATAAAAAAATATTTTAAACTTAATTCTAGTTTCTTAAAAATTTCTAATTTCACCCTTAACCAATCATATGAACAATTCGGATCAACGTGTTAAAAACAACACCCCTAATTTTGGTTAATACTTGTTTTATATATTAGCACGTCAAATCTAAGTACAATAAGTATATATATATTTACAATTTGATCCTCATATTTTAAACATGCTTAACATTAAATCCTAAGCATCATTTGCCACTTAAATTAACAAGTAAACTAAAAGGACACAACATTTCAGAATTTGAACAATAATTTAAGGATGTTTGATGCAATTTACCCGAAAGAAGAGTTGGGATGGGGTTGAGAGGGGTTGAGAGAATGATATTTCATGGGAGTTTCTACTTTTTATAGGGCCAAAGAACAGCTATTGGGAAAGCTGAAGCCTCGACAGCTCATAAACCGGTGGTCCTCGGGACACATCGTTATCCATTTGATGCTCAAGAACTTGCATCAAATCTGTAATGTGTACATATATATATATATACATAGACATTGCAGACCAGATGGGTCTGATAGCTATCCCACTAATAACAGTGACCTATTCAATGCACACAAACCTACAAAGAAACTTCCAAATGGTCCCCCTAAAACAGCCCGTTTAGAAAACGGTTAAATTATGATATTAGTCCCTGTACTATGCGTAAATTATGGATGTACTTTTCAAATTTTAAAATTTTAGTCTTGACGAAAAGACAACTTTCAGATTCATTAAGTTCTATTGTTTTTAAATTTTAAGGTGGTAAATTTGAGAATTATAGCGACTGAGAATTATTCAATTAGAGAATATAGATTAAATCTACAATTTTACACATAATGCATGTCAAATTAAATTATTTTTGTAAAATTTAAATTCATTATAACATTATTTTTAATACATTACTTAACAGTGCTAACAATAGAACTTGAATTTTAACATTATTTTTCTTTGTTAATTTGTAGTCCAAGATTTGATACACTTTTTTTTATCTAGCATCAATGTTCATACTTTGGAATGTGACCCCTTTTTTTGGTTAGTCATTGGAAATGTTATGGATGGATTAAATGATTTGACAATTTTCTTATAAAGTGAAAATAGATTAGTTTCCATTACCCAAAGTTTATAAAGGGTTGTGTTTTTAGTACAAATTTCAAGGTTTGTATAATAGACCCACCAGATGTTCGTTTAAATGCCGTCCAAAATGAAAATCCCAAAAAAGTGAAATACAATGTACAATGCGTTGGAATTAGCATTGTGAGAATACATGGTATGTTTTATGTATTAAGAATCGAAATTGTATTTTAATTATTTATTTAAAAATAGATAAATTAATTTATGTATATCAGATTAAAGAGTATTAATCTTTCTGTTAAAAATTTCATCCCTTTGTTCCATTAAAAACTAATCCCTTTATATTAGCATGAGATAAACGTAACATGTCTTATATTGTTATCCGACTATTGCCAAGCTAATTTTTAACAGTACAAGGAGGTGAAATTTTTTAACAAAAAATTTAAATTTACTCTTTCATCTAATATATAAAAACTGATTTACCCATCTTTTTTAGTAGAAGAGACAAAATACAATCCGACTCTTAATATAGAGGTCTCCGTGTTACTTTTACCAGTATGTTTCAATTGGAGAAATGATTACTTGCTTTGATTACGTGACATGGTTTGAATGAAAGTGATATACGTTGACATGGTATCACCGTTTTATACAATCCTTTCTCGTTTCAATAGTTAATCTCCTATCTCCAGCACATTGTGCCTACAAGGGCTAATCAGGATCTTCCATCAAAATGATGAGTTTGGATCTTCTTCATCCGAGTCAAATTCAACCTGCAAGCAAGTTACAAGGGGGAAATGGCGCCATTATGCAGAAATCATAAATCACAAGTGACAATAACAAATATTAAAGCAATTCAATTAGCACTTAGCAACCCGATTGAGCCTTAACTTAGTTAGCACAGTTGCTGCTGCATTTAAGCGCATATTTTCCTTCAATTTAAGGGTTTTGGGAGGATTAAAATAGCACTTAGCAACATGTTTACACTATATTCAGGGGAAAAGAAGCTCACATTTTCATCTTTGTACCATTTACCATGACAATCACGTTTCCAACCTGCAGATGTAAACTTAAGTTCTCTCTCTCTACATTCCCGGAAATCCAGATGGTTCTGTATTAGCTTGTGGGATGTTTCATTCAAACAATTGTGATCCCGAGAGAAACCCAGTGTTGCATTTTTAACATCATTCTGTCTCGGTACCACCGTGTTGTGGTTTTCGTTTCTCGAGTCAACCTCGAGTCTTTTATTACCGAGTATCTCAGAAGCAGCCTTTTGTGCCATTTGGATCAATGGTTTGCTTTTGCTAGGTAAACGAGCATTTTGCTTAGTGGTACTCGAGTTAATAGAGGAAGTAGTCGAAGAGCCTTCCAAAGCTAGTCTCTTGTTTATTTCGTTTTGTCTCGTAAGTTCCTTTTCTTTCGCCTTCGACTTTGCAGCCAAATGACGTGATCCTTTGCAATGCATCTGCATATCACTTCAACAATCAAGAAAACAAGATAAACTATATTACAACCAGACAGGAAAGGAAAAAAAAGTCTCAACTGAAGTTCGAATTTCGTAAGTAAACCGTAAAGTTTACGAGTTTGGTGCCTCGGAAACAACTTCCCCTACTCTTCCACCCAAAATCCCAGTGAAAAAAAAGGAACAAAACAAAGTCCATATTCCCAATTCAAGCAAAATAGGCAAATAATTCAATCTAGAAAGAAAACATAGAAAGATGTATTCCACTCTCAAATGGCTACAGAGAAAAGGAAGTGACATAGTATATTGATATTCCTACAACTAGAATTCGAGGACTATGAAAAATCATAAGAAAAACAACATAACATCATACACATATCCATATCCATATTCAACGTTAGACTCAAAACGTTAATGGGTTAATTGCACCGGATGTCCACAAACTATAACCCAAATTCTAAATTGATCAAAAACTTTAAAACATTTTGATCGAATCTTCAAAGTATTAGTATCGTATCAATCAAGTGCTTCGGTCAACCTAACTACTACCTCGAGCATTAAAAACCAGCTCAAATACAACATGCAACACATTTAAAATACTTGTATTAAATTGTGAACATGTATGTACTTACTATACAGACAGGCCCTATTAAATTTTATTAACAAATCATATCCAAGCTATCCATGCAGGAAGAACACATGTGTTTTAATTAAGCACAACATAGTATCCGAACCAGAATTTAACACCCAAGTTGACGGCTAAGCTAAGGAAGGACATCATCAATACAATACCGATATTGCAAGGACTCAATTAAAATGTTTTGAAGTTTAAGGCCAATTTAGAATCAATTAACCCAAACATTAAGCATAATTAGAACAATTAGATAAAAAGGATTTTCTTCCTTCACTCTAAATTATCTTTCCAAATTCATGAAATTAAGCAACAGAAAAGCCATTCTAGTCACTTCCCAATAATCAACCTATCCTATATAAACTAAAATACCATCAATTCCCCCCCCCCCAAAGTTCAATTAACATAATTATAAACATGGGTTTTTTACAATTTTGCAGAAAATTTTCATATGATAATAGAAGTATAGAACTTAAAAAGAGTTGAATAAAAGCGAAGCTAAGCTTACCGAAAGCATGAGAGGAGTATCAAAGATGGGATTTTGAGGGCAGACAAGACAAGCGTATTTGCCAGAAGCGAGCTTCTTGTAAGAAGAGCCATGCCCATCATCAATTTCGATCCCTTCTAGAACAACTTCATCAATTCTTCTCTTTCGGTATTGTGCTTCTCTTCCCCAACTATCCCCTCCATACACACTCATTCTTCGTTTTCCCCCTTTTTTTCCGATTTAAAATTTCCGAAGCTTTTTTCTCTTTGTTTCAACGCCGCCTCTTTATCGGGGTGTTATTTAGAGTGCGTGCCGGCTCTAAGGAGGGCCCGCCCCCAAAAATGAAAAATTTTCTATTTAGGCCATTTATAATTTATAAATTTTAAATTAGTAACGATAAAATTACACTTTGACTTTAAAATGATAAAAAATTTTATTTAATCCTCTAAAAAATTTAAAGATAGTTATTAAAATGAAAAAATTACATTTTTACTATTATAAATATATATAAATTAATTCCGACTCCCAAAAAAATTTTCTGACTTCGGCCTTACTGACCTAATGAAATTCGAGTAAGGTTTACCCTATCATATTAGTATACTTAATAATCCTCTAAATCTAGCTCAATGAATCTAAAATTTGTCTAAATTCAATCATATTTATAAATAGATAACATTAATTTGTTTAGTCCTAAGTCCTTGTACTTTTCTTAATTTTAAAATTTAGTCTCTATATTTTTAGTTTTAAAATTCAATCCTCTACTTTTTAGTTTTTAAAATTCAAATTAAATCGTTAACACTATTAAATTTTTTGGGTTAAATTCAAGTTTATTACAATGCTATTTTTTAGTTGTATGACTACTAAATGAGTATATACCGAATAATTTTAATAATGTTAATAATTAGATCTAAATTTTGAAATATAAAAAGTAGGACTAAATTCCTAGAAATAAAAGTATAGGGACTAAATTCAAAATTTAGAAAGAATACAAGAACTTATTGCATATTTTAACTAAATTTAAAACATAGAAGTGTATAGTATATTATTGTATTATTATATTTTTATTTTATGTGATATATAAAATATATAATATATGAAGATAAAATAAAATACTATAAAAATATAAAACGAGCCAAATCGAATGGAATTGGATTCAAACATTAAATGTTAAAACTTAAACCCGACCCATATTTTAAACAAATTTATTTTATAAATCACTAAACTCTTTCATATTTTAAATAATCCTTCAAATTAAATTATTTGTATATTAACAACTGGAAAGATGATCCATCACTTAGGCATACTTTTGTCTCAAATTCACTGGGTCTATGCTTTCCTCCTCCTTTCTTTTTTGGGCAAAATTCTATAACAGGTCCCTCTAATTTGATGTTATTATTCATTAATTTCTTCAAATTATTTGACACGACATTCTTTTTAAGCATCGTTAATTTATGTCTTATTTATAATATTTTTATCACTCCCATTTGCCACCTCTAATCATAAAAAATATACATTCTTTTGAAAAAAAATATTCTGCAGACCCCAACCAAATGGTTTCTGTTTGATTAAAAAGGCTTTATACATAAATTCATCCCTAAACTATAACTCAATTCCTAGATTGGTCCTTTCTTTTTTTGTCAAGAGTGACCCTAAACCATCAATTTTATCAGTTTTACCCAAAAAGTACACGACAGCTAATATTGTTATAAACTAGGACATAGGTTAAAAAAACTACTTTTGACCCCTAAAAAAACTTTAAAAGATCAATCCGAGAATTGAAGCATATTTTAGGGGCTAATTTACCAATAAAGCTAATAATAAAAGACTGATAAAAAGAAGGTAAAATTTCCATGACACCCAACTAAAAAGAAATTGTTCCATTGATACAATACAAAAATTCTACACTTTTATTTTATACCAATTGTTCTAAGAAAAGGCCAAAAGGATCTTCTGAGCTAACCTTTTCATCATATCTTTTAATCTAACAACAATTGGTTCAAGCCTCATATTATCACAGTTCAATTTTTGCTTGAAATGCTTCCATTTGAAACCTGATAAAATCAACATAAAACATTCAATTTCTAAGATTATAGATAACCCTTCACAGTTTCCAATTCGTTTCTCAGATAGTTTCACCGGAAAAGCAGACACAGAACACCCGTATACCATACCTACCTACTATTTTGTACGAAAGGTAAGAGACTATCTTGCTATACGTAAAACAGCAAAAGGTTATTGGCTATCTGCACCTGCATTGTACATTCGCATATAACATCAGGTATCGTTCATGTCACGAGTGGAAATAAGAAAAACAAGCAAAGCCAAAACCAGCACACTCGACATACCGGTTGAGTTTGGTTGGAACATCTTACGGTACCACCTTCTCTCCTCGTTGCGTCGATCATTGATCTGCAATCACCAAATTTCGTTGCATAAATACAATTTGTTTTATATATGTTTGAGATTGCCACAAGATAATATGAATTCGGTTTTATCTACCAACCTTTTTCATAGCAACAGCAAGCTCTTTCTTTATTCCACCTGGACGCGGAATACATGACAAAGAGTTAGTAAAAAGTCTCGATAAGTTTAATGTTGATGACCAGATAACATTAACTTCCTGGGAATCTCATAAACTTCTAAAAGGGAGAAAATCCAATACTAAGTTGATTACTAACCATCATTTGGCTCCAATTGCAAAGCTTTCTTGAAGCTTTCAACAGCAGCATCAACATCATTAAGTGCCATGTGTGCCTGGAAGATAATTATCACAATCATTAGGGCACGAAAACGCTTGAATTAACACAAAGTAAAGCATAAGAAAGATAACCGAAAAGGTAGCTTCTAAGGAAGGTCTACAGTATGCATCTCAACAAATTTTCCTGGAGAGATGATTAGCTTAAGACTGAATATAAGCTACAGCCGCCAGCATCGAAGAGATTAAACTCGTTACCGACGAGAGACATACTAACCTGACCTTGCCGAAACAGGGCTTTCACGTTGTTATCTCCATCACGCATAGCAAATTCTGTGTCCAATAGTGCTCCTTTCAGATCCCCTAGTTTTAGTTTACAGGCCTAAAGCCGCATAATCCATAACGTAGTATAAAAAAAATGCAAGATAACTATGCTTAGTCCAAAAGACAAATAGAATAAACAACAACAGTCTACATTTAATCAACTCTAAGATACCAAGCTTAGGGGAATCAAGCTTACAGAGCTATTTGTGAATATCTGGGATTTCATTTTTCTCAAACTCGAAGTCTTCTCTGCAAAGCCACAACATAGTATATGCACGGTGAATCCAGAATCATACAATACAATACCCTTTAGAGCAAAGAAATGTAGTCACCTTCGTCGATGCCGTCTTTCTCCCAGCAGATATCTAGATATCGTAGAGCCTTCCTGTACTTTCTGAGAGCCATCTTATAGTCTTGCTTCTGTTAAGAACATTCATTAGCACAAACGAGAAACAATGAGCAACAAACCAATGAAGCACCATCAAGAGAGCACAATGCGGCAATGAACCGAATAATTCATTAACACATAAACCGATTACCTTATAATGTTCATTTCCAAAAGCCTTAATAGACTCTACAGCAGTCATCCACCAAGAGAGCTCGTTGGGGCTCTCATCAAGGTCAGCAGGCCAATCAGCATAAATATCACCGTCATTGAAAAAATTTGATATCCCATCATCTGCCCCCTCTGGGATTTCTCCACAATCAGCAATTGTAACATTGACAGTGGGACAATCAGCTTCACCGGTTGTTACGTGTTCAATTGATCGAACAACTCCCATTCCTTTGACTACCTTACCAAACACAACATGTTTCCCATCTAAATGAGATGTGCGAGTTGTCGTGATGAAGAACTGAGATCCATTGGTATTAGGACCAGAATTTGCCATAGATAACATTCCTTTCCTTTCATGTTTCAATTCGAAATTTTCGTCTTCAAATTTCAAACCATAAATTGACTCTCCTCCAGTACCATCTCCAGCAGATATATCCCCACCTTGAACCATAAATCCTTTGATAACTCGACGAAAACGAACTCCCTGGAATAAGAATAGGAGAGATGAGCATTTTTCATCCTAATACATAAAAACCAATGCTTCCAAATTGGAATGATGAGAGGAGAGAAAATGAGAGAGATGTGTATGTTAGTTCAAAATTATGCATTTTTCAAATGTTTTATTTTCATTTTTCAACTCTACCGAGCAATGAATGCAAATAAAACCTATGGAAAAGGAGGTTTATATTTTCCATCTTCCTATTTTTCTTCCCCTTCAATTTTCCAATTTTCTTTTCACTATACCAAGAAAAGCTTAAGGGTGTGCTTGATTTAGTGGAAAAAATGAAGGATTGGAGGGAAAGGAAAAGTTGAAAGAAAATAAATTTTGAGTGTGTTTGGTAGGGGAAAAAACTGAGAGGAAAGAAAATAAAAGAGATGACAATTTTCCATCCTAATACATAAAAATAAGTCATTCCAAATTGGAACGATAAGAGCAGAGAAAATGAGAGAAAAATGTATGGAAGTTCAAAATTATGCATTTGTTAAAAATTTCATTTTCTTTCTCTTATTTTTCAAATCTGCCAAACAATAAATGGAAAGAAAATTATAATTTTCTATCATTCCAACCAAACACAATTATGGAAAGAAATTTTATATTTTCTATCTTCCTATTTTGTACTCCTTCAATCTTCCAATTTTCTTTCCATTCTACCAAACAAAAGGCAAAAGCATCATAATACATATCTTAAAATCAATATTAAAATCAAGAAAATCAATTAACAAAATTAAATAAGCAACAACTATCACCAAATGCATACGTACATATATTAAAATCAAGAAGAAAAAAACTTATAGATCTCACTCTAAAGAAACTAATTCAAACAGTTAAAAACAAGTCAAATCTTTCATTCCAAGAATACAACGAGAAACAAAAAAAAAATCCCATGGCTTTGAACAAATCATTTAATATAACCATAAACCAAAATAAACCCAGATAAGCAAACCCCCCCTACATCCAAAAATACCAACAAATAAAGAGAAAGAGAGAGGCAGAAGGACCTTATAGTGAAGAGGCACACCAGTGTTAGGACCAATGCCTTTTTCACCAGTACATAGAGCCCTGAAATTCTCTGCAGTTTTGGGTACTACATCATTGAACAGTTCAACTACTATTCTTCCTTCAAGCTCTTCTCCTATACTTATATCCAAATAACACCGTTGCCTCTTCATCATATTCCAAATGTATATCGCTCTCTAATGTCTTTTTATTTTTCTCTCTGTTCTTGCTGATACCGTTTGTATGTTTTTATATATATAAATATACATACAGTAAATTACCTAACTCTTTCATTTCTCTCTCTAGAGACTTCTCTTCATCTTCTCTGTAAAACCCTAATCCCGCTTCGTTCGTTTTAATTTTTTTTTTCAAATATAAAAATGGGGGCTCACCTTCTCTTTGGAGTTTGGGTAAGCATTTTGTCTGTACCTCTCCGTTTATTTGTTTTTTTCTTTGATGAATAATTTTTGGGTAAACTACATTACTAGTCATCCGACTATGTTCTTTTTTCTTTTTTTGTCACTTTAACTATGAAAAGTTACAAATTGGTCACTCAATTATTTAATTTTGTATTTTTTTGTCACGCAACTATTTTGGAGTTTTGGGTGTTTGCATTTTACATTAGTTGGATGGTGAAAAAAATATAAAATTGAATAGTTAATGACAATTTTATAACTTTTCATATTTAAGTGATCAAAAAAAAAAAAAACATAATTGATGACTTCTTCAAGTTTACCGTAATTTTTAGTTTAAATTCAGGCTGATTACAACATTATTATTTTTAGTTACATAGCTATCAAGTGAGTATTTTTCCAAATTTAATGAATTTTTTAACAAGATTAATAATTGGACTGAATTTTAAAATTTGAAAAGTAGTAAAATTAAATTCGTAAAAATAAAAGTATAAAACTAAATTTCAAATTTCTAAAAGTATAGAGACCGATAGCATATTTTAATTTTTTTCGATAAGGGATAAAAATAGGAATTGTCCAAAAATTAAACTTGTATTAATGTATAGTTTTTTTTTTTCAGGTTTAGTCTATGGTTTCTATTCTTATTATTACTATAATAAATTTAGAGCTGAATTAAAAAATCATGTTTGAATCGGATCAGAAATTGGTTGGGGTATTGGCCCGAAGAAAGGCATTGGATCGATTGGTCTGAGAATCGATACCGACCAGTTGAGCCATATTTTTTTATGAACTTTTAATGATTTATTTAATCAAATTAAGCGAATCGACCAAACTAGTTCGACCACTTATCCAAGTATGAGAAACTTGAAAAAATCACATTCAAATTTTAGTTGAAATTACTAGCAGCCTTGACCATTTGGATTAACTTGAATCATTATAAAAGCATGGGAATCAAATTATAGAGATTAAATATCAAATCTTGAGTATAATAGAGGGACCAAAACTACAAATTGACATTGATTCCATGACCTTTCTTTATAATTCTTTGTATTTTCTTTTCAGGACACTATTTTTGTGGGTTTATAATATTTACCCCCAATTTGCTGTCACTTCATCTTTGAAGTCTAGAACATTCATTGGCCATACTTTAATAAAATCTTTTTCTATATTTAAACCAAATATAATTGCTCAATTCCTAATTAATTTAATAATAAATATTTAATAATTTAATAATAAGTATGAAATTCCTCGAGGGATAAATTTCAAAACTATTCATGAATTTTGGTCTAATATACACTTTTATACAATAATTTTGATTTTATACAATTTTATACATAAAATTTTATTTGATCCATTCTCATCAATTATTAATACAAATATTAATATAGTATCATTTTATGTTTATATATTGCATGCATTAATAATTATATATATCCGTATAAAAATAAATTGATTATTTATTTCTATAAATGTATAGGACTGAATCAAAATTAAGATCTCATGTATACATTTGAACCACAATCAAATTTTCATGTGTACAATTGCACAAATTTAAAGTTAATGTATAAAATGACACATTAAACCAAAATTTATGTATAAATTTGATATTTATCCCATTCCATTATGTACAAATTATGCATGAATTAGGTCATTAACGGTATTGAATTATTTAATTTAGTATTTGTAATTATCGATTTTAATTGAAAACTTATAAAGAAGTTTTGTTTATGTACAATAGAAGTCTTTTACTGCATCATCTATGGGTAAAAGTATTATGAAAGCGCTTATATTAGGAGTCAAGTTGTATTTTGTTCTCTCTACTTAGCCTTATACATTATATCAATAAGCAGATTGGTTAATTCTGTGAAAAAAATCATTCATTTTTACTGTTAAAAACTAACGCAGTTGACAAAATAACTAAACAATTACATGCGACGTGCCACATATAACTCATTTTGACATACATGAATCAGTTTTTAACAGTAGAAATAAATGAAATTTTCAACAAAAATTATCAGTTTGTTCTTTGATCTAATGTATAGGGAGTAATTTGCTCCGTTTTTTTTAGTAAAGATGACAAAATGTAATCTCACTATTAGTGTAAAACCTCAACAGTACTTTTACCTCCTATATAGACACTAAATAAATTATAATTTATTTGAATAATGTTTCTTTTGGGTAATTGACTAGAAAATATTGTTGTATTGTCGTTATCGTTTTAACATTAAAATTTTCACTTATTATCCAAATAAAACATTTTCACAAGAAAATGTTAAAACATAATAACTTATTTGACCTCTAATTAAAAAAATATTTTAAATTTCCATTTAATTTTTCATCTTTTTAGCCTTTAAATTAGTATTTTTTGTCAAATCACCTTAAAATGAATGAAAATTTTACATTTTTAACTTTGTTGACGTTGCATACACGTGAATGACAAGTCAACATTTAATTAATTTTTTAATTTATAAAAACTATTTTTAAAATTAAAAAAATCATTAAACATTATATTTTTAAATTTTCAAATAAAATAATTAAATGCTGACATGTCGTCTACGTGGCAATCCATGTGTATGCCACGACAGCAAAGTTAACAAACGTCAACTTTTCCATTCATTTTGGGATGATTTGACAAAAACTATAATTTTAAAAATTCAAAAAGGCGAAAAATAAAATAAAAAGACTAAAATAATTTTTTTATAAAATTGGAGGGCCAAAAAATCATTATACCTTATATAACATTGTTAAATATGTCAATGGTAATAAAAATAATAATTTGTAGTGCTACTATGTTGTCCTCAAAGTGGCCCCACACAAACACATAAATATAAAACAATGTTTAACCCAAATTTCAATTGGGGTGGCGGTGGTAGTAGTGGCGGTGATGGCGGTGGTGGATGATTTTCAAATTACAACTTGCAGCCACTTATATCCAATGATCATGCTTCATGATGGCCTGCATTTTGGGTATGTTAAAATTGATTCCATGTGTGTATTCATATTTTAGGATAATTATTTTGTACCTAATCGTTGAAAGGAAAAAATAGGTAAAAATATTTTTCAGTCTTTCTCAATTTTAAAATTGAACAATTTAGTCCCTGAAAATGAAGTAAATTAATCTCTGTTAATTTCGAAAGTGAGTAATTAAAGATAAATAATCACAAAGTTAATACCTTTCATCAATTGTACATAATTTTGATTGGTATAATAACGAATTTAGCTCTCAATATTTACATATTTTGTCAATTTGATATTGATTCTAAAAAAGTTTAATAAATTTAACCTCAACATTTGCAAATTTACACAAATGTTTGGGGCAAAATTTGTTCGATCATGACTGCATTGACAAAATGTGTACACATTCAGGGCTAAGTTTATTATTATATCAATCAAAATTACATAGAGTTGACGGAAAATATTGACGCTATGATTAATTTTCCTCGGTAGCTCACTTTTGAAATTCACATAAACTAGATTGATCCGATTTCGTTGAAAGGGGTCCATTTACTCAATTTCAAGATTGAAAGAGACTAAAGAGATATTTTTACGAAAAGAATTATAAGTAGGTTTACGATGCTTTTATATGTATATATGACAATATTTTAAATTAATTTATAAATTTTTTTATTTCACTGATAATGTATAAAATAATTTCTCGATATTTTATTAAATCACTTAACTGACTAAAGAAAAGTTGTGGAGTTTTTGAGAACGAATAGATGAGGCAATTATATTGAAATGTTTGGAAGTTTTCATTAAAAAGTAAAAATTGGATAGGAAGAAATCTTTCGTCAACACTCACCTATGGGACCCTTAGAAAAGGATTAATTGATGATTATTACTTTTTGATTTAATTTGATTTTTTAATTTTATAAATATTGAGATTTTTTTATTTCGACATTTAATTTTTTATTTTATAAAAATTGAAGAGTTGTTTTTAATAAATTCGTTAAGTTTTGATCATATAAACCTTTTTGAGAAAATGAAGAGTTGCATTATCCTCCTATTTATGAGTTGGAGAGTGACTATGGATAATTTTAGGAATTGTGTAAAAAATAGATATGATCAGAACCTATAATAAATTTGTTAAAGTAAAAAAATCATAAAAAAGCAAATTTAAAAACAAAGAGAAAAGAAATATATGATTCATATTATATACTAATGAAAATGTTTGAAATGGGCCAACATGAAAGCCCAATTTTCAGCCCCCAAAGCCCATCAACCCAGCAACAGGTTTGTAATTTCATTATTTTGGGTACAATTGGATTAGTTTGGTTTGGATAGATTTATTTTTTTAAAAGTGTTACGGAGAGTTAAATTGTATTTTATTTTTATTAAAAAACAAGTGAATTAATCGACACTATATTTGATTCGATCATCGGATTCAAATGTATGTTATCGCATTTCCTTGTCAAAACAATCAATGTCAAACAATACTAAAATCTATATAATTAAATCATAGATACATATTAATTATAATCTAATCAGTTAAGATTTAGGTTGAATCTAATACGAGATTAGGATTCGAATCTAAATTCTTTTTCTCAAGTTTTAACAACATGCTCGAGACAGACTTCTTTATAAATTTTGAAATTTTATTTTGATATTTACAAGTCTCGAGGAAATGAAGTTCATGCCTTGAGACAAAAGTGATAAATCGTTAAATTGCTTATATTTTGCTAATACTTTGTATATTAATTTCTTATTTTTATAAACTAAGGTGATGAATTCATAAATAAATTTTAAAAAATGGTGTAGAATCAACAGTGATCATCGCATAATTTTTTATAATATTTTTTATATCGAATCGATGATCGAATCACTTAAATTATTAATTTATTGGTTTGATTAATTCGATTGAATCAATCTATTTGTATATTAGAAAAAAAAACACTACAAACTGATAATAATAATTAAGTTTCACTCCTACTTTCATGTTGCTTTCGTCTTTTAACTCGAGCACCTTATTTGACTCTTTTCTTCCTTGATTTCTTGGTGAGTATCCTCTATAGGTACCGTCACAACCGGCGCCTCCCGCGGCGGAGATGAGTCGGGTCGACCGTCAAGGCAAGAAGAGCACTTCCTCTCGGTCCAACTTTCACAATCATATGATGGAGCATGGCCCATGATACGACGCCGGCCTGAACACAGTCTCCCGATCATTGCAGCAATGATACCGAGGATTGTGATCACTGTAAGAACGGCTATGACAGGTCCAACCGACCCGTGACCCCTATGAACCGTGTAGGCTTGTTGGGTCACTCCTCCATATGGTGGCGGTGGTGATTGCTGCTCTAATGGTGTAGAAGACATCAGCAAAAAGAAAAAAAAAATAAAAGAAGAGAAATTTTATTTATGAATATATGTAAACATTTGAAGGGTTTTTTTTTTCTTAATTATTTTATGGTGGGCTTTTATAGGGTTTAAGCTTCTTAGTTTGTAATAAGAATGGATGAAAATGAAAATGGTGAGTGATTTATTGGGGTTTTGCTTATTGGACAAGTTTAGTGTCATGAAAAGAACATTGAAAAGTTAATTTAAAAGGAAAAAAAAAGTTGATTGGGCATGTAGGAGAGATAAATATCATGTTAATGAAAAGGAAGTCAAGATAGGGATTCAATCGTAGTTCAAGTGACACAGTTATTATTGCAACAATAACGAGAACATAGATCGAACATGTTTAAATGTGTTTTTTTTTTAGATTGAGAGAGTTATAGGTAAAAGTAGATATTGTATAAAAAAAGTATTTGAGTTCTTATCCATATTTATTCTAGTTAGTAAGAGTTAGATCTGTTTGAAAATTTTTTGGAGCTGAGTCATAGCTCGGCCCATGAACAGATCTGATTAGAATTTAGTTGTTAAGTTAATTATGCTTAATTCCAATTGATATGTATAAGTAATTTATGTATGAGAGAACATTCGATTGAATTGTGTGAAAAAATTTCGACTTAATCGAGTTGACGAGTCTTATTTTATCATCCTAACTTGATTTAAATTTTTTTCAAATCGAGTGAAATTGTTCGAGTTAAATTAAAAATTAAACATGTAAAATTAAAATCTTATTATAGTATAACTAATTCCATGTTAGAACACATAAATTTGAAAACTTTTTCAAAGCAAAAGAATTTTTCTAAAATTTTTATAATTTTTTAAGAATATAAAATTTAAATTTTTATAAATATTTTGAATTTTAAAAATTATTTTGATTTTTTTGTAATTTTGTTGAGAGAGAGACTAATTTGTTCATTTTCAAAATTGATGGGGACTAAAGAAGTATTTACACCAATCTGTTATTTGAATTGTAAAATTCAACTCGAAACTCAAATTATTTATACAAGTTGACTCGAATAACTCGAAATTTAAATTTTTTTTAATTTTTTTAAATCGAATCAAGTTTTAGTCCCCTAAATTGATGTATTAAGTTAGGAAATGCTTTGTTTAATGCAGTGGATAGAGACTGAACTGCCTTACTCCATAAGGCAAAGCAACTTATTAGTTTATACAAAGTTGTTTTTCTATACTTAATTGCCATTGGATTTAGATGACTGTGCCTTTGTTAGAAAGGGCATAAAGTTAATGTAACATTATATAATTTTCCCTTTTTCTATAAAAAAAAAAGAAAAGAAAAAAAAGTTGGAATTAAAATTAATGTAACATTATAATCTTCCTCTCTATTTAAATAATAATAATTGTCCAATGTTCTTCCTCTCTATTTAAAAATAATTTAAAAAAACTTTTAATTTAAAAATGGGATAATATATAATTTGGCCTCTAAATTTTTCCATTTGTACCTAGTTGGTCCTTGAATTTGTATTCCAGCAACTAGTTTGGTACCTCCGCACTAACATCATTAGTTTACCCCATGACGTTCTGAAAGGTTACCACATGGCACCATTGGATTACAAGTACAATGGCCGAGCCTGAAAATTTTTTTGAGAGGTTGGAATTAAGTTGTATATTTTTATTATAGTAAAAATGTAATTTCATCATTTTAATAGTTTATATCTTTATAATTTTTAAATGGTTAAATCAAAATTTTATCATTTGGGGGGGTAGAGTGCAATTTTACCATTATTAATTTAAAATTTTATAAATTATAAATGACCTAAATTAAAAATTTATCATTTTAGGGGGGCCATGGCTCCCTAGGCCTCTATTACGTTACGCCATTGACTGGGTATAACCCTCCCAAACCCTTAAATAAGAGAATAAAACATGTTAGAGCGATCAAAACTACATCCTCTTACACTGGTAACAATACTAATGCCAACGAGCTAAAACTCAATCAGCCTGGGTCATGAATTTCTATAAGTTTAATCACAAATTTAATCCAAAACTTTTTGCGACCATAGTATTCATTTTTTTCACGAATTTTAATGCTACCAACCATAAACCATAAAAGTACGTTAGAGTCCCCTCAACATAAAGTTGGGTGGTGATGAAGATGGATCAACATATTAGTAATGTTGCATTTGCTTAGCAAAATGGTTAGGAAAAGGAGGTCGATTTAAGCTTGTTGTCGTAAGAATCGAGCTTAAAGCCACAAGTGATTAGAGCTAAAGTCTTGGCCTGTAACACTCTTACTCTGTTGAACTCATTTCCATTTCATGCTCTCAAAAGAGGAGACAAAACCTTAATAGTGGACAGTACCAACTTGTTCCCAATGAACGGTACTTCGAACTCTTTCGAAGAATATCTCTTGATACTTCCATATTCGATTATGAATCTAAACACACATTGTTGGCCTTTTTATTAAATCTATACACATTTCAAATTGTTATAATAATTAACCATTTGCAGCAGTTTTAAGATCTCCTATCATTGCTGTATCAAGGAGTCTACAGTAAGCTATCAAGAGAGCCGAAGCGAACGAGTGCCGAGTCGGTTTATCTGTTTAGGTCATGTTTATTGTTCGAAATAGATGTAATTTCACCGGTTTGACAGAAGAAGAGAAAAAAACCGTACGCGACGTTTCCGATCTTATTTCGGATACATTACAGAACCAAAACAGAATGATGATGTGCCAAAAGAAAATGGCTATCTAAGGAAGAAGCAGTACTAAACTATACAACCTTGCATTATTGGTATAACATATTATATAGGCCACACTATGCATGGCTACTAAAGCATTTCAATAGTAGTTTGGTTAATGTAGATCGCAGGCAAGAAAAAAATGAAAATGAAAATAACGTGCGGTCGATCACTCCAATGGCAAACTTAATGGTTTGCCTCGTCCCATGGTGAAACCCCGAGTTCCATCCGGCATTCTCGGTCCCTTGGTAATCTGTTTCACAGATGCCTCACATTGGACTGCATTGCTAGGTTGAGGTGATGCAGCGAGTAACCCACGCCCACTGTGGTTTTGGGCACATCCCCGGACTTTCCCGCGGCCTTTAGACCATCCCTTTTTCGATCCCACTGTGTTATCTTCAACCTACCAGAAGAGGTAAATTTTTTATCCGGTCAACTCTTAACACGATAGTCTAAACTTAGTAATGGACATGATTAAGGAACATTGATGCTTACAATGTTCTCAAATGATTCAGCATTGTTTGGTGGAGAAGAACCTTCCGAGTGTTCACCGCGCGGTGAATCATCGTCATCTAGTATCCCATCGAATTCCGATTTTCTAGTTTTCAAAACGGATTTTGGCTGCACGTTCATATCATAATACTTAAACAGATCGTACACGAATCGTGAAAGACGCAATGTAATGAATACGTAATCCAGACATACCGAGAGTCTAAGCAACAACCTTACTCGGAGCCCTTTCCTCCAATTCCTTTCATCATTTAACTTCTCAACCTGATTTGCAAAAAAGGAACTTACAGAAACAATTTGATTAAAAACAAGAAGTTCTAGCAAGCTAAAACGCTTTTAACATACCGCCTTCTCAGCGACCTTCGTCGACTCGTATTCCACAAGTGCATGTAGCTTAAAGAACAGGAAAAGGAACCATAAGGCCAAGTTGTGTAATAATCTTTTAGTCTTAACTAAAAAAACATGTTTGGTCCCTACTTCCATTACCTTGTTAGACATAACAAAGTCGATTTTCGAGCGAGACGAATTCGATTCTTGGGGATGACATATTCGGATGTTCTTCACACTGTATCGATAACACTAATAGCATGAGTTGCAAGCGAAACTTTCCACCCATACACAAACAACAAGAAACAAGAAACCGAAAGTGACAAAAAACCGAACCTCCCAACAACATTAAAAATTTTGTCAAGGTTCTGATGAGAGTGATCTTCAGGTAAATTCTCAACAACAACGGTACGAGACTGCACTTGTTCTCGTTCTTTTTCAGTGAATGGGTGCTTACGACGGACCTTCTTGCCGTCGTCGCTCACAACCTTATACCGTGCATTGCACGTCAAAAGAACATAGATATCACTTTAAAAAACAGAAGAAGGATTTTTGCAGTTGAACAAAGAACAATGAAACTAAAAGAACTTACAAGCTTTAAAGAGGAACGAAGTGCTTGAGCTAGCAACTGGTGATTGGTAATAAGGGACTTGATTTTCTTTGTTGAAGCAATGAAAGATATCGGCACTAAAAAACAAGGCCATGATACTTTTTAGATATTCAAATTTCGGGTCGAAATGTGTTCTAAGTTCCTATATTCGAATGACATTTTAAAATAATAATAAAAACGGTAAAAGTATTATAGAGGTCTTTGTATTAGGATTCGATTGTATTTTACCCCTTTTACTTAAATTAATCGTTGTATGTTAAATCAAATAGCAAACTAGTCAAGATGCACCAGGATGAGGTACTGTCTGGTTATACTGTCAGTCATTTTAACTTTGAAAAGTAGAAATGGATAAAATTTTGAACAGAAAAGACTGGTTTGCTCTTTGATCGAACATAAGTAGAGGAGACAAAATATAATCTGACTTTTAATACGAGATGGTTCATGGTACTTTTACAAATAAAAACTCACTTGATAGCTATATAACTGATAAAATGATGTTCTAATATTCATGAATTTAGCAAAAGGATTTTACCAAAATTAACAATTTAATTTATATATTTAAATCCAAAGAATAAAAACACTAAATTCTAAATTTACGAAAATTATAAAGATTTAAAGCATATTTTAACGAGACAACAAATGCTAATAGATTCATAAGTTTCCTCACCATAACCTTCAGGATCTTTACTTGTTTGCTTTGACAAAGATTCATTTGCTAGAAGACTCATGTCACTGAACTGGTATTCCACCTGTTTTACACACACAATTAGTATCAGATTCCGGATTAAATTAGTTTATTTATTATTTAACGGAGTTGTATTTTAATATTATAAGATTAAATTAATCCGTCTAATAATAAAAAAGTTAGGGGTTTAGATGGGTAATTGGATACGGTGTTGTGCGTTTAGCTTACTTTTTTTTTTCACATTACAATATCTAATCTCACCGTCACCGTTATTTTTACACTAGCCGCAGACAAACGTTCTGTTCATCCAAACCAATCCTAATTTGATCCAATCACTATACTAGAGTTATTTCGCAATGGTCACACCACATCTATGCATGGATACACCCTATCATCGTCTTAAAAAGGAAGGGTTAATATAATTTTTAATCTCTGAACTTAGTAGTTGTATTCATTTTGGTCCCTGAATATGGCAAACGTGCAAGTTTGCCCGGACAGAAAAGTATAGGCACCAAAGTGAACATAATTACCAATTTTAAGGACTAAAACTTATATTAACCATAAAAGGAAATATAATCAAACAATTAATGAATCATAAAAAAAAAAAAAAGCCAGAATGAAGATGGACCTGTTTAATGATCTTTTGTCGAAGATCATCAGTAAGAACATTCTTAGAAGAACAATTAGGTATGGAAATATTAGGGTTAGAACTCAAATAAGCAGAAGGTTCTTGTTCACCAAGAAAGAACCAGTCGGAAGCAGCAGCCGCAGCACCACCTAGGTAATGAAAACAAGGGTAGTAATAACCCGAAATGGGCATTTGTGTATGTGATTTAGGCACAAATTCCGGTGCATGTGCATTGAATTTGAACGTCACACCATTGCCATTGCCATTACCATTACCATTACCACTACTACAACTAGTCCCCTGTTTAGCAGCAGCCATGGAAATAGCATTATTATTACAACTGGATGTAGGTTTTGTAGAAGAAATCATAGTAATGGTTTGGGGTTCTTCTTTAAGCTTTTCTTCAGGTTGGATTTGTGCCATATTGTGTTGTGTTTTCAATGGGGTTTATTAATTACAAAAAGAAGAAGGAACTCAAAGTGATGTCCTGTTTTTTTTCTTTTGGTTCTCTGTTTTGCTCTGTTTCATTTGTGTTTTTTAAGAATTGTTGATATTGTGTATGTCTGTCTGTCTGTTTGTTCTGGTTTTTGTTTTTGATCTCCTGAAGTTTAGCTAACTGTAAAGTTTGATAAATTTGAGTGCTTTGAATCCACATTTGGTGGCCAAAGAGACAAGAAACAGTCGATTTTCTTACACGTTACCGCTGCTTTTTTGGGGTTTGACCCTTTCTTGAAGGGTCTGATTTGGCTATTTGCTGAGGAGGATTAGGTTCTGGTTAAGGTTAGGTTTAATTCTACTTTCAGTCCTTTTACTCTTTTGTTTTTTGAAGTTTAGTCTCTCTTCTTTTAATTCTAGGCAATGAGGACTCATGTTTGAGTCTCAATGTGTAATTGTTATGTGAGAGTTGAGTGACGGAACATGGCATTAAGTTTTAAGGGTTTAATTAAAATTTTTAAAATTTTTAAAAGGCTTAATGACAAATTTCACGTATTTTTAGGGTCATCTAGCGTCTTCAATGTCACTATGAGCAGTTGTGATGGATGAATTTTGTCCGGTAATGTTTTGATTATTCATCCGTTTATGGTTTATATTAATTTGATTATATTCATAATTATTCGAGCATATATTTGTACGGATAATTTGTACGGATAATTGTACCATATTTATATTTGTGAACTTCCTAAAAATATTAGCTTAGAATATTTGAATATTAAAATATTATATATTTAAATTTAACAGAAATTTTTAAAATTTTGATTTTTAAATTAGGGAAATAAAAAGACTGAATTTATAGAATTAAATATGAAAACTAAATTTACAAATTTTAAAGAATAGGTTTTTTTTTTTCCTTCAGGTATCAACTGGAGTAAGCTCAATAGTTAATCTTCTCGTTCTACGTTCTGTAGGCCCATTAAGGGGTAGATGCTGGTCACAAGTTTTAAAGCTATTCCATACTCAATGCGAGGATCAAACCCTCGATCACTTAATGATATATATAGTTCATGAATAAAATATATTGATTTAGTTTTTATGATGTTTAATATATTTAATATCTGCAATCAACCATCTCTATAACAGACTCTTTTGTTTGTCTAGATTTTGCCTGTTATAGAGAGATAGATAATCGTTGTAAACTTACCACGGAATTCATATCGTGAATTTCCATCGAATAAAAAAAATTGGAATTATGTTGAAAAAAAGAAAGAAAGTGAGAATCAAATCAACAAAATTACAAGACGTATAACAAGAGCATGTATTATTACTTTTATGCATATTTTATTTTTCGTTCTTTCGCATGATTAATTATATAGTTCATAAGTCTAATAAGTTCAATTAATCAATATGAGTTATCAAATTTAATTCATTAATTTATCACTGATTACTAAATTCAAGTAATCAATTTATAAGTTTACGATGTTTCAAATTTATGGTAGAATATTTAGTTAGGAAATTTAATAGCTTATTGTATTGATATTTTTAATTTCACTCATTCACATTAAATTTAATCGTTTTATTGAAATAACAATTTAATTAAGATCATTTTCATTTCATAAATGATAATTAACGGCTTTTTATATGAAATAACTATAATTTTACTTAAAATTTTAGTCAATATGTTGTTATAGAGAACTACTGCTCTTATTTTAAGTGAAAAGTTGTTAGAAAGGATTAAAATAAAATATAAAAAATTGGTTCTACTAGGAACCTAGTTGTTATAGCAAGCTGTCATAGCGGGTGGATATTATGGAGAGGGTTTACTGTATTTGATTATTGATAAAGTTATTTTTTTTAACTATACTGCAGGTCATTCTAAAATAACATTGTTCCTATTTTGGTAACTGTAAAATTTTTGTCAATTTAGTCACTTTGATAAAGATAATTATTCAAATTGGTCACTGTCGTTAAAAATTTCGTTAATGCAATCACAAATTACTGATGTGGCATTTTTTAAAATTTTGACTAAACTTAAGGATATCTCTATAAATAGGCCAAAACACCTTTTTTTAGTTTTTTTTTGCAACATAAGAAGCACCGATACGCATCACCGTCCATTCCCTACTCGCCCGTCTATATTACTCCTCACTCCATCGCCCCCACACCATAACCACCACCTTACTCAACTGTTTATGTTAGCAGTGATGGCAGCTCCGTTTGAAGATGTCTACATTCCATAGAAATTTCAAGGTTTTGATAAATATTGAAATGGCAGGAACTATTTTAAGATGAGGATGGGTGCTTGTTGCAAATAAATGATTAAAAAAAAAGGGTTTTTGGGTTAATTATAGATAGGTACTTAGTTTTAGTCAAAATTTTAAGAAAATGTCATGTCAATAATTTGTTAGTGGATTAATGAAATATTTAACGACAGTGATCAATTCGAGTAATTATCTTAATTAGAATAATTAAATTGAAAAAAAATGATTAAAATAAAATGATACTATTTTAAGGTGACCTGTGATGTAGCTTACCCTTTTATTTACTGGATAAAGTTCTTATGTTAAAGTGGTTAATATGCATATGTACATGAGTAGTTTGATTATCAAGTAATTAATATACATAATTTAAATATGAGATTGGTAAAATGCGATTTTCAATATAGTTGAGAAGTATCCACTTACACAAATATAAAATTAAAATTTATTTTTATTTTTTCAAAATATTTTATACGGTTAATATTTTAGCAATTCAATCGTCATATTTCATACTTTGTTAATATAAATCATAAATGTTAAGTTTTGCATAAATTAAAAATTATAGCTATTTGTTTTATATATATAAAAAACTTTCAACCATTAACTAAATATTAATATAAACAATATTTTAGATCGATATGATAAAGATATCGGATCGATTTAAAATTTACATGCATAACATACAAATATCTTGATAAAAAATATCTTGATAAATTTAATATTTAGATTGTTGAAATATTAATCATATAAAATTACGAAAAAATTTAAAATCATTTTAGTTTTACATGTGGATTCCACCTTTTAACTTACTAATATCGTAATTCAACACTCAAAACTAATTGCAAGTTAAGAGTATAAATAAATAAATTATAACGTATATAGGTAGTGTTTGGAAAGTCACCTGATCATTGAATTTAAGTGTAACTGTTTGTAATTACATAAAGTTTGGTATGCTCGGGTAATCTTTGTATTCGATGGATTCTACCGAATTAGGTGTAATTGGTATTCTCTAATTACACTTTTCAATTCTTAAAAGGTAATGTGAGAATTAGAGTAATTACAGATAATTACACCCAAATTTAATTTTAAAAATCATTTTATGCAAGTTATAAAATTATATTATAAGTATGGCATGTATGAGTGTTTTGAATAGTTATTGCCAAAAATTTCTTATATTATAAATCCTAAAAATTTCTAAAGCTATGGTTAAAAGTTTATTATAAAAACATAATTTACATGTTATAAAAAAGTTATAATATATTTATTTATAATAATTTATGATCAAATATGGATATAACTTATTTATAAAAATAACTTCTGAAAATAATAACAAAAATTATATTATTTATAAAATGTGCTATGGAAATTTTGGACAACTTATAAAACATTTTTTATAAAGGTTAAATATTATATATTTTATATCATTTTGAAATTTATGTATTATAAAAACGGATATAAACCTAAGATAAGTCTTTCTCCAAATTAAATTTATATAAAATTTTATACTTAAAGCTACAAATTATTTGAACCATGAATCTAAATATTATAAGATCGATTGCTAATTATGCAAATAGACGCAAGCACAATAAACAACTCACAAACTCTTTAATTTGACACATTAAAACTTCGAAATGTGGTTGAGAAGACACTTATTGTTCTAAAAAATGCTTCTCATATTAACATCACATTAGCATAGCATAAAAAAACAGATCATACTAACATTTTGAATATTTTACAACTTTAATCATAGATGAATTGAGATAATTTATATATTTCAAAGAGCATATGAAAGATAAACACGATCAAAAACTAATAGATGATGATAAAGAGTATATCTTAAATATTAAAGATAAAACAATCCAATAAATATGCACTAAAGTAGTTAGATAAAATTATATACAATACTTATTTTTGTTAGTTTTATTAGTAATTGTATTATCATCTACTTTTTAAACTAACATAATTTTATTTTAATTTTTGTTACTTGTTTAAAAACTATTTTTATCATGCTAATATTTTCTATAGTATTTAATATTTTTTAAATATAAATTATGTAACTATATAATTACAATTTGTATTAGTACACATAAATATAAAGATTTAATGTAATTACACTAATAATTACACTTTTACTCAATGTGTTGTCCAACCAGACCCATAGAGATATCTTATCAATCAATAATCCCTTGATTAGTTGAAACTTTTACCACCCAATAAATTAAAATTCACTATTAATTATTTTAAAACAATTATTAGAAGAAAATATCAAACTAAAAATTTGATAAATTAACTAAAATATCAAACTACTATTTTAAAAATCCATTTAATAATATCACATGGAGATAATAACAATAATAATTTATATACAAAACTATACATAAATTTGATAAATGAAAAACTATACAAAAATACACAGATACCCATGTGAGGAGCTAATTTGAATGATACATGAATTGATTGGTTGATCATGCATTTAGTCTCAAACACACTTTACCTATTAAACATGCATGCATAAAATTTGATAATCATGAGGGCTAACAGCATGAAGTTTTTAAACAACTTTCCTCAAAGATGCTGCTTTCCATTTCTAGCACATAAAATTAAAAAGAAAGTAACAATTACCAGACAACAGCAATAACCCTATTTTTCATCTCCAAGCAAAATTGCCCATTTTTTAAATCATGGACTTTATGTTTATGTTTTGTATATACAGAAGAAAACGGACTCACTGTTCCATCTTGATGAAATGGGTGGTCAGAAGCTTTGTCATAGCAAAGCCATTGAAGGAGTCCACCTCGAAAAGTTCTTTGAGCTTATCGTCGCATAAAATCCTCCTCTTATCAGATGGATCCTTTTGGAACACCAAAAATAGAAACACCATAATAAGATAAAGAGTTCATACTAAACAATAGATTCAAAATTTGCAGATAAAATTCCAAAATGCTGATACGAGGACTGAAAGAGACATCTTGACAAGTAATTGTTATAACACTTGGACACGATTCAAAGGAACAATATCAATATCAAACGCACCAAGCACAGTTCAGGTAACCGAATGGTTTTTTAGACTTAAAACAACACTACAACTACGGGCATATATAGGTAAAAGTATTATGAAAGCCCCTTTACTAGAAGTCAGATTACATTTTGCCATCTTTACTTAAAAATGGGCAAATTAATCCTTGTATGTTATATCAAAAAGCAAACAAGTCCTTTCTGTTATTTCATCCATTTCTACTAGTAAACACTAAAAATAGATGGAATTTTTAACAAAATAACCACTTTGCTCTTTGATCTAATGTATAGAGATTAATTTGCCCATTTTTTTAGTAGAAGGGGCAAAATGCAATCCTACTCCTAGTACAAGGGCCTCTATGATACTTTTAACAGCATATACATATACATATACACATATATTGCATTCAGTGCCGAGTTGTAAATAGTGCATCCCCAACTTAGGAAATGGGTAAGAAGCCTAGGACTAAATCATAAATTAGGGAGCTTGGCATGGTATATTTATCAAAATAACTTTTGGAAGAGGTTCAGATACTCGATGCATGAAATGGAGATCTTATCATCCAAAACATGTTTAAAGTTTACCAAAAATCAGAACCAATAACAAATAATGATAGAAAACAACAAAGCAAACCTGTAGATCATTCTGTTTTATGTACTCCCACATTTTCTTCACAACATCAGCGCGAGATAATGCATTTTCACCAGTAGCAAAAAATTTCACTAGAGCATCTGAAAGAGGAAGAGGAGCAAGAAAACCAGATGCCCCTTTCTTCTGCTTCTTTTCTTTCTGTTTTGGTTCATCTGCAACTGATAAGTTAAAAACAAAAAAACAAAATTGTTAGATAGAAAACCTCACATCCATCATCAGTAAACCAAGGTAAATTATTCGTTGCTTCACATGGGCAGCCAAAATCTTGTAGGACCCTCGTAATTAATAGAACGGAAAATTTACTCACCCCGTTCCCTTGCTTGTTTAGATTTTCTTTCTGTTTTTGCAGAGTCAGCTTGAACTGTCACTTCAAGGAAAAAACACACAAGTGTAGTGCAAGTCAAATGGTAATGCATATGAGCAAACCCGCAAACAAATATTAAAGCTATCAAATTTCAATAAAGAAAAAGTGTTTGGGTAATGTTTCTTGGACAGCACGATACAGAACCCAATTGTTTTGAAGGAGTAAAAGTTTCAATTTCTACTATCCAACTGTGCATGCTTGCAATGAATGAATTCAAATCTTCTAATGAATAAAACACAAAGAAAAACATAAGCCCTTCAAGATACATACTCACCCTTCAAACATAGGTATATACAAATAGAAGGGTCAAAGGATCCCTTAAAAGAAAACTCTACCAATTTTGCATTTAGAGAAATAATTTGAAAGGGCCAAAATTGCTAACTTTGCAATTATACAAAATATTTTGAAAAGGCCACCTTGTTCAAGACTTAAAGCAATTAATAGAATAAAAGTTAGGCAAGAAGAGTCATGCTAAGCTTTGCCAACAAGCCAACATGTGATGTTAAAAAAAACGATTGAATAAACATTTATATCAGTCTCATAAACTAATAGGGGAATTGTGCTAAGTGATACCTTCTTCCTCATTTAATGGCCATATGTGTTTAGACAGAGCTTTATTCATCTGAAACATGTTGATGGACTTCACACGAAAAAGAGCATACAATGAGTCATCACATAATACATTTCTTTTGTCCTTTGGATCTTGCAAATTCTTCTCTCGGATATAGGTCCACAATCTCTTGACAACCTAAAAGTAAAGAAAGAAAAGGCAAGGAAGAAAAAAAATCAACAGATAACCAATGTACGATTTTGATTAGAAAAAAATTACTTGGTTAATACAGATTAGCATGTTGAAATGGAAATTTCTAAACCTCAGTTCTGGCCAACTCAGATTCTCCAATAAATGCCTGAAGCTGTGGAGAAAGACTACACAACTTAGTAAACCCACCTCTTCTCTTCACATCTTTATCTCCTTTAGATGACCTACAATAATTTGTTAGAAACTTGCATTAGCAACCAGTAGCTTAAAAAATATTTCCCCTTAAGTAGATACTCAATAGCAACATATTGCAGAAATAATCTATTTTCACTTATCTAATGGAACCAGGATACTGCCAATAAGGACAACCTAAACCACAGAATCCAGGGATCTTGCAAGTTCACAACTTGAAAAAAATGTTACAAACCTTAGCAAATACATAAGCATATAACAGAAACTAACAGTATAGTTGCATTAAGTACCAGTCTATCTGACAATTGATAATCTAGTTTCAAAAGGAACATGCATCACATAAATACAGGCAACATTGAGCATATAAATTTGACAATGAACTTGTACAACTTGATCAATGGTTAGGAGAGTATAAGCAAAAAACAGCAAAAGTTGCAATAAAAAGGGAAAATAAACCTTTTTTTCTTGCTTCTACGTGAATTACCCTCTTGCTCTTCTTCTTCTTCTTCGTTGTCCTCCTCCTCCTCCTGCTCCCCTTCCTTTTCCTCTTCTTTCTCTTCTTTTGAATTTTCAGCATTTAAAGATTCAGAGTCATCTTCTTCCTTTCCCTCTTCGTTCTCTTCTCCCTTCGCACTTTCAGCATTCATGGATACAGAATCATCTTTCTCCTTTTCCTCTTCTTTCACTTCTCCCTTCGCACTTTCAGCATTCATGGATGCAGAATCATCGTTGTCTTCACATTCCATCTCATGATTTGAATCTTCTGAATTTAAATTGATGGGACAGCATCAAAATTTAAACAACCACAGAAATCATGCAAGTTCACGACAATGCCTTCAGAGGAAAGACATAAGAAAATTACATTATACCATTAGTGGTACAAAACTGTAGTTCAATGTGGAAGCTTGTTTGAGGAAGTTGAAGTTGAAATTGCAGAAAAATGTAAACATCCTAAGGTAATCCAAGACTGGAAGAAATAGATTAGTTTGCACATTGGAAATATTACGTATGACATCCATTAGAAAGAAAAATGACCTACGGAAACAAAGAAAATAATGAGCATAGAAATTACTATCGATACATAATCCCTAATTTTGAAATTTTCTCCATTTTTCAGCAACAGGTCATATATACTTTTGTACATTACTTATCCACGTTGAATTAAATTTTTATAACTGTTTCAATTTTATCATTTCCTGCACAACTTTTGGAGATGGGTCAATAGCAAAGGTGCTAGGGCCCTCATAGTTGATGGAAAGTATTGCTTCACAATTGCAACCATCTTCAGCTAAGACTAGCATTAGCAAATTATAACGAACTGACATAAATAACATGTGTACATTTAAATTGGAAAAAATGGTGCCTTACAAGTTACACCTCCAGTAGAAAGTTCTCTCACCAAATATTCAGTCAGATTAACCGCAATAAAGGAGTCACGATAAAGAATGACAGCATTCCTCACAGTATTTGCAAGTAATAAATGCAGAGAAAACTTTTAGCAAAGTTAGAATTTGAGATCCTCGTGTGTCATGTGTCTTAAGTGTCATTTCATGAATAATTGTTTGATTGCAACGATCAATGTATAGACATAGAAGGTAATCAAAATCAAATCACCCTGATAGACTAAATATAAGCCACATAGGCAAAAAATTTGAGAAAATGAACACTCATAGCAAATAATATTAACTGTGTTTAAAGTAAATACCATCTTCTACGCTTAACGGCCAGATATGCTTGGTCAGGGCTTTATTCATTTGGAACATATTAATAGAATTTACTCGAAAAATGTCACGAAGTAATTCATCACAGATAATATTCCGCTTGTTCTTTGGGTCTTGCAAATCCTTCTCCTTGATATATACCCAAAGTTTCTTTACAACCTGGTAGCATAATGAAGTGGACAAAATAAAAATTCAAAATTAGGATTCAAATATTCCAACAATACCATCCTGGGAAACTGAAAGAATAAAAAATATATATTATATATATGAATCATACCTCAGTTCTAGCCAATTTAGACTCTCCTACTACTTTTTGAAGCTGAGGAGAAAGGCTACACACTGTCTGAAAACCACCTCCTCTTTTCTTCGCTTTCTTATCAGATTTACTTCTCCTGCATAAAGGAGAAGGGCGGAAACTATTCATAATATTAATACCAGAAACTTGCTACCAGAAACAACTATATATACTTGCATTTTTTTTTATGACAAACCAATACTTATAAACTGAACTAATTATTGTCATCGACAAATCTATTCTTGTGTGAATGAACTGATTATTGAAATGCAAATATAACTGACAAGAAAAACCCAAATTATATAAAAATTTTGCTTAATTCATTCTTCAAAGAAAACAAATTTCTTTAATTTTTAAATAATCGAACTCGAGAAATCATTGCATTCAAAATTGAACACTGAACAGTTAAAGCGCCTAATTTCTGTACAAAATCACTATTTATTCAACAACCAAACGAAAAAAAAAGAACCTGCCTTGTATTTTGACTTCCTCCTCCCTTGCTTTCCTCTTCTTCTTCATCATCGTTTTCTTCTTGAAGCTCCTCATTTTCAGATTCCGGCGCTTGTTCTTCTTCTCCTTCTTTTTCATTATCTTGATTTAGGGTTTCGAGGAAAATGTCGATTTGGTCCCTAACGAAACTTTTCCTATCAGATAAGTCGATGCCGAAGTCTTTCTCGAGTTGTTTCCTTACGCTACCGGCGGTGGCGGTGTCGAGGTCCGAATCCCGGAGGATTTCTCGGAGCCGGGCCACGAGGTCCGAATCCGATACCATTTTCTTTTTAAAAGTATAATAAAACGAATCCGGTTTCTTCCGGTTCGGTGATATTTTTGCCGGTAAGAAAAACGAGCCGTCTTTTCCGAAAAATGGAGTCGCATGCAAGTTAAGGCTAACAAGCTTTAAAAAAAACAAATAAAATATAAGAAAGGGCAAGACAAGTAATGGGCATTTTTGGAATTTCATTTCTTCTAAGAAAAATGAAAACGACGTTTTTAATAATAATATCCATTTGTCTGAGAGATATTTTTTTGACCAAAAAAAATTTATCGTTGGGTTTTAGGGTTAGAGTTTGGGCTTTGAACCCTCTCTGCCCATTGGTTTGGGCCGAAGCCTGCTAATTATATTTTTTTATTTTATAATTAAAATTAAATTATTTTAATATACAAATGGATTAAAATCAAAATATATCCAATTTAAAAGGAAATAAATTTGTCTTTTTGCTATGAGTAATAATTAGAGTTCTCGTTTAATACTTAGATGACGCATGGAGAAGGGCAGGCTCTTAAATTTAAAGATTATAAATTGATGATGATAAATTTGTATTTTGATCTACTTAAAATGATAAAATTATGATTTAGTCTTTTTAAAAATTATAATTTTTTTTAACAATTTCGTTATAAATTCTGATCATATCTGTTCTTTTTTAGACAATGTCTAGAACTACACATAGCCCCTCCCTAACCTATAAATAGGAGAATAATACGCTTTAGTGTACTCAAACCCAAGTCCTCTTATATTGACAATAATGCGCATGCCAATCGAACTAAAACCCAATCGGTAAAATTTATAAAATTCTTAAATTTATAATGAAACATAATGATTTAATTTCGCCCCTCCAAAAACAAAATTGACTTCGCCCTGATGCTTTTGCTCAAAGACTTAAACCAGCATAAATGTAGAAACCAGTTCACGAGGTTTAGTGAACCGTGGCCCAAAGTTTATATGTATCTCTCATGCAATGTTGAGCCGAATCAACTTGTCTAAGTTAGACGATTTAAATTTTTTAGGGTTAATATATCACTTGATACTTATATTTATCTTCAATGTTCAATTTGTAACTCAAACTAAACAATATCATGTGGTTCAATAATATTTGACATGTGTGTTCTAGTAAAAATAGGTATTTAATTGGGATAAAAGAAAATTTTAGGTACCAGATTGAACATTAAAGTAAAATTTAAGTACTTGTATGGAATAAAGAAAAACTCAAATTGAAAAATATTACATACCAATTTTCAAATTAAATATTATTATTCGTTAGATATACGAATTAAAAATATATTTTAATTTTATTAACATTTTCTGACATCAAAATCCATAAAATTTCAAATTCAAATTTACATCTATTTGTAAATTCAAATAATTGGATATTCATAATATCCATTTGTATTTACTCTGAATTTGCTATAAATAATATTTTTAAAATCTGAATTTACAGTATTTAAATTCTCGAAAACAATTCAAATTAATATTCACGAATATTCATATCTATGTAAACTCGCTTTCAAAAACTAGATTAAGTAGAACCTCATATAATGGTCAAGGCTCAAGGGTGTTCACTGCCTCAGATGTGGCTTGGGTTCGATTTACACTAGTCGCGTTTGTTGTTTGGACTTTACCTTGTCACTAAAAAAAAAAAAGAGTAGTAATTACTTCAGGCATCAAAAGTATTTTTTGAATCTACGGATATTTCTATTTCAGTCCATGATTTAATCTTTTTGCCATAATTTAATCCTCAGAGCTCTTTTCTGTTGGCATTAATTAACTAAAAGATCATCACAAACCTGAATTGCAAAAGGCTGTCCCTATACAATGACCCCATTTTCACTTGGGTTTTATTCATTATTTGGTCCCTGAAGTATATCTATTTTTCTATTTTGACATCTAGACTTTTTTTTCATCTCGCTTTGGTATTTGAATTATTATTTTCAACCCATTTTACCCTAACCAATGACCAATAAGAATATGTCATGCTTCACATTTTTCATTATTTGGCCCTTGAATTATACATGTTTTTTTTAAGAGCCTAAACTTTTTTTTTATCTCGCTTTAGTACACAAATTATCATTTCCATCCATTTTAGCCCCGAATTTCAAGTTAAAGTGAGATGAAAATGATAGTTCATGTCCCAAAATGAAAAAAATATATATAATTCAAGGATCAAAACATAGAAATAAACTTTTTACATAATCAAATTTCATCTCTCACAGTTAAGCCAGTATAATTTTGACACATATTCAAAGCTCTCTAGAACCTACATAGGGGATTCATAGGGTAAACAAAAAGTAGTTCATTTGGATAATGTATGGACAGCTTTATAAATTAATTTGATGGGTTTTTGAATTAAGGAAATCACAAAGTTTCCATTTCAGCCAAACAACATAATATTAATGCTTGGGCTTTTCCCTCTTTGACAGGGAAACCCTAATTTTTTTTCTTCTAAAAAGTTCCAATAATTTGGGGGCATCAAATTGAAGTCCTTGTTGGCAAATTTATATCTACTTTTTGGGCTGCAAAATCCCCACCACCAACTTATAACTAAAAAGCTTGAAAATGACTCTCATCACCTGATCTCTTGGGCAATTCTTATGGGTTAATTTCATCAAGTGTCCTTGAACTATTGTTCAGATTTTAATTTGATTTTTAAATTTTTAAATGTTTTAATCAAGTCCTTAATGTATTAGTATTGTATCAATAAAGGTCTCTTAGGGAGCTGGAGCATTTTTTATGGGTTGATTTACCAAGTGTCCTCGAACTATCGTTCGGATTTTAAATTGGTTTTTAAAAATTTAAAACGTTTTATTTGAGTCCTCAAAGCATCAATATCGTATTAATAAAGATCTTTTAACCATCTTAGCCCTTAATTTAGACATTAAATGTTGATTTGGATATGAAATGGAACATATTTAAAAGGCTTAATATAACATTTGGTACTTGAACTTTGTATTTTTTTTCTATTTTGGTACATGAACTTTTATTTGGCCCAAATTGGTACCTGAACTTGACACTTTTTCCTAATTTGGTACCTAAATTTTTTTAGCTCAATTTGGTACTTGAACTTGACCTTTTTTTTCCTAATTTGGTACCTAAGCTTTTTTTTAGGATCAAATTGGTATCTAAATTTATTAAATGTTATACAAATTACGCAAAACAGTAATGGTGTTAAATTTTTTATTATACTACAAAAATATTGTTTGTATTAGAGGAAATTCATGTTAAAAAGAAAGTATTGAGCTATACTTAACTAAGTAATATTAAATAAGAAAAGAGAGTTTTAAAACCCAATTTGAAATAAATTAATTATTTTAATAAATAAATAAATAAATAAAACTAAAAGTAATTGAACAAATAAACTACAAAAAATATATCATCATCCATCACATGTCAGTCATACATTAATCATTTTGCTACCTTATAAAAAAACATTGTTAATATATTGGAGCAATTTGTACAATGTTTGACAAGTTTAAGTACCAAATCGAACAAAAAAAAGGGTACCAAATTAGGAAAAGAATCAAGTTCATGTACTAAATTGTACCAACTTAAAAGAAAGTGTCGAATTAGGTACTAAATTAGGAAAAGTGTCAAGTTTGAGTATCAAATTAAACCAATAAAAGTTTAGATACCAAATTAGAAAAAGTGTCAAGTTCATGTACCAAATATTATATTAAGCCTATTTAAAATAAGTAGATTAAATAATAAACACATTTCTGGCTACTACATATAAAGCTTGAACGTGACGTATTAAAAAATAGACAATATCAATAAAATTTAAGGGCTAGCTATTAATATATCTATACAATAGGCACATACTTATTTATAATATGATCCATATATCTCAAATATGCTTCATGACAGATTTGAGTTAACATTTAATACCCAAATTAACTGCTAGATTAAAGAAAGGACCTGCCTGATGTAATACTATTACTTTAAAGATTCGATTAAAATGTTTTATGATTCAGGGACCAATTTAAAATTTGAATAATATTTAAGGACATCCGAGGAAATTAACCAAAGAAATTAGACTTTTTTTTTTTCTTTTTCCTATTGGGATTTGGGGACCATGAAATAAGGAGACAATAGGCAATGCTGAAAACAGTGGGTCGCCCATAGTTTGGCAATGACAGGCTTTTCTATGTTTGGGAATTTGGCCATGGCTCAATCATCACCTTTGCATAAACCAATATATTATAAACTTAAAAAAAATCCGACAAAATCTCGAGCCTTAAATACCAGTGGTAAGGTTAAGAGGACTCTTAAAATGAAATTTTTTCATTTAAGTTCCTTTATAATTTATAAAATATTAAATTAATAATAGTATAGTTACAATTTAACCCTAAAATGATAAATATTTAATTTAATCATTTAAAATTTATAAAGATATAGACCATTCAAATGGTGAAAATGTATTTCTATTATCGTAAAATATACAATTTAATTCTGACTCCCCAAACAAAATTTTCAACTTCACCTCTATTTAATACTTTTGCCGAACACTCTTAAATTTCGGACAAACTTTCAAACTTAAATAGAAACAAAATGAATAAATTAACTTAATTTTTCAAAACTACTTTTAAAAAAAGAAAAAATCCATTGTTTAGCATTGTTATACCGATTTTCTCGAGACATTAAAAAACAACACCAAATACATCCTAGACGTTTTTCAACAACAACAACAATATTAAACTGCATTAATTTTATAGTAAAGAGATTATATAAATTTTTTATTCGTGAACTTGGCAATTAAGTTCATTTTGGTACTTGTATTTTTTTTTGTCCACTCTGCCATTTAAACTTGATAGTTAGGTCCATTTTGATCCCTAGTCTGGAAAAATATAAGACTTTGATGATATGACACTATGCAATTGTGTTACATCATCACTTGAAAATTTTAAATATAAATTTTCAGGTGATGGTATGGTACAATATCAAAGTAGCACAATGTTTTAATAACGATGGTTGAATAGGTCAGACCACCGATTCTAAATTCAACTAATTTGATTGGTTTGACCGTCAAACCAACAATAATTAAATAAATACTTAAAAATTCATAAAAATGTAAAAAAATTAAAAACTGATAAATCAAAAATTCATAAAAAGTGTAAAAAACTAAAAACTGATAAATCGGTTTAACTTGGTCAACAGTTGATTTTTGTTTCGGTTTTCAATTATTACCAATTTCAAGCACTTTTTGAATCAATTGGTTGAACTCTTTTGTTCAGACCGTTACATCGATCGGTTCTCAATATACCTGACTTGGTACTGTTCCAGTCACATCATTAAATATTGTCAAAATCCGAGTTCAGGGATAAAAACGGATATAGTTTCCAAGTTTAAGGATCAAAGTGGACAAAAATAAAGCATAAGTACCAAATTGAACTTAATTGTCAAGTTTAAGAGCTAAAAATTATATTATTCCGTAAGTTTGGTTCAGTTTCGGTGTCAATCCAGAAAAAGAAGTTGGCCTCCTAAGTTGCGAAACCTTATCCAAGGAAGGTGAAATAACATCACTTGTCCCTCACTTGAAAAGACAACCCGGGACATTTATGTAATTCCACCACACTTTATTTTTAGTTTAATTCTTTCCTCGATCTATATACTCTTTCAATTTTCGTAATTTAATCCTTCCGTAGGTAATAGGTTAAAATACGCTCCAAATCCCTGTACTATTTATTCATACATTTAGAATTTAGTTCGTCTATTTTAATTTTAAGAATTTAGATTTTTTACTTTTAAATTTAGGTCAAATTGTTAACATTATTAAAATTTTCTTTTAAATTCAGGTTCTACAACATTTTTTCCGTTACATGATTATCAATGGAGTATTTTATCATTTTAAAATGTCATAACAACGAATTTAGTAAAAGGATTTTATCGATGTTAACAATTGAACTTGAATTTTAAAATCTAAAAAGTAGATGGACTAAATTCCTAAAAATAAAATAAAGGGACTGAATTTCACAAATATGAAGAGTACACATTTGAACTATCAATAGTGGCAGAGCTAGAAAGTTTTGTTTTGGAGAGCCAAAATTAAATTGTATATTTTTACGATAGTAAAATGAAATTTCACCATTTTAATAGTCTATATCTTTTATAATTTTTAAAGGATTAAATCAATTTTTTATCATTTTTGGGGTCAAAGTACAATTTTACCATTATTAATTTAAATTTTATAAATTATAAATGACTTAAATGGAAAATTTTCTATTTTATGGGGTTTTAACAAAAGAATTTTATCGACTTAAAATTTGAAATCTAAAAAGTAGATGAGCTAAATTCTTAAAAATAAAAATAAAAATAAAAGACTAAATTTCACAAATGCAGATATTAAATTTGAATTTACATTATCAATTAAACTTTAGTTTTAAATTAAACCAAATTTAACCAAAGAACATTAATAATGTTTTTAGTTGAATCTAATAAGCTGAGGGATTAAATTCTTAAAATCAAAAGTAAAGAGATTAAATTTAAAAAAATTTAAAAATACAGGGACTTAATCCAAAATTAAACCTATATTTTTTTTCACTGTGTTCATGGACCAATCATCGTTCATAAAACTTTCTTTCCACTGAGAATTTTTCCCAAAAAATTTTCCTTTCTGTCACACTTCATGTCAGTTTTGGATAACCAAAAACAAAAGTTGGTAACTTTTCTTAAAAAAAAGAAGATCACAACCTTCTTTTTATTATTATAAAAAGAAGGTAAAAAAAATTTGGGATCAGAATTTAGAAGAACGAAAGGCAAAAAAAAAAAAAAAAACCACAAAATTTCACGAGTTTTCTTCTGTGTTTATTTCTCAAAAATCTGTCATCAGACCCTTTTGAATTTTTCTTTTCAAGTTGGTGAAGATTTCACGGGCAAAATCCCATTTCATCACCAACCAAAGCTTAAATTTAAAAAAAAAACCCATCAAACAATTCTTGTATTGCCACGTTACCCTCACCAACATCACCGCCAAGCTTGATCTCAAACTGGGTTTGTGTTTTTTTTTTTTTCCTGAAACTACCACATGATGATAATGTGAAAAAAAGCTTTGGGTTTTGCCTCTTTTTAAAGGTTTAAGCTTTGAGTTTAGCAAATGGATCGATCAGCACTTACAGTGGGACCAGGGATGGATATGCCAATCATGCATGATAGTGATCGTTATGAACTTGTTAAGGATATTGGTTCTGGGAATTTTGGTGTAGCTAGGTTGATGAGAGATAAACAAACAGAGGAGCTTGTTGCTGTTAAGTATATCGAGAGAGGTGAGAAGGTTAGTGTTCTTTTAATTTCAAAAAACCGTAAAATTTTTCTAAAATTTTTAGTAATTTTTCTGGGTTTTTCTTGTTTTGGTGATTGAGAGCCTGAATGGAGTTTAATTTGGTGAGGAGTTAGGTGAATTTTTTGTTAAGTTTATCGCTAGTTCTGGTGATCAACTTAATTGCATTTCTTATTTGAGTTCAATTTTGCAGCTGCAAATTTTGATTCATACTTCCAATTTATTACATAAATGGTATTCACATTTAGAAATTTCATGTTTATCAGTTTGATTTTGTGTTTATTTTCATTGTTTTTGTGTGTGAACAGATAGATGAAAATGTACAAAGGGAAATTATCAACCATAGATCACTAAGGCACCCTAATATTGTTAGATTCAAAGAGGTTTGTTCCATTGTTAAATGTTTATCATTTTTTATTTATTTAAGTTGATGTTTGCTTAACTACTAATATTATTAGTATGTAAAAGTATCATGGATGCCTAAGTCAGATTGAATTTTACTCCTTTTACTCAAAAAATAGGTAAATTAGTCATAAGGTCAAAAAGTAAACTAGCCCTTTATGGTAAAATTTCATCCATTTTTATTGTTAAAAACTCGTGTAGCTGATGGAATAACCAAATAATTACACGTGGCGTGCTATGTGTTTTTAACGGTAGAAATGGATGGAATTTTTAATAAAATGACAAGTTTGCTCTTTGATCTAACATACAGGGACTAATTTGCTTGTTTTTCGAGTAAAGGGGGCAAAATGCAACCTGACTCTTAGTATAAGGGCCTTGGTACTTTTACCAAATTAGTAACATCAAAAACTGGGGAAAGGGATGCAGGGTTTGAACCTGTATCATCTAATTGCCAGACAAAAGCTCTAAACACTGCTCGAAGCAAGTCTTGGCAATGTTTATCATCCTCGAGAAAGGTTTTTAAACTTGTGAAACTGTTATGTCACATATAGGTAATATTAACACCAACCCATTTGGCTATTGTGATGGAATATGCTTCCGGTGGCGAGCTATTCGAGCGGATATGTAATGCAGGCCGGTTTAGTGAGGATGAGGTTACTATCTTCCAACCCCCGTCTTTGTTGTTTTAGTGATAGTAATGTGGAATTTTCATTTACCTGTCTTGGTGTATTTGCAGGCACGTTTCTTCTTTCAACAGCTTATATCGGGAGTTAGTTATTGTCATGCAATGGTGAGTAACTTTGGTTCTGTTTGTGCCTTATCTGGAAGAGAATTCGAGTTATGATTCAACTGACCGCCCTTTTTGCTGATTTTCTATTTAAAGCAAGTATGCCATCGAGACTTGAAATTGGAGAACACGCTACTCGATGGGAGTCCTGCTCCTCGTTTGAAGATTTGTGACTTCGGGTACTCTAAGGTACAAGATATGCCTATTACCATTTGCTTGTACCATTATTGATTATTGCATCAAAGGTTGTTTGCAAAGCATGCAAACATCATTATCTTGATTTCCTGTATACATTTATGTTGACATCGCATGCTTTTTTCCAGTCCTCAGTGCTGCATTCTCAACCAAAATCGACGGTCGGAACTCCTGCTTATATAGCTCCGGAAGTGTTACTCAAGAAAGAATATGATGGAAAGGTAATATTGCTTTGTATTTTCCTGATTTAAACTTCTGTATACCGGTGGTAGTGCAACTTACGTCTAACCACGAACGTTATGTTCTCAACTAACTTATTCTAGTCTTGCGGTATGTGCACCCTTTTCCTGTTTTAAACATTTGATAATAGCATTAATGATCTATTCCGATTGTCGTTTATTAGTTGCCATACTCTCCTGTCTCAATTATTCCATTGCTATACTGTTTTGCTGGCCTCGTGTTTTAAAGTTCTTTACCTGTCATTTCGGAGTAATAACATTAACAGTATGTTGGCAAAAGTATTATGGAAGCCCTTGTAGTAGGAGTCAGATTGCATTTTGCTTCTTCTACTAAAAAAAAAGGGCAAATTAGTCTCCTATACATTAGATCAAAGAGCAAACTAGCTCTTCTGTTAAAAATTCCATCCATTTCTACTGTTAAAACTGGTCTTTGTATGTTAGCATGACGTACACGTGGCACGCCACATGTTACTATCTAGTTATTTTGTTAGGCACACCAGTTTTTAATAGTACAAATAGATGAAATTTTTAATGGGAAAGGCTAAGTTGCTTTTTGATCTAATGTACAAGGACTAATTTGCCTATTTTTTGAGTATAGAGTGCAAAATGCAATCTGACTCCTAGTACAGGAGCCTCTATGGTGCTTTTACCCCGTATGTCTTACTATAATGTGGCCAAAAATGAACAGTGCAAATCTCAGGGATTAGGCAATGTAAACTGTTCAACATCGAGTTTGGTCCGTGTTTTCCATGCTTTTATGTTACTACACGTCATCTACAGTGTCTAGTTCGGACAGGTTAAGAATAGCCGCTAGCGATGCATCCTAGCAATTGTGACAACTTGATAATATGTAGAACGAGGGATGTAGAATTGTTTGAATCATCGATAGCCGTATTGGTTATGGTTAGGATCAACGGATAACGTAGGACTGTAGAGGCCGATTAGAATTGTAGTCTGGCAGGAATGACGTTGTCACTTAATTGCCGAGGTTATTTTTAATAGCTTCGATGGTCGTGTCACTCGATTGTTGCTCTGCTTAAGGTTTTATGGTTAAAATTATACGCTAAAATCTTCTTTTCTGACAAAATATGTCAGATTGCAGATGTCTGGTCTTGTGGGGTAACCTTATATGTCATGTTGGTCGGAGCATATCCTTTTGAAGACCCCGAGGATCCTAAGAACTTCCACAAAACAATTCATGTAAATGCATTCCTTGTTCAGTAACCGAAAGTGGAAACTACTATAGAATGTTGACTGACTGATATAATCGATTCGTTCTTGCAGCGGATTTTAAATGTCCAGTACTCGATCCCTGACTATGTCCATATATCTCCCGAGTGCCGTCATCTGATCTCGAGGATCTTTGTGGCCGACCCCTCAAAAGTTAGTTCTCTCTTTGTTGAAACCCAAGTTAATTTTTCTTGCCTTTTGGTTCCTAAATTCTAATTGTAGGAACTTCGATTCGATTTTTTTCGCAACAGAGGATATCCATTCCCGAAATTAGGAACCATGAGTGGTTTCTAAAGAACCTACCGGCAGATCTCATGGACGAGAACACAATGAACAACCAGTTTGAAGAAGCTGATCAACCGATGCAGAGTGTCGACGAAATCATGCAGATCATTTCCGAAGCTACTATCCCTGCAGCCAATACGAATAGTCTCAATCATTATTTAACCGGTAGCCTTGACATTGACGATGATATGGAAGAGGACCTGGACAGCGATCCCGAACTTGACATTGATAGTAGTGGAGAGATAATATATGCAATGTGATTGTGAATCGTGTCCGTATGCTGAGAAGGATGATCATCCAATGTTAATCGAAGTGTGTACCCTTTGAACAACCTTTTCCAGGGACGAAAAATGAGAGACCGAAAAATATAGGGTAAGGAATTTCTGTTTGAAGTGTCCATTATGTACTGTTTTTTGTAACACAATGTAATGAAAGTGTTGAAATTTGTCTTTAAACTGCAACTGGTGTGGTGACTCATTGTCTCCATTTCTAGCAAAGTTTGTTATATATAGACTTTTACAGTTCATGAAATGAATCCTATGTGCAAACCCTAACTGAGCTAACCGAGCACCTTCTACTAAATTAGCATGATGTGAGAAAAAGGATTAAAATACGGGTAGAAGTATCATGAAAATTTTTGTACAGAGAGTTGCATCGTATTAGTTTTTTAACAGTAAAAATAAATAAATTTTTAACAAAAAATATCAGTTTGCTTTTTATCTAAATATAGAGTTTAGTTTACTTATTTTTTAAATAAAAACAAATTACAATTTAACTTTTAACATAAATCATCTCTATAATACTCAAAATACGTAGTTTTGAATAAAAGAAATCGCGAGGTATACTTTCTTTGATTAGATATACAATTGTGTAAAAATACAAATAAGATAGATTAATATATATACACAAAATGTAATAATTAAGATCAAATTTTACGACTTAGGCTATCGGTCTAATGTGGAAAGAAATGGCCTTTTCGGGGTATGACAGTTTTCATCTGTTCTTGCACTCGCCGGAGGGGAAGTCTGCGGCATTAGTTCCGACAATCTGTTTCTTTCACTATAAATCTTATTCTGCACAACAATATTTGTTTATTTATATCAGTTGAGAAAAAATGTGTATGCATGTATGAAACTTGCATGTAATTACACACTTGCTATCATAAAAAATTTAATGTAAATTGAATTAACTCGAAAATCAGCTTCCAGTTTATAACAATATAATCAAGTAAAAAGTTAGTGTGTTTATTATTTACATACTTCTATCCGACACTCATCACAAGCATGTAATTAGTTACATGCTATCATCAGAAATTTATGTAGATTGAATTAATTCGAAAATCAACATTCAATATTTAACAATATAATCAAGTAAAAGGCTTATCTGTCTGTTATTTACACACTTTTATTCAACCCTGATCATGAGTTCGGGCATATTGAAAGCATGTAATGTAATTACACACTTGCTATCATCAGAAATTTAATGTTGATTGAATTAACTCGGAAACCGGCTTTCGGTGTCTAACAATATAATCAAGTAAAAAGCTAGTGTGTCTGTTATATTTACACACTTCTATCAGACACACATCGCGAGTTCAGGCATATAGCAAGCATGTACATATGCATGTGTATGCATGTATGAAACTTGCATGTGTATGCATGTATGAAACTTGCATGTACATATCGGACAATAATACTTCTATCCAACACTATCATCAGAAATTTAATGTAAATTGAGTTAACTCGAAAACTAGCTTCCAGCATATAACAGTATAATCAAGTAAAAAGCTAGTGTGTGTTATTTACCTTTAGTGTCAAACTTTGCAATTCTCTTTCAAGTGAGATGACTTTATTCTGGAGTTGTTCAAGTGCCTCTTCAGCAGCCGCAGGGCATATATCAGAAATAGGCATTGTTATACCGGCAGCCTGAAAGTTTGGTTTGAATGAGATAAACGAAATCCGTGATCGTGATAAAAGAAATCCTTAGACATCAATCACCATTGACTTTACCTTTAAAACACTTGTACACAATGCCAGTAACTTGTGCGCTAGTTGCACCCGGTCTTCATCAGACTCCTGTAAATGATTTAAAGATGATTTTAAACAAACTCTTAATACTCTGCTAAGCCTACTATAAAAAGGGCACCTCTAGGGACTAACCCTCAGTTTGTTATTCAAACATTGCTCCTCGTCGAAATTAATGCAAGGGCTTTTCCCGATAGAAGCACGATAATGACTTAGCTCTTCTCTTACACGTGAAAGTACAACCTCTGTTCGCCGCAGCTTGACGCCAAGCTCTTCATTTTGGATTTTTAGCATGTTATTTTCTTCCTAATGCATTGTTCAAAACATAATAAAAATAGATTCAGAATTGGCACTGATTTTGAAGGAGATAGTCCACTAGAGGAAGAAAATGCATAAAAACTTGCCTTAATTTTGGCATGATGATGAATTCGTTGTTGGAGGTTTTGTTGGCCAGATAGTTTCTTTACTTCTCCTTCAAGTTCCAATACCTTTTTTTTGTAGTTTACATTCTCCATCTGCGGATAGTATAGGGAATTAGGTCCAGGAAGCAACTAAAACTGACACTTCACTAAGGATGAATGTACCTGAGAGGTCCTTGTATTATAGGGACTGGATTAAATTAGTCCCTCTTCTATTAAATGGATCAATTTAGTCCTTGTACTACTAAAATAAGTCAAAATTGGAATAGAATTAACATTTACTATTTACCAGAGTTAATATTTTTAAAATTATTATGATTCTGTAAATGAAATTTTTGTTTGGAATTGAACTGCAATTGAAAAAAGTAATTTTCAAAACATTTTTTATAACAATAAATATCAATTCTGTTACAATTTGGACTTATTTGATTCTTTTTACCAGTATAGGGATTAAATTGACTCATTTAATAATAGAGGGACTAATATGATCCAGTCCACAGGACTTTCAAGGTATTTTAACCCTTTATTAAGTACAAAAGTTCAAGATCTTAACCTTGAGCATTTCTTTTTCGGTTTTAAGCAACTGATCTCGCTGACGAACATTCTCCAATGCTACTTGCACTGCAGTTAGCTCAGCTTGTTTTCTATCAATTTCCTCAAGCCACCTGTCAAAATAAGATGCAACAAAACCTGAACATACTGAACAATATGAAATAGCTAATAGGTTGATTAGCCCACATTAACATATCATAAGTTCTATTTGTAAAGTTATGTTTGCTCACCCTTGCCTCTCCTTAACAAATTCATTGAGCTGCTGCTTGAGCTTGACAACCTCGTGATCCTATCGGCATGACATAATTCAAATAAATCTGAACAGATAATAGTGCCCAAAATAATTTCAAAGTACCCCAGAAATCCATACCTTCACTTGAGATTCTAAATTATCAAGTCTAGCCTTCTCTGTTATTTTCTGCACTTGCTGATTATCCAACAATGACTGCATTAAAAGGAAGAGAATAATAAGATAGGAAAATTTGGTTAGACTGTTGTTTTTTTTGCTGGGGGCAGGGTGTATTATTGAAATTCTTCCAATGAGGAAAAAGTAATTTCTTCTTTGATCCGGAAATTCAACATATATTATTCAGTTCCAAGACCCATTGTTAAAATGATGGATATAAGTAAATTTGGTTACCACATAATTGGTCATGTCCAATTTGACTCCCAACAGATCCCGAATCACATCATGGGTCATGCTCTCTGCAGCTGCTAGTCTTGCATTGAGAGAAAATATCTGTGGCAAGTAACATGTTTAGAGAAAGTAATTAGCAAGTGCAAACTCAAAAGCATAGTTGTTGGAACCGAACTGGCCGGTATACTGGCCTGGGTTAAGAGGTCGAATTTATTGAACCAGTTGTGCCGATGGTTAAACCAGGTTTATAACTTTTTAATTTAAACTAGACTGACGGTCAGACCAAGAACCGGTGACCTGACCAGTTCGATCACCCTCCGGTTCCAAAAACCATACTCTAAAGTTTATAAGAAAGTTGTAGAACCAGCATCCATGTGATAAAGCTTACCTCTTTCTGGCGATTTGCTGCTAAGGATTCTAATTCTTCAATGCGCAGCCTTGCAGCAGTAAGATCCTCATCCTTCTCTAATTTCATTTGTTGTGCCAAACCCAAACCAATGCATTTGAATGGGGAACCAGAGCCTCGAGGCTTTGCCATATTTTTCTCTAACTTGTTTGATGAATGACTTTGGGCATTGCTGGCATAACCTTCAGGTTTAACTTGTTCAGCCATGGCTTCCAATGCCTTGAACTGTTTCCAATTTTAATAATTCTTGAAATGGTTAGAAAATCAAGGAAAAATGGCTAGGAAAAAAATGCAGCAGAACAGCTTAATCCAATCAAGAACCTTTAGCATACCTTCTGCTTATACTCCTTTGCCTGGGCTTCGGCATGCACATTTAGTTCAGAAATATGTGTTATGCATTGGGCAATCTGTTGAACAATAATGAAGACTTATCAATAGAAACACAGAACATATCTTGAAAAGCAGAAGCCAAAGACGTCAAGAATTTTTCAGAAAATTGCATTTTCAGGATTATAAGCTCAAGAGAAAGTCAATGATAACTAACTAAACCACATCTAAACAAAAAGGTTTCACCTCTCTATCCTTGTCAGATATGTCAGTTTCAAGAATTTGTATCTGATCAAGTGCTTGTTGAAGATCCTTCGTCTTCTCATCCAAACACCTACAGATAGAAAGAAATCATATATTGCCAATTGGAACAATTTGTCATCATTTAGCAAGGGTATAGGCATTACAAATGAGATAGAATTGGCAAACCTTTTCATGTCTGCATCAGCATTTTTAACATTCTGCATCTGAACTTTTATAGCATCCAGCTCTGATTCTAGCTCCTCTCTTTGTAATCGCTGACGTTCAGCTTCCCCTTTGATAATGTCAACCTAAAACAAGTTTGGGATTTATTAACAGGTTTTTGATAGAAGTAGTACCTTCATACAGCTTTATAATTGTGCGACATCTTACCTTGTTCTCCAATACATTTATAGTACATTCTAGCTCTTCAACAGATCTCTCTAATAGTTTTACCTCAGCTTCCTTCTCTTCAGCATAGGTCTTCTTTGATTCAGCCATCTATCATCAAATTGTATCCATACAATTATAAGATAAGATTATATATTAAAAGGAAACAGAAATAATATTTTACACATTGTTAAAATAGACCGTACCTGTTGAGCTTCCATTGCAATGGCTTCACTTTGTTTCGCCTCAGCCTGTGCCTTTCTAAGCTTTTCTTCCAAGCTAAGCACCTCCATGTGAAGCTCATCTCTTTCGCACGAAACTTCATTTAGATTACTACTCAAGAACTCTATGGTATCTTTCATTTCGGAAAGGGCATTATTCATTTCTGAGATTTCCACCTCTAAGCTCTCAGTGATCTTCTTTCTCTCTGTTAATTCATCTTCAAGAGAACTTTTTACTACCAAGGCATCCTCAAGATGAGATTTCAGCTCCTGATTTTCAGAGTAGAGAAGCTTCAAAGACTCACGTTCGCCTTTAATATCCAACTGAAGACTGGTGACCGTCTCTAGCTTCTCCTGCAGTTGCACTTTGAGCATATGACTATGACTAACAGCCTCGCTAAGTTCACTTGATTTTACAGCAAGCTCGTCTTCTAAAGCCTCCAAAGTAGAAACCATTTCCTCCATTTCATCTTTTTGATCCTTGGTATTAGAAGCAGACTCTTGTAGCAGGCTGAGATCAAATAAAAGACCCTTTAAAACCTCATCTTTCCTTGATAACTCTGCATGAAGATTCATATTTTCAGATTCCAGCTCTTCAGTTCGGTTCTCTAAGAACTCAAACTCTTCTATAAACTTTGATATCCTTTCCTGCTCCACCAATAGTTGCTCTTTCAAACATGCATCTACTTTTGCAAAAATTATTTCTTTCTTTAAACCATCAATGACAGCATAAGCATTGGTAAGCTTTTTTCCGGTGTCTGCTTCCTTCTCGTCCAAATTCTGGAGAAGCAGACAGTTTTCTTTCTGCATCTTTCTTACCTCAATTTGTGCTTCTTCAACTTTTTCTTGTAGAAAAGACAACTCATTGTCCTGCTCCACCAATAGCTGCCCTTTCAAGCATGCATCTAATTTTGCAAAAATCATTTCTTTCTTTAAACCATCAGTGACAGAATAAGCATTGGCAAGCTTTTTTCCAGAGTCAGCTTTCTGCTCCTCCAAATCCTGGAGAAGTAGACAGTTCTCTTTCTTCAACATTCTTAACTCAATCTGTGCTTCTTCAACTTTTTCTTGGAGAAAAGACAACTCACTTTCCCGCTCCACCAATAGCTGCTCTTTCAAACATGCATCTAATTTTGTAAAAGTCATTTCCTTCTTTAAACCATCAAGGACAGCATAAGCATTGGTAAGCTTTTTCCCAGAGTCAGCTAAGTGGACAATCTTTTGTTTCATCTCTGAAGAGAAAATAAGAGACTCAAAGTCTTTTGTACATAAGTCTACCATAGAAATCTCAGCCTGAGATTCCAGCTGCACTTCTTTATCTTTGAGCAGTTGCTCTTGATCAAGAAGGGAAGATACAAAATTTGTGTTACTCAAATCTAATTCCTTCATTAAAACTGCAAGCTGAGATCCCATATAGTTAGACCTTTGCAACATAACTTCCTCTTGAAACTGTAATGCAGATATCTTTTTCTCAAAAGTGACTAATTTGATACTAAGCTCACCAGTTTCCTCTTCCTTCTTTGATATTCGATCAAAACTATTCTTAATATCAGCTAGAAGTTTTCCCTTAATATCTCTACACATTTCAAGCTCTCTTCTTGACCTGGAATTGTGTTCCCTCAAATCAGCTATAACAGCATTTGACTCTGACAATCCATGCTGAAGCAAACCATTTTCTGCATTCAGCCCTGTCAAAGTTTCCAACAAAATTCCCATATGACACAAGTGAAGAACTGACACTGCACAGTCTTTCACAATTATCTCTGACCAGACATCTTCAAGCCATGAGCGTGCTAGCTTCATTGAATCAAACAGAAGAGACTTAAGGCAATGACTATCACAAGCTACAGCCTTGACACTCTGAGAAAAAGCAGTTTGCAGTTCAGTGATGAGACCCTCCAGTTCAGCAACCATAAATCTCGTCTCTGTCAAACTTGAACCAAACTGCTCTTCAAGGTCTTCAAGTTGCTGGTCCTTCACAGTATTAATGGATTGCAAACTTTTAACCTGATTAATTAGTTCATCCCTCTCATTTAGTAGCGCAGTTTCCACTTGCTTCCGCCTCTTGATATCAAGTTTCATTTTTTCATTAGCAATCATGAGCCCATTGATCATAATATCTGCTTCTGTTATGGTATCTTGCGCCTCTTCAAATTTAGCAAGAATACAAGAAGCCTCTGAAGCTTTCTGAGTTGCAATTATCTTTGCATCGCCAACTTCAAGTTCAAGGAACTGCCCAAGAACATTGAAAAAGGAAAATATAAGATTAATTATTATTTAAACTAAAATATGGGTTACTTCTACATATAAGGTAAAAGTAAATGAGAATGTGTTATTGTGATTGTCCACTTGACTAAGCCACTCCACTCTTCTCTTGCAAAGTGCTCTTTTGTTGGCTGATTAGTGGATAAAAAAGCTCTGTGGATGATGAAACGGCCAAACCAACCAAAACAGAGGGATGGCTAGCCTAAAAACTAACGGGCAAGAAAAATCTAACCCTTGCAAATAGTCACCTTTTAAAAACACTCAGAGAGACGTAAACAACATCAGAAATGTTTTTTTCAAGGTTCTAAAATTATACATCTAAACATTTTAAACAATTTACCTCTTTTGTCTGGCACCAATGAGTACAGATTTCTTGCATGGTTTGCTCAACAGTATTTATCTTTTGATGGACAGCTCCAATCTTGACTTCCAACAGCTTTCCGTAGTCATTCATTGCTTCTTCCAGAGCAAGCGCATGTGCTGCAAGGCACTGTAGGCCTTCCTTGCTCTGTTTCTCAGACAACCGAATCTCCTCTTTTTCATTGCATATTCTGGCCATCTCAGCTTGAACCTCTTTCAAGCTTTCCATGGCAGATTCTATTTCCTTTTTCAGAAGAATAATAGTCACATCTCTATTGCACTTGTTCTTGCAAGTGTTTCCAGACTCAATAGTTTTCTCATCACATCGAGATCCATGTAGACTCTCTACAACTTTTAAAGAACAATCAGGTGTACCAGTTTCCTGCCTCTGAAGAGAGTGCAAATTCTTGGCATCTGCCCTTTTGTTTGACTGCAATAACATCCAGGTGGAGTAAAAAAATTGATCACCCATTTCAAAGAATAACTACAACAGAAGTGAATATCTGCAGTGAATGAGCTGTCTATCAGAAACCAAGAGCATTAGCTTACCCGTCTTTCATCCCTGCCATCATTAGAGGCATAAAGGTTTTCTTTAACACTTCTTTCAGGGCTTCTGTCACTATCTCTATGCATGCCCATGTGAGCCCTGAGTGTGGATACACCTGTTCTTAGCTTAGACAGCTCCTCCTGTGTCTTCAGAATGTCATTCTCCACCATATCTTCAAGCTTTTGTTCAATAGCAGCAGCATGCTGCCCCTCCTCAAAAAGCCTTTTCTGGAGATCAGTGCAAACTTCCTCTGACTTTGCAACTTCAATTTTAAGGGAACGAATATGGTTTTCTGCTTCTTCAATCATGGTAGCTTGGTCGATTAGAAGAGCATCCTTACCCTTCAATGCATTGAGATGATTATGGTTTGCCTCTGATAATCTATTCACAAGTACAAAAGCAACAGTTGCACAAGTAGATGCATTTCTTAGGTCATCTTCAGCCATCTTCATTCTGTCCTCAAGTTTAGACAGCTCCTCCTGTGTGTTCAAAAAGTTATTCTCCACCATATCTTCAAGCTTTTGTTCAATAGCAGCAGCACACTGCTCCTCCTCCAGAAGCCTCTTGCGAAGTTCAGTGCAAGCTTCCTCTGACTTTTCAACTTCAGTTTCAAGGGAATGAATACGTGTTTCTGCTTCTTCAATCATGGTAGCTTGGTTGATCAAAAGAGCATCCTTACTCAAGATCGCCTCTGCTGATTCTGCAAGTTGTTCGTCCTTACCCTTCAATGCATTGAGATGATTATGGTTTGCCTCTGATAATCTATTCACAAGTACAAAAGCAACGGTTGCACAAGTAGATGCATTTCTCAGGTCATCTTCAGCCATCTTCATTCTGTCCTTAAGATTAGACAGCTCCTCCTGTGTCTTCAAAATGTCATTCTCCACCATATCTTCAAGCTTTTGTTCAATAGCAGCAGCACGCTGCTCCTCCTCCAGAAGCCTCTGGCTAAGTTCAGTGCAAGCTTCCTCTGACTTTTCAACTTCAGTTTCAAGGGAATGAATATGTTTTTCTGCTTCTTCAATCATGGTAGCTTGGTTGATCAAAAGAGCATCCTTACTCAAGATCGCCTCTGCTGATTCTGCAAGTTGTTCGTCCTTACCCTTCAATGCATTGAGATGATTATGGTTTGCCTCTGATAATCTATTCACAAGTACAAAAGCAACAGATGCACAAGTAGATGCATTTCTCAGGTCATCTTCAGCCATCTTCATTCTGTCCTCAAGCTTTCTAATGATTGATGTTTTTACGTTCAGTTCTTTCTTCAGTAGAACAATTTCTTTCTCTTTTTCATTGCATTCTTGCTGCTGTGCTTCATTAAGAATCAGTGCAGCACCTCTCAAAGACTTCAGCATGCACTCCAGCTCACTTCTTTTATCTGTTGCATCCTCCAGGCATCTTCCAAGCTCTTCAATCAGTAATTCCTTTTCTGAGAGTACTCTGACCACCCTACCAACTTTCTCAGAAATCCAAATCCTTCTCTGTGGAAAAGAACTGGAAAGGAGTTCCAGTTGATTACCAGCATCAACAAGTTCCTCGTGACCATCAGCTAGTATAGTTTCAATCTCAGAACTTAGCAGTTCCCACTCTTCCATTAATGTTCTTAGTTCCCCATCTTTCATTTCAAGCCTTCCAAGTAACTGTTTATTATCCTCAGTCAACATACCTACCTTTTCTTGCAATTCCTTCAACTCAGTTTCTAAAAAGACAGCACCATTTTGAGCCTCCACCTCCTTCAAATGACAATCTTGGATTTGTTGCTGAAGAAGAGTAAGTTCTTCCTGCAAACAGACAATAACCTCAGCAGTTTCAGCTTCAGCCTGCCGACAGATTTCATCCACTTCTTCTTCATTAGATGCCTTAAAAGCACGATCAGTTTGGTACCAGATATTCATCTTTTTGGCATTCTCAAGGGATTCATGCATCCTCTTCAATTTCAGCTGTAGGCTGGATTCTTCACTCTCTATCTTTTTAGGTGGTGCAGCATCTTTAAAAGTTCTACCGGAAAGTTGCTTTTTCAAGGCAGCAATTTCAGCTTCCTGTTCACTCAAAAGCTTTACAAGATCACTTTTGCTTTTCCTCAAGTCCTCCATCTCGTTGATTGAAAAAATTTGTTGGGACTCAAGTGCTTCAATTACAGACTTTGCCTCCTCTAGTTCGCCATTTGCATCCTCGATTTCTTTGTTCAGCATCACAAGTTTGCCTTTTGCCATCTCAAGATCTCTAGTCAAGCAGTCCGCTCTTTCTTCAACTACAGCATGAGATGTTTTCTCTTCTTGAAGAATAATCTTTAGTATATCCAATTCCAACTGCAAATCCATAATTTGTTCCTCACTTGTCATTTTCTGAACTGAACTCATCTCCATTGTTTCCCCATTTCTGTCTGAATCCTGAAATTGATGTTTACCTCTTGTTAGCAAGTAGGTTGCAAAAATAAATGGCAACAAATGGCTGGTCAAATACAACCATTTTGTTAGCAACATAGGTATTACAATCATCCTTAAATCAATAAATAAACTCGGCACCTGTGTGTGTTCTTTTTTCTATCCTAGTTTGAGATCCCATTAGCTAAAACAACAGAAATAGCAAAACAAAAAGTACCTTTACGGCTTTGGAGTTGCCATCTTGATGACAAGCTGAAGACTTGAGGCTATTTAACATAGCATGTAAATTGTTAATTTCTCTGCAGAAGAAGCAAGAGAAAATTACCTCAGAAAGAAAGAAAATGCCTGTTTTAAACATTCAATAATGAAAGACATAGTTTAGCTGAAAAGAAGACCAGATTATCTAACCTACTAAGTTTTGCATTCTCCTCCAAGCAAGAATTAAGGTTGTGCCTGCATTCTTCTAACTCATTGAGAGTGTTTTTTAACTGAAACAATGAACAAAGAACAACATGTAAGCCTCAAAGACTAATCTTAAATGCATATTTCTGCCAAACAATGAACAAACAAACCTCAGACTGTAGGGAGTCATTTTCTTTGCTGATGCGAACAGCCTCCTGCATTTAGAAGAAGAATGAAATAAATCCTAGGTAATCCAATATTCATAAACTTTGAGGCCTCTGTTTCCATTCAAAAAACTAATGTAAAGAAAAACGAACTTGTCCTTCCTCTTGTAGGTTCTCTATACAAACAAGTTTGGGTGATAAAAAGTGTTAAAAATATTATAATAGGTTGTATATAAAGTGAACCTGCAGACGATCATTTGAGCTCGGGCAGCTAAGATGATTAGACTTCCCATCAAGAAATCGCAGCAGCTGCATGTAGAAATTTTGCATTATGCCATTATCCAAAAAAAATCAAACAAAAGAATAACAAGATTTTGGGCCAGAATTAGAAATACCTGATCCCGCAGTTTGGATATTTCGTCCAATAGTATCTCTTTTTCCCCTTCCTCGTAGAATTCTTGAAATCTATAAGTGCCACAAAGAAAATAAATAGAAAAATAATTTGTAGAATATCGGCACTATCAAGTGTTTTTAGAATCTACCTTCTAAGTTGGTCTAAAAGCCTTATATTCTCCAATGCAAAACGAGTTACTTCAGGATTTTTATCAACTTTAGCCTGAAGTAACTGAATCTCTTCAGAGAGTGCTTTATTCTCTTCGAGCAAAAAAGAATCTGCAGGTAATGAGCCACGAACAAGTGATTCCATTCTTTGAATCTTGTCTTCACGAAACCTAAGCATCATTTTACTGCTTCTGGTGTCTTCTTCTCTTTGACGAACCTGTAAAGTACTTGGTGTTGAAAAATTAAGGTAGCAGTTTAAGATAGAACAGAATTGGAAAGTCAGGAGGCACAAAAGAATACCAAACGATTCAGTTGTTCAATCTCTGCTTCAAGCTTTTTGATAGAAGTTTCTGCCTTTTTCTCCCTTCTCAAGGCACCAGCAAGTGTTGCTTCCAAAGAGTTTAACTGCAAAGTTTTCAGAGTTCAAAAGAGCATAAATGTTAATACACTTGATTTGACACTCTGTAAAAGAAATAATAACCACAATTGCAGCACATGCCAGATACCTGCTTAAAGGACATTCTCACAGTGCCTTTGGATTCATATCCCAAATCATCTTCTTCCAGACACATATCATACGTGTTACCATCATCAAGACTTTCTTCCAATTGCACTGTACCAGTGATTGCTGCACCAAAAGACAGGGACCGGGACACATTCTGACGTTTAAGAGCAGAAAGCTCTTCCTGTTTAAGAAAACCAGTTCAGAATATAATTCATATGAATTTCGAAAGAAAAAATAAATACACTATGATGAATGTCCCACACCTTTAGAAGTCGTATCTGGTTTTGTAGTGCAATGACATCTCCAGTGGAATCTTCGTTCACCACAGCCTACACCATCAACAGGAGAAACTTCAATAGTGAAAACTGAAGTATTTTTATACAATATGTGACAACATGCAATAGGAGTAAACTCACGTTGTTTTGTATTAATTTTGCTCGCTGAGCAAACTTTAAAGTGTTAAGCGTTTCAATTGCACAGCTGAAAAAAAAGAGAGAGATAAATAAATGTAAGATAATGGAAGTTAATCAGAATCACCGTAGATATTCGTGTTCAAGTTGGAAGTGTCACAAATAGAAACCAACCAGATAGAAGGGCTGACATTAGCAATTATCATTGTTTTAGAATTTCCACCAAGTGAATCCTGTATCACATTTAAGATCAAACGTTACATCATAAACAGTAACCACAATACATAAAGACAAAGAATAAAAGAGAATCAGAAACTGACCTGAAGAAGAAAGGTGAGCTTTGAGTCTCTATATGGAACATGTCGTTGCTTTCCGTTAGCCACATCCACAAGAATCATAATTACATGACTGCAAATGATAATATGTACTCATAATTTGACTAGCAAGGACTAAAGGTAAAGCAAAGGCGATATATAAAAAAAATCAACATCTGATGAAGAAAAACTGAAATGGTTTTAAGTACCCTAGTGTTGATAGAGATTTATTTATGCTAGCTGCTTCCTTTAAACGCTCACCCTCAGCCCCAGAAGTTTTTTGCCTATAGTAGAATATCAAACAGGAATTTCATTACACAAATACAAGCTAGAACATATATATATAGACACAGGTGCAGAGAGAGAGTTCAATAAACTGGTTTAACCGCACCTTTCTGAACCAGCAAGATCAACCAGGTTTAATCTTGCAAACCGTAAATTAGTTGTGGAATCTTTTTCCCACCTGCTCTCAATAACGCATGTAAAAACACTATGTGAACGACTGCTCTCCCTGTTCATATTTGTTGATGCAACTTTCCTATTTAGAGAACCCTATGCAAAAAAAACATTCAGCGACTTAAAACAATAATATATATAAAATTTAAATAAAATGTAATGAGAGAGTAAGAAGTAGTTTCCTACTACACAAAGTGTTGATAAGGATTGTCACCTGAGATAAAAGCTTCAAAATATCGCTCACGGTCTGAACTTCAAATTCAGTGAGATTTTCCACGTACACTCCTTTCTTAACATCCTCCCTTAGCTAAAAATTAAGAATTACATAATGAAAAATAGCTGGGAAAAAAAATAAATGGCAAAGGTAAAGAAAGTAGTAAACTCACAAGTAAGTTGGTAGCAGAAGGATCAAGAAGATCAGTTATTTGTTCATTGTAAATCTCAAGGAAAGAGCACTTGCAATTGTATTTTAACTTCTCATCTCTTCGGATTTCCTCTTCCTGTGATTAAAGAGATAGAGAATCGTTAAATAAAATGGTTTCCATGCTTATGCATTAAAATTCAAGAAGCTAGCATGAACTTCAGACAATTACAGCTTGAATTCTTGCAAACAAAAACTCAAATATCCGTGGTGTCATTCCCCGTTGTGTACTTGGCTTGACTTCCAAATCTTCAATCTCTCCGAGCATTGTATATGTCTTTCCACTTCCTGTCTGCATGTCCAAACACAGTAATATCAAGATAACTGATATAGTTAAGAAGAAGGGAATAAAATATTTGTTGCTTCAGTGGCTTGAGTCATGAGAGTTGAACTAAGCAACCAATTCCGATCTTTGGAATTTGGATACTGTAGGTTATCATTTTCTTTAGGCTTGTGATAGAAAGGTAAGATGCATGGTGCATATCTTTCCACAATTAGCAATGAGAACAAAAGTTGCCTAACAAACAAAATTACTTTCCTTCAGATAAGATAAGTTTTTTTTCCTAGTTCTCGTCATAGTTTTAGCACATACATACTATTTGAAACTCTGACAATGAAACTTAAGGTACCTGGACAAGGGTGTTACATTATCATGGTATAAGCTCAAAAGAAAAAAACACAAGTTGTAAGGAGCATATGGCACTTGATTACCCAACACTGATGTAGTGATTTCGTTAAATAAGTCTATAATATCACAGGAAACCAAGTTGGGAATTGCACCTATATTTTTCTCACCCACACATGCCGAACTATTACTGCTGGCTACTTTGCTGTTTAGCAATACCAGCTAAAACAAAATGATATGAAATTATGATAACATCCTAAGCTTTAAAGAAAGTACCTGGCCATAGGCAAACATACAGCTATTATAGCCTGATAAGCAATTTTCAACCATTGGCAGACCAGCCATCCTAAAAAGCATTTCCTGCAAAAGATAATGTGAAAAATAGATTACAGAAAAAGAAAATCTTTCTGCATACAAATGTGAATTTGTCTTTAACCAAACCTGGTCTACTGTTTCACATGCCACATGATCAAACGTGAATCTAGTTTCTGGCTGCCCAATCCAAGCGATAGTCTGAGAATTTTCTTGCTTTAAGCATCTGTTATAGCCATTTGTGCTCTTCTCTACTCCATTAAGAGGACGGACACGAATAAGAACCTGAGTAAGTTTTCACATTCATCACCAAAATCAGCAATTTAGTCCAGAATTGTCCTTAATTATCACAATGAACTATAAATTGGGCAATTGAGACAACAGCCATTCCTATTTCTATACAAAAAAAAAAAATCGAAAAATTATGTATAAATTAATGTAAAAATGGATTTTAGGATTATTTACCTGTACATTGTGATCCATCCAAAATGACGGGTCTTCCTTAAGGTCGAAGTGAGGAACTTCAACAGTATTGACAACAGTAACCGGGCCACCAGAAGAACTAGGCACTCCTCTGTACAATGCAGCAAAATTCCCTCCACGCATCCCTCCATTCCCATCAAATTTGTTCCTAAAACCCGAAACCGGAGGCTTACTAACACTCTTTGTTGGCGTACTCTGTGTTGAATTACTCTCCGAATAACAACTCGAAGTTGCCTTCCCTATTCCCCTACTCACCCTTGGTGTCATATTTGTAGTCCCCGCATTACGCGAATCCGATTCAGCTGCTTCATTCTTCGCCCAACCATACCTAGTTTTCGACAAAAACCCATGTTTATCTGGTGTTTTGAGAGGCAATGTCGAATCCGGCAGTTTAGGTTTAGGCTTAGTCGGAGTTCTATCGATTCGGCTTCGAACACTTCCTTCTTGCTCCAGTTTAGGTTTTGTCGTTGGATCTTGAATCGTGTTGAGAGGAGGCCTACTCGATCCGTCATTGCTCTGTTGAGAAGCTAGTGAATCTCTAGGGTTTACTGGAACATTCTCCACTTCCTCGTTCTTGCTTGTGTTTCGCCTCAAGAATTTGAAATCTCTCAACATTCTGCTAAAACAATGTTAGAAAACATAAAAAAAAAATGTGCTGAAAATCCATAAAATAAAAATAAAAATTTCCAAGAATAAAAAGATTAAAATGTGAACCTGAAAGTGGAATTGAAAAACAGAATACGAAATCGATTTCCTGCAATTATGTTCTTGAGATAAGAAAAATAAGATATTAGGGTTTCATTTCATGTCAGATCTTGGAAGATTTTGGTGATGAATTAGCTAAGCTATAAGCTGGTTTCGCTTGTTACTGGATTTTCAGTGAAAGGGGTCCATTTGGATGGGAGGAAAAGGGGATTAAAATTTAAAATGGACGGTGGAGATTGGGTTCTAGATTTTGAAAAATGGACGTTATTGGCGGTTCTTTTATTTGAATTTGCGAATCGCTTTGGGTTATAAAAAGGGGAAAGTACGAGGGTGTAATATGCAATTATGACATAGATTTAAAAATTTTCAACGGCTAAAGTTTCAAATTTGTGGAATTTCTTTTGGTTGTACTTTAGGCCCTGGGGATGAGTTAAACTTTTTTATATACATTCAAATTTTGAATTAAAAGATGCTTAAATTACCAATAATTTTCTATCCTAAAGTGATGGATATTAGGCACTTAAGCATGTTAAATTTTTAGGTCCTTTAAATTATTACAATAGTAATAACATCAACTAAGCTAATACTCATTCAATAATTATTACAACAATGTGATGTAGGCTTGAAAGAAATCAAGTGTCGAATGGTTTAAATGGCATGCAACATATACTATCCGTCCAAGCTCGAAGACTCGCTCGACATTTAGGAGAGTTTGGACAAAAAAATTAGGCTCATTTAAAATATGGGTCAGGCTCAAAGCCTTAGCCCGGCTTGACCTGGCTTGTTTTAAGTTTATAATATTTTATATTATGTTATTTTTATATTGTAAAAATTGAATATCGGTCATGACAATATATCATAAATAAAAGAGAAATAAAAATAAAGAACACATAGATTTTACGTGGAAACTCTTTCAGGTAAAAACCACGGGCAGAGGAGAAGAAAATTCACTTTGTCAAATTCAATTTTTTTTACAAGAGGACTAGACTATGTATATTTATAGGCTTGTAAAACCTTATTCTAATAGGAGTGAAACTCCTTATTCTAATCAATATTAAATAGATGGAATTTAATAAAATTTAAAAAACCTTATTCTAAAATAAAATAAAAGAAGTATAATTCTATAGGGATTTTACTTTTATTTTATTTTACCACTGTGTTTTATTTAAATAAGGATTCTGCTCACTTAATTCTAACAATCTCCACCTTGACACGAATTCTTAATGAACAAGTTCTTCATCGCGAACTATCAACAAACAAGTTCTCCACCTCTACCATAAAACCCCTTAAAGGTTTAACTTCAACAATGAACACCAACCAAGTCTAAGCAATGCTCAAACTTGGTTATAGGAAGTGACTTAGTTATCATATCTGCAGGATTTTCATGAGTACTAATTTTGCTCACAATATATCACCACGAGCAATAATATCACGAACAAAATGATACCGAACATCAATATGTTTTGTTCTCTCATGAAACATTTGATCTTTTGTAAGAAAGATAGCACTGATCGTCGTAAAAAATCGTATTGATTTGAAGGTCTTCATTGAGTTCACTAAAGAGTCCCTTCAACCAAATAGCTTCTTTACAAGCCTCAGTAATCGCCATGTACTCAGCTTCAGTGGTAGACAACGCAACTGTAGTTTGCAAAGTGGCTTTCCAACTGATTGTACAACCTTCAATTGTAAAAATATAACCTATGAGAGATCTTCTTCTATCAATGTCTCCAGTAAAATCAGCATCAACATACCCAATGACTCCATCTCTAGTTCTTCCAAACTGTAAGGAAACATCAGTAGTACCTCTTAAGTATCTTAAAATCCACTGAACTGCTTTTTAATGTTCTTTATTGGGATTCGCCATGTATCTGCTAACTGCACTGACTGCATATGATAAATCTGGACGTGAACAAACCATAGCATACATGAGAGATCTCACTGTACTAGAGTATGTACTCAATCTCATCATCTGATTGTGGAGACAAAACCGATGAAAGTCTAAAATGGGCTGCTAAATGAGTACTAACAGGCTTAGCATTCTGCATATTGAATCTGCAAAGAACTTTCTCAATGTACCCCTTCTGACTTAGGTACAATTTACTTGCTTTTCTATCTCTAAGAATCTCCATACCAAGTATCTTCTTTGCTAGTCCAAAATCTTTCATCTCAAATTCTTCACTTAGTTGGGCTTTGACCTTTCTTATCTCTCATTTATCTTTCGTTGCTATCAACATGTCATCCACATAAAGGAGTAGATACACAAAAGAACCATCACTATTTTTCTTAAAGTAAACACAACTGTCAAAGCTACTTCTTTTAAAATCATGATAAGTCATAAAGGAATCAAACCTCTTGTAGCACTGTCTTGGTGACTGTTTCAAACCGTAAAATGACTTTTTCAGCAAGCAAATATAGTCTTCTTTTTTTGAGACTGTAAAACCCTCTGGTTGTTGCATGTAAATATCCTCCTTAAGTTCTCCATGCAAAAATGCAGTTTTTACACCTAATTACTCAAGCTCCAAATCATGCATGACCACAATACCAAGCAAAGCTCGAATCGAACTATGCTTCACAACTGGAGAGAACACATCTGTGAAGTCCACTCCTGAAATTTGACTGTAACCCTTTGCAACAAGCCTTGCTTTATATCTGGGTTCTTCAACTCTTTGAGTCCCTTATTTCTTTTTAAACACCGATTTACAACGAACAACCTTTTTACCTTTAGGAAGTTTCACAAGATTCCATGTTTTATTTTTGTGGAGTGATTCCATCTCCTCTTGCCTAGCAAACATCCACTTTTCTGAGTCTTCATAACTAACCGTCTCAGAATAATTAGATGGCTCTTGGTTTGCATCTATATCTTCAGCCACATTTAAAGCATAAGCAACTAGATCAACCTCGGCATACTTCTTTGGATGTTTAATTTCCTTTCTAGTTCTGTTTTTGGCAATAGAGTATTGTGGTGAAGAAGCAACTCTATTTTGAATTTTTGTACTAGCTTCAGTAGTCAACTCTATTGTATATTCTGTATTAATCTATGCTCCACCTGCTTTTTGATTTTCTTTATTGGAAGAGTCTTTAAGAGATAATCACAACTTTATAACCATAACTTATACCCTTTTACACCTGCTTTTGATTTTCTGTATTATTTTTGTACTGATTTTCTTTAAGTTAGGTAGCATAGCAGTTTCATCAAAAAACAACATCTCTGCTAATCACAACTTTTCAAATTTCAGGACACTATAACTTATACCCTTTTTACACCAGCTTTATAACCAAGAAAAACACATTTAAAGGATCTCGGTTCCAATTTCCCATTATCAACATGAGCATACGCAGGACAACCAAAGATATTTAAATCAGAATAGTCAGCAGGATTACCAAACCATACCTCTTATGGAGTCTTTTTCTCATTGGCAATGGATGGAGATCGGTTGATCAAAAAACATGCAGTAGAGGTTGCTTCTGCCCAAAATGACTTTGGTAAGTTGGCATTTGACAACATACATCGAAACTTCTCCATGATCGTTCTATCCATTCATTCTGCAATGCCATTTTACTGTGGAGTATGACGAACTGTCAAGTGTCTCGCAATTCCTTCTGACTTGCACAGTTTATTAAACTCATCAAAACAGAACTCTAAGCCATTGTCTGTGCAGAGATATTTTATTCACTTTCCCGTCTGTTTTTCAATCATGGTTTTCCAAGACTTAAATGTGAAAAACACATCGCTTTTCTGCTTCAGGAAGAACGCCCACACTTTTCTGGAAAAATCATCAATAAAAGTTAAAATATAATTAGCTCCACCTCTCGAAGGCACTCTAGATGGCCCCCACAGATTAGAATGAATATGCTCCAACGTTCCTTTTGTGTTATGGATTCCTCTGGTGAATCGAACTCTCTTTTGCTTCCCAAAAACGCAGTGCTCACAGAACTTCAATTTGTAAATTCCTTACCCATCAAGAAGTCCTCTTTTGCTCAATTCTGTCATACCATTCTCACTCATATGCCCTAGGCGCATATGCCAAAGTTTAGTAATATCATCATCTGACAAGGAAGAGGATGCGACAGCTACATCACCCGTAACAGTAGAACCCTGCAAAATATATAACTTGGCAGTCTTTCTCTGCCCTTTCATCACAACGAGGGAACCTTTGAAAATCTTCAAAACCCCACTTTCAGCTGTGTATTTGTACTTGTAATACCCCAAAAATTACTATAGTAAGAAAGTAAGATAATATTCCTGATATAGAAAAATAAGGAAATAAAGTGATAAAAAGGGTAATTTTGAGTTATGTCAACATTGGGAAGTATATTATGACATATTAATTCAAGAAAGGATTAAATCGCAAAAGTGAGAAAAGTTTTTTTTGCCCAAGAGTAAATACTCAAAATTTGAGGGGTTAAAGTGTAAATAAAAAACGTTGAAGGACCAATAGTGTAAATATTTTAATGGTGGAATAATATAGAAACTAAGGAAAATGGATGAATTAGGACCAAATTAAAATGTGAAGAAATTTGAGGGACTAAATTACAATTTTACCAAATTAAGTGATGACTCAATGATAGATTTTAAAATATTATAAAGGGCAAAATGATCAATTAGAGAGAGAATTCTAGAAGGTAATGATGATGTTGGTGATATTTTAATTAATTAATTAGATAAATGTTATTTAGTTAATATTTTATTAAGATTTTTAGTATTATTTTATTATTAAATGATTAATATAAAAGGGAGGAAAGATGAGAATGCATTTCACGTTAGAAGGGAAGAGAAGAAAGAAAGTTTTGCTTTCTTTACAATTTGGTCTTTCCACCAAAAATTTACCATTTTCACCTAGAAATCAAAAGAATTTCCATAGCCATCAAGAGAGAAAGATAACAAGAAGACTATGGGGAGCTAGAATATCAAGTTAGATTCAAGTAATAAAAGCTGGAGAAGAGAGAAAATCAAGTTAAAGGTTGAAACCAATAGGACAAGGTAAGAACATCAAGATTTCAACATATTTTTAAGTGTGATATTATTGAAAAAGTAGGAAAATGATGTTATAGTAGAGTTTTCTTATATAAGGTCTTATGTTTTTGATATATTAGTGAAGGAAAATAAGAGAAAGTGATGGGAAATATTATAGAGAAAGGGAATAAGGGTGTTATAAATTTAGTAATCAACATTTTGCACTAAAACAGTTTTGGACAGCAGCAGTAGGTTAAATTTGAAAAATCACCATAAACCGTGAAAATTGAATTAGAGTATAAATAAAATATGAATTAAATCTTATTGAGTCTAGTTTCTCATAGAAGAAACGGTGTAAGTAATGGACTGTAAATCATGAGATATTATAAATTTTGTGAGACAAGGTCAGAATGAATTCGCGTTCTCCTGTTCTGAATTGGAAAATTCATTAAAAATTGTATAAAAATAATTATGGGTTATAATTTATATTTTTAAAATCCTTAATGAGTCTATTTTCAATAAAAACAAACAGGGACATCATCCGAATTCTGTACAAAGAGATAATTAATTTTTAGTGAAGAGGGGAGTAACTGTCAAATAGTGAAATAGGGGAAATTTTAAAGAATAAACTGTACTTATTGGTTAAACCAAAAATTCTGAAAATTTTATAGTAAGAAGACATGTGAGTCTAGTTTCATAAAAAATTAACGGATCTCAATTCGGAGTTACGTAGCTCAATATATAAATAATTTTGTGACTATAACTCAAGTGGATAGCTTTGAATGAACAAATAAATAGTGAAATTATAGATAATGTTACATATAAGCATGTTATATACATTAAGGATGTGGAATGGAGAGGAGGAGGAGAAAATATATGAGTATTCAACTAGCATGAGTTTGCATTAAAATGGCTAATTTGCATGTTTTAGGTTTAGGGACTAAATTGAATGAAAATAATATTTTAAGGGTAAATTTGTAAAATGTCAAAAAGTGACCAAATTGCATGAAATGAATTGTTTTATTATTTAAATTAATAAATTTAATGAAATATTAATTTAGATCAATATTGGGTGGAAATTCAAGGAAAATAGAAAATTTCTAAAATGTCCCTGAATTCTGGTATTTTTGCAATTTAGCCAGGTAAGTTCGTGTAACTTGAATTATATTATTAAATGCCTGAAATGTTTGTTATTGATGTGAATATGATTTGAATGTTCATTGTATGAAAATTGATGAAACATTGATATATTTGATAAAAAGGGGAAGAAATTCCGGTTGAATGGAAAGAAAATTCGATGGATCTCTAAAAAGGAATTGACGGTAAAAAAAGGATCTAGCCCGGACGGGTGATCCTATCCTGATATAGCCCTCTCGAAGAATATGTGGAAAATGGATTTAGCCCGGACGGGTAATCCGAATTAGGGTCTGAATTTAGCTTTGACTGTAATTCGGATCCAAGCTCATTAGAGTAATTGTCATTGCGGATTTAGCTTTGGGTGGTAATCCCAACAATACTCTATGAGTTTATATTACAGGGGATTTGGCCTGGACTAGTAATCCCTATGTAAGGATGAGGTTCGCGGGAGTGTGCTCTCTGAAATGGAAATGTACGCACGTGAATATGAATTGACGGATCCGGATTTGTACACTTAGGTGTACCCCTGAAAATCCATCGAAATTTCGAGAAATTCAATGGGATAAATATGGAAAAATAATAAGGAAATGGAAATCATGGTATTGATGAGCTCATCAATCTTGGTATATATATTATTGATACATGGAAATTATTGAACTAACTTGAATGTTGAGTTTATGCATGTTAGGGAAATAATGCATTGAATGGCATGTATAAGTTAAATTGGCCAACGTTAGCTCATTAATATTTTGATTTTGATTGATTTTAAATATGAATGCTTGATGAAATGAAATGAAATGTCTGTAAATTAATTTGTAAACTCCGGTAATGCTCTATAATCCTATTTTGGCAATAGATACGGGTTAGGGGTGTTACAATACCCTTTTGAATCAAGAGTACTCAACGAAATTAAATTTCTCTTCAATTCTGGTACATGTCATACGTCACTAAGTTTTCTGACAACTCCATCAAACATCTTAACTTTAATTGTTCCAACACCTACAATTCTACATGAAGCATTATTTCCCATAAAAAACAACACCTTCAGACACTATTTTGTAAGTTGTAAACCAATCCCGATTGGGACTCATGTGGAAGGTGCAACCCGAATCAAGGATCTACTCCTTGTTCAATTTAAAATTGTTGACAGAAGCGACTAGAAGTTCACCATCGCTGTAATCTTCTACACCATCAGTCTTACCAGAATTTTCTGGTTGTTTTCTATTTTAATTCGCAGCCTCCCTTTTGATCTTGTTCTGTAGCTTATAGCACTCAGATTTAATGTGTCATTTCTTCTTGCAGAAGTTACAAGTTTTGCCTCTTTTTGAAGACTTTGATCTACCCTTAGATTTACTACGAGGATTCTATTCCTATGTCCTTCCACGATCATCATCAGCATTCCGATTTTGTCTCCCACGAACAATAAGACCCTTTCTCTGAGAGTCAGTTTTAACCACAAGATGCTTCATCTTATTATACGAGGTTAAAGAATCATAAACCTCATCAACTGTGAGAGACTCACGGCTATATAAAATAGTATCTCTAAAGGTTGAATAAGACGGGGGAAACGAACAAAGTAGAATCAACACTAGATCTTCATTATCATACTGAACCTCAATGGCCTTCAAATTTGAGAGAATTTCTTTAAACACTGTCAAGTATTCGTGTACAGACGTACCTTCCTCCAAACGATGAGCATAAAGACGCTGCTTCATATGCAGCTTACTAGTTAGAGTTTTCGACATACATATTTGTTCCAACCTCTTCCATAATCCAGCGGCTGTCTTCTCCTTCATCACATCCTACAAAATTTAGTTAGACAAATGTAGATGTAACTGTGTTAACGCCTTTCGATCCTTGCTCTTCTCTTCCTCCGTTAATGTTAAAGGCATATTATCTACCCCTAGCAGGGCTTCCTCTAAGCTAGAGGTGTTCATGGTAGGCGGCCCTACTGACGACCACCCGAAATATGAGAGGGTTTGGGTAAAATATAGGCCGAAATATGGGCTTGGGCAAAAAACGAGGCTGATTAAAAAGTGCCAAGCCTCGGGCACCACTTTTTGGCGGGCCATTTCATTAGAATAATAAATATTTTTATTTTTATTTTTATTTTAAAATTTTAAAATACTTTTAAAATACTTTTTTAATTTTTTAATTTTAAATTTTTTAATTTTTTAAAATACTTTTTTAATTTTAAAATATTTTAAAATACTTTTTAATTTTATTTTAATTTTAAAATAATTTTTGGTATTTATTTAAAAAAGCAGGCGGGTAGACTTCTTATGAATTTTTTCTTGGTAGGGCACTGGCAAAATTCTAGGACCATATTTGGTAGGGCCAAAATTTTTTCGGGCGGCCAGCTTACCATGAACACCTCTACTCTAAGCCCATCTGTGCAAGAACTGCCTGCATCTTTATCTGCCACAACGCGAATTTAGTGTTGTGATCCAACAGCGAAATTTCATACTTCAAAGACGCCATTACCGTAATTGAGATGAACAACCCAGAAGCTCTGATACCAGTTTGTAAAAATTGAATATCGATAATGACAATATATCACAAAGAAAAGAGAAATAAAAATAAAGAACACACAGATTTTACGTGGAAACCCTTTCAAGAAAAAACCACGAGCAGAGGAGAAGAAAATTCACTATGTCAAATTCGAATTTTTTTACAAGAAGAGTAGACTATGTCTATTTATAGGCTTGTAAAACCTTATTCTAATAGGAGTGAAACTCCTTATTCTAATCAATATCAAATAGATGGAGTTTAATAAAATTTAAAAAACCTTATTCTAAAATAAAATAAAAGAAGTATAATTCTATATGGATTTTACTTTTATTTTAGTTTACCACTGTATTTTATTTAAATAAGGATTTGGGTCACTTAATTCTAATATATATTATGTAATTTAAAACACATTAAAATAATATGGCGAGCTTAAGATGGACTTGGTTTAGTCTTTTGCAAATATGGACGGGTTTGGACAAAATTGTAGGCATTGATTTCAGGTCGAGTCGGGCTTTGACAAACATAAAGTAAGTTAATATCATGTCTAGGCCCGACTTGAACCAACCTAACTCGACCCATGAACACCTTTAATGCTGGTCTATTAGTATGGTCCAACTTTTATGTTTTTTCTATTGTGATTCGTGATGAAAATGGTTCCTTTGTAAAAGGCTACATAAAAAATGAATAAAATAAGTCGATTGAGTCTTAGTTCGAATGGCATGGACATTGTTGCCAATGTAGGATGATGTGGGTTTGAGTGTGCTAAAGCACATTATCCTCCTATTTATGGGTTGAGAAGGGACTATGGATAGTTCTAAGCATCGTATCAAAAAGAGTAGATATGAGCATAACCTATAATGAGATTATTCGGAAAAAAAAACTAATAAAACAAAATAGTTTAGGTTTAGTTGGATTTGTTGCTATTATAATAATTAGTAAGACGTGTTTAAGTGTGCTTAAAACGTATTTTTACTCCAATTAAGACATAAATTCAAACGCATTTAAACGCGTTTTTTAAATTTAAAAGTTGTGAAAGGATCATGATAGAAATAGGTAGTATATCAAATTCGCACACGATGGGACAACTATATAACATAAGCAATATTGTTAGTTATGTTAGGACGTTTCCTTACCCCAAAACCCTTTTTTCCTTTGACATTATAAACATCGTTCTTTCAACTGGATTGATAAGATATCGATTTGGAGAGAGACATCAAATCGATTTACTTAAAAATTAATTCAGATTAGTTGAACTGGACTAAAAAAAGGTTGAACTAAATTTTTATTTTTTAATAAATTATTTAATCAAACTAGACAAACTAACGAATCAGTGGCTTGCCTAGTTTGACCACCAATCTAATTCTAAGAACCTTCATTATAAGTTATATTTTGGTAGTGTAAAAGAAAACTTGTTTGGTAGTGAGTTGTTATATTTATTTATTGTAACAAGTATTGTGCAATACATAAGAAAAAAACAACAATTTTTATACTATTTAGGTTTATTCTACATTTACAGGGCTTTGCTCGAAGATAAATCCACTATAAAACAATAGTGTAAACAATTATTTAACCCCAACCAATCACTAACTATTCAAGTCTCGTTCTTGTACATTTAGAATGAATTCACTCTCCCAACTTACCCTTCAATTTAAAGTTTTTAACTATGACACTCGAAGGTATAATGTGTTTTACCATTGCATCCAACAAATCAATTTGTTTAAATATATATAATTAATTTTAATTTTATGATATAAAATAAATATTTTGTATAAAAAGTATTTAAAAAAACACCATATAAAAGTTATTGATTTTTTATTTACTTGAAAATTATTTTTTAATATTTATGAAAATGACTTTAAATTTTGTTAAATCATATTCAAAAACTATAAACAAAGCTGGTTCTATCATAGTCTAAACTCCAAAAAAAAAAATGAAGAAACCGAGAATCGAATCGAATTATAATACACGATTCAAAGATCAAAAAATACGTGATTGAACTAAACCAATACTACTCCTAACCATTATTGGCCTTGAGCTCTTCAATGCAATCGCATTGCAAAAATAAGAATTTTATTTAAAATTTGGGATAGAATTGATATTTTTTCTTAAAATTAACGACAATAACTATAATACGGGAGAGTTTTTCATAACTAGATTGACGGTTGAACCAGTAAGGTCACCGGTTCGATTAAATAAATCATTAAAAATTCATAATAAAAATTTTAAATCCGATTCAACCAGTTCAGCCTCTCAGTTCAACTAGTTTTTCCCCTGACTCAACTGGTTCGTATCGATTCTCAAGTCATTCGATTCAATGCCCTTCTCCGAGCTGATATCCTGATCAGTTCCTAAACTAACCGATTCGACCATCTGAATTGGTCCAGTTCAAACAACCTTGAATAAGGGAAAGGAAGGGTTAGGTTTGGGTTGAGATCATGCATGGTATTAAAAGCATGCACGGTTGTTTAAGCCTTATTCGGTTAGAAATATAAGATTCAAAACTTGCACAAAGTTATCTATATTTATAAAAAATTAACTCAAACCTATTTAGGTCTCTCCATATTTTTTAAAAAATTATTTAAATAAATTATGTTTATTTAATATTTCTTAATTTTCTATATATACATTTCTTTATCCATCATTATATATGTTTTATTTTATTAAATTTCCAAATATAAATAGCTTAACATAATTTTAATAGTACATAAAAGAAAAAAAATCATATTCAACATTAGAAATTTCAAAACAGGATAAGCTTAAGTTTATTAAAACTCAATTTGGTCCACATTTTAAATAAGTTTAACATTTTTTTTTGTCTAAACTCATTTTTGGGGATTTATATCTTTACCCGAAGCCTTTTCTAAAATCAGGTAAACATTTAGACTTCAATGAATAATCAACTTGACCTTTTAATTAAAAGTGATCATAAACTGAGTTGAACCAGATCAGTACCCAATTAAAAAAAATCAAATTCGATCTCAACTTGTTCAAATTGCTCTGTTCGAAAAAAAAATTTATTGTTTTTGAACAATAAAATGGATTAATCCAAATCAACTTAAAGTTGAAAAACATAAACCCAAACTTAGCCTAAAGCAAGACGAACCAACCATGTTGAGTGGACTGCTTAACCCATGAAAACCTCGAAATAAGCCTATATATATAAAATGGGTGGGTAGGAGAGTTCATATTTTGGTTAAAATCGAATTAACCAACTAAATCAATCTAATTCGGTTAATCAATCGGTGGTTAAATTTAGTTTGGTCGGAGGTCGGTTAATGAACTTTTGAAATTTCAATTATAAGTTAAATCGGTTCGAAATCGAGTAATTAACAGAATTAACCGAAATAAATAATATATATTATATATAGTATTTTTTATATTAGTAATATATTTTTTGAACATTATTTTTACTTTACTTTAAATAAATAATATATTTTTTTTGAACTATTATTTTTTATATGTTTTATACTTATTTTAACCAAAAGACAAAAACATATAAATTTGATTAATTTGATTAATGAAATATTCCGGTTCGATTAATGTATTTAAAAAAAAATAGATTCGATTAATAGTTAAAAACTTTTACATTCCAAATAATTCGATTCGATTAATAACCGAACTGACCGTTTAAATACCACTATATGTGGGCCCTTCAAGTCGAATAAGCTAGACCCAATAAAGCATCCCAAATCAAATATTAAAATCCCTTTTAATTAAATAATAGATGTCCTAATCGAATACTTAATAAATCTTCAATCTTATCCACAAACAAAATAAAAAAATGGCATGGTTGTTTTGTAATTTGGGAATTTTATAAATAAGAACCCTAATTGCTATTACTATAATTTTAAAATTAAATCACTGTACGGAATGGAGAATAAACTAATAATAAATTTTATATACCAAAATTGAACAAAATTTGATGTCTTTTCTCTTAGCAGTTGGCTTTTACAAGTGCAACAATATTTTATTTTGCTTTTATGGTTTTTTATCCCACATTTCCCTTTCATTTGGATAAGATGCAGATTTGCAAAATTATTCTTGCCAACTATGTATGTGGTTGTTTAACCTAATATTCCACTAAAAGTATTATGGAAGTTTTTATATTAAAATATAGATTGTATTTTGTTTTTAATATTCAAAAAACGAGTAAATTAGTCATTATATGTTAGATTAAAAAATAAACTGGCCTTTTTGTTAAAAAAAATCATCTATTTCTACTGTTAAAAATTGGTACATGTATAAGGTGCACATGGTACGCCATGTCTAGCTATTTGGTTATTTTGTCAGCCATACTAGTTTTTACTAGTAGAAATGGATGAATATTTTAATTGAATGGACCACTTTGTTCATTTTTAAATAAAGGGACAAAATGCAATCTAGCTCTTAATATAGGGACCTCCATGGCACTTTCATCAAAATTCAATTTTTTTGGTAAATGGGTTTGTTTAATGAATGTTTACTTATTTTTCAAAGGGTTAGTTTTATCATATTCTTCAAATTATGGTTTAAAATTTAAATTAATCCCTTCCTTAAATTATGATTTAATTATGTTTTTATTAATTTAACGTCAACTTGGGTATTAAATGTCAATTCGATTTTGATATACTAAAAAAGCAGAACAACGTCACTAATATTAAAGAGGGTTTTTTTTAACACGTCATATTCAATACGTCTATGTGATAGATATAAACATGTTTACAAATTAATCCACATTAAATATGCCTACATCAAATTCGAACTAACTTTTAATGCTCAAGTCGATAGAAAGATATGATTGATATAATATTTGTACTTTTAGAATTCAATTAAAACATTTTAAAAATCAAGGACTAATATAGAAAGTAGACAACAACCTAGGAATGTAAGAAAGTGTTTTTATTAGTATGTTATAATTCTTAAATTCATAATTTTTTTAACAACCTCGTAGATTTTGATTATATTTACTATTTTTTTACACAATGCCTAGAACTATCTATAGTCCCTCTCAACTCATAAATAGGAAGATAATACGTTTTAACGCACTTGAACATCCTACATTGACAACAATATTCGTGTCAATCGAAATAATACTCAATCAGCTTAAATTCAAAACTTATAATTTAAAAATTATACGTAATTAGTATGTTATATTATTAAATTCAACAAATATATATATATACACATATAACACAATTTTTAATAAACATTGTTATTTATTTTTGGGATAATTGAATTATCCAAAAAAAAAAAAGAGAGGGCAAAATCCGACCTTTAGGTGTTTCAAAAGGCCATATTTATCTACTTGAAGCAATCATTTTCTTGCTCTTTCCCAACTCCCAAATAATATTAGATCATTTATTTTAAATATATAAATATTTTAAATACAACATAAAAAAAAGGGCTAAAGTCATCAGAAGTCCTTAAATTATAGGTTAAATTTCAAGTTGATTCTTAAACTTCAATACAATATATTTGAACTTTTTAATTGAAGTATCTTTTTTTTTTTAATTACAAAAACAAGGCAAAGCCCAAACAGCAAACGCGACTAGTGTGACTCGAACTCAGGTCAAAACCTAGACCAGTGAACACCTTTAATCATCAGGCCATCACATGGAGTTCAATTGAAGTACCATTTTAACCATGCTATTTGTAAGTTAAGCCATCAACTTTGGTATTAAATATTAGTTTAGGTATGTTCGGATTCTTTTTTTAAACACGTATGAATCAATAAATATTTATAAACACATAACCGAAATTTAATATCAAAACTGACAGTTAGATTGGTGAAATTACCTTATCGAAACGATATTTTAAAATAAAATTTTAATTGAAATATTTTGAGGTTTAAAGCTAAACTTAAAATTTAAGCCATAATTTAGGAGCACTTGGTGCAATTAAACCAAAGTAATATGAACATTGATATAAATACATGAATAATTTAAATTTCATATAATAAAATTAGAGTTCGATTTTGTGTAATTTTATATATGAAAATTTGATTGATTAATTTTAGTATATTACCGTTTTATATTTATATATTGCATACACAAATAATTATTTTATTAAATATTAAAATAAATTAGTATATTTATTTTCTTAAATGTATGCAGTTGAATTAAAATCGAAGTTTCGTGTGTACAATTACACCAAACCTAAGTTCATATACCAAATTGCATAATTGACCAAAGTTCATATATAATTATGAAATTTACCCAATAAAATACAAAAGTACTCACACCTAATTGTTTATAAATAAAGGCATCTTAGAGGTCAGCTGATAGAAGAGAAAAGATAAAAAGGGGAAAAAAAGAAGAAAGAAAAGATTAAAGAGCTTTGCAAAAATGGTGCTTCAAAAATTGGAGATGTGCGTTGAATTGATGAAACTAGCCGTAGAGTTCGTCGTGGTTGTGGCCGAAGCAGTCGGAATAGTCATTCATCAAAACCACTCGCCGCCAGTAATGACGGCTAGCCGGTCCTTCGCTACTCCGGTTCCCTTAGTCGGGTTTCTTCCTTGATGATCAGTTTCAATTTTCTGAATTTTTCTTCTTTTTTCCTTTTCATTAGAGAAAATGATCGGTTTGAATCCTCTTCAAATTTTTGCTGTTGTTGCTTTACTAGCTACGTTTGGGAATTTGAATGTGTAAATTTAGGTTAATCATGTATTTTAAGGACTGGAGAAGTCTATTTTCTATTTGAATTTCTTTAACTTTCAACAATTTTTTTTTGGATTTTTGCTTCATTATATGAGAATTTTGAATTTTGATTAGGTATTCTTTTTATCAATGAAGATATATTTTTAAATTTCTTTTGTAATTTTAAAGTTTCTATTTGTATAATTTAATTAAATATATATTTTATTTAATATTAATTTCCTATACAACCCTTTTTAATTTTTTATTTTGGAATTACCATAGCTCAAATCAAACTTTCAAATTTTATATAAGAGAATAATACATTTCAACCACTTAAATTCACGTTCTTTTGTATTAACAGTAAATTTACGTTCTCTTATATTGACAACAATACTCATACCGCAATCATCATTTAAATCGATGACCACTAAAGTTTCATCGTTTGGCTTTTTTTTTAATTTTTCAAAATTTTGATTTTCTAAAATAGATAAAAAAAATTTATTAGTCTAGTTTTAATTTTTAGGGTAAACTATCAAAATAGTCACTTTTGTTTGGCTCAGGTTACATTTTAGTCACCTATGTTTGAAATGTTACGTTTTAGTCATTTATGTTATCACGTTGTAACATTTTAGTCACTGAGCCGTTAGTTTTTATTAACGGTGTAACGGTAAACTGATGTAGCACGTTAAATCATCATTTCAAAAAAAAATTCTAGGTTAATTTATACAATCGATCCCCATATTTTTTTTGTTTGGAGCAATTTAATTTTTTTCTTTTATGTTTTTTTAAACTTTATTTCTTTTCCTTTCTCTTATGCTTCTCCCTTTGTTTTCCTCTCTTCTCCATTTCTTTCAACGTAGTTTTTCTATGTTTTATTTTTTTGACCAATTTAATTTTTTCGAGTGAGGCGAGCTTGTAGACTAGTTACAAATGGAAAATATAGAAAAACTATGTTAAAAGAAATGAAGAATGGAAGAAAATAGATGGAGAAGCATAAGAGAATGGAAAAAAAAGTTAGAAGAACATATATAAAAGAAAATTTTTAAATCGTTGAAAATAAAAAAAATATAGGGACCAATTGTAGAATTTAACCTAAAATTTTCATTTGAAATGATGATTTAACATGCCACATCAACTTACTATTACACCATTGTCGACAATTAACGACTCAGTGACTAAAATGTTACAACACGATAACGTAAGTGACTAAAACATAACGTTTCAAACATAAGTAACTAAAATGCAACCTAAGGCAAACAAAAATAACTATTTTAATAGTTTACCCTAATTTTTAATGGAGTTTAATATTGTTTTTAATAGTCTAAATTCTTTTATTATTAATACTTTTAAATTTTAGTTATTTTATTTTTAAATTTTTAAATTTAAATTATTGTTAACATAATTTTTTAAAAATTGATTTATTATAACTTCATTTTCTTATTTTAAACTATCATATGGGTGAATCTAATTGAAAATTTTAGTTGGAATTTATTATTAGATTTACATTTTAAAATTTTAAAATAAAAATAAATTCTTAAAAATAAAAATAAAAAATTAATTTTTAAATATGAAAAATATAACGACTTCGAGCACATTTTAATTGGAAAAATATAATAGATGGAAAATGAAATTGAAGATAAGTGTGGGAAAAAAGATGCAGACAGATTTAACGTCTTCCACTTCTTCATCAACATTATTGCTTGTAAAGTTGAATTGCCCGTTATGGTTGCTTATGGCCGGGCCGGGTCGGGCTAAGAAAACGGTAAGATTGAGTCCCACCCGTTTGGGTTCATCTAAATGATTCTTTTTATTATTAAAATAATAAAATATTTTTATTTAAATTTAATTATAAATATATAAAATTATTAATTATATTTTTTTGTATTTTGTTATTATTTCTTAAAATGGGTTGGAATTGATCCGAAATTAAAAAAAGGCTTAAACCTCAATTCGGGCCTCGAATTATATATGTTTTTCAATTTTAGTACCTGAATTTTTTTTGTTTTAATTTAGTATTTAAATTATAATCCGTTACCCAAATCGGCCCACGACGTTAAAAAAGAAAATCAAGACCGCCATGTGACCATGTAGCTAAGAAAATAACATTATAATGAATCAAAATTTAACAAAATAAATTTAATAGTATTAATAATTAGACTTAAATTTTGAAATTTGAAAAGTAAAATGACTCAATTCTTAAAAATAAAAAGTATATAGACTAAAGTTTAAATTTATAAAGAGTACAAGGATTTATGGAATATTTTAACAGAAAAACTGTCTTATGTCAAGTGAAAAAGTTAGACATGTATCAAACTAGGGATAAATATAAATTTTATCTAATGAGCAATATCATAAATCAATTTTAATTTTTGGGATTTTATACATGAAATTTTATTTTGATTTAATTTTCACAAATCAACGATAATACATTAACATCATTTTACGTTGATATATTATATATACAAACAATTATATTAAGGATAAACTACATTATTAGTCATTAAGCTATGAGTAAGTTTTCGTTTTTGTCACTTAACTAAAAAAAATTTATAATTTAGTCATTGAACTATTTAAAAGTTTTCATGTAAGTCACTGTTTTATGGCTTTCCTTGTTTGCATTGCTTGCACCACTCTAAAGCTCTATTTCTCATTCTCTTTTACAGTTTAGTTTTTTCATGAAATAGCTTTAAACGTTATGAACCTACGAAAAAAATTCAAACAATTTTTTTCTCCGACCTCCGACATTGACCATCAAATCGACTTGGATCCGAGATATGTTCTTTTACTCGTCAATGGGTATTAATCCATCATACCGATTGTCGAATCATCGCTTGGAGCTCGCAAGCGAAACTTAGTTTTAAATAAACTTAAGAGCCTAGTGACTTAAATAAAAACTTTTGAATCATTCATTGACTTAAATGAAAATTTTCTAATAGTTCAATGACCAATTTGTAACTTTTTTAGTCAAGTGACCAAAACGAAAGCTTACCCATAGTTTAGTGACAAATGGTGTAGTTTACCTTATTAATAAAAATAAATGTGTGTATTCATTTAATTAAATATGTACAATTAAATTAAAATTATATATATAATTACACCAAATTAAAATTCATGTATAAATTTGATATTTATCTTTTTAATAATCCAATTCATTTGGGATATAATCGGCATAGCGAGAAAAAAAGAAGGAAAAACCCTAAAGTATAATCCTCTTGGGGATTTTTTTCAATGTATCTATCGGAACGAGCTCAGCAACTAATCATCCGCATTCTGTATGCTCATTAATGGGTAGATGTTGGCTACAAGTCCAATTGGGGATTGTTTTTATATAGTTATAGATAGGGGTGTTCAAACGGTTAATCGTACCGAACTAGTATTAACCAAACTTTTTAATCTTTTAACCATTAATCAAACTAATTTTTTTTTAAAAAATTTAATCTAACTGGAATATTTTGGTTAATTCGGCCGATTAATCAAATTAACGAAATTATATATATATATATATATATATATATATATTTTTAGTTAAAACCAGTATAAAACATAGAAAAAATAAATTGATAATGCTCGTTTGATCGAATTATCCGAATTAACTAAATTAAAACTACATATAATTTGTATTATTAATTATTAAGTTCAGTTAATTCAATTAATTATCCAATTTTGAACCAAATTAATCTATAACCAAATCTCTAAAATATCATTAACTAATTTCCGACTGAATTAGATTGATTAACTATCGATTAATCGAATAGATGGGTTTAGTCGATTAATTCGGTTTAACCGAAATTTCATCACCTATAGATATGAAATAAGGCAGTCTAAGGTCCGGTATGGCTGCTTGATGATCCCAAAGTCTATGGTGAAAAAACCTAAGAAGAAATGAAGAAAAAAAGGAGAAAAAAATCTTAGAAACTCCCATTCCAAATGAATTTCACTTAATCTTTATCCCAAATCATGAAACTTGTCGGATTAGCGTTAATTTACACAGCGTTGACGCTCGCACTCCTCGTTGCTTTCACCGTCTTAATATGCATCAGAGCTAACAAAAAGAAGGCGAAATCCAGCGACGGAAAAGTGACGACGATCACGACGACGCCGATTTCGTTGCTGGAAGTTAAGGTCACGCTTCCGTTTAAAGTAATATTTGGTGAAATTAAGGTTGCCGAGAAGTTTGATCCACCGGAAATAGCTCAAATCCCTAAAACAAGGCTCGGCGAAGGTACTTTAGGGACGTTGTTTAAGGTTGTTCTCCAATGCGGTTCGATCATAACGATTCGGAAGATTCGAGAAGGGCTGATTATGAATGCCAGTGGTCTGGAGTTGTGGATCAATTTCTTTGGCGGGATGAAGAACGATTGGTTGTTGCCGATACTTTTTAGCTTTTGGTACGGCGGCGAAGCTTTTATTTTGTACGAGTATTTGATCTTGGGAAGCTTGGAGGAGCTTTTACATGGTAAACTATGATTCTACGTAGTCATCATCATCTCTTTGAGTGATGGCTTTTTTACATCAAATCACTGATTTTGAATGGTCTGAATCTATTAAATTATTAT